>NC_044401.1:20196818-20508409 GCF_006542625.1 Nomascus leucogenys | reverse complement strand
GGGAAGTTTCACAGCTGTTATTAAACTATCATGGGTTCCCTTTGTGGATGTACTCACTGGTATTTTCATTCTAGGCATACAGGGGAGGATTCATTCACTAGCTTTTTGGAAGAGTATAGATTCATTATGCTTTTTAAATTAAACTGATGTGTCTTTAAGTGAGGGAAAATATGAATGGTGTTTCTCTAAACCTTCATCAATTTGCTTTTTCCCACAAATGGGTTTTTAGAAATTCAAGAAACAGTACATGTAGTGGGTTTCAAACAAGCTTCCTACGCAAAACATTGCTCCACTGTGGCCCTTTTACATCCTTTTTGGGAATTACTGTTAATGTAATTACCTGATTCAGTACTGAATGCCACTGTGTTGCTGACCGGGCCTTCACCAAGCGGGTTTTTGGGTTTCACCTGGAATTCATAACTGTTAAGGGGAAAATAAAAAAATACTTAGACATTCTTGAGGGCTAGGAGGCAACATTCCCCTATTATACAGACATCCACTATACTGACATCCCTTTGAAATTATGACAGTGAATGGTAACATATGTTCCAGAAGTAGGTTGAGGAAAGAAAAATGATTTCTTAGTTTTACTATCTGAACAGCTTGTCTAATGTTTCAGTAAGCATTAAGTTGATAAAAAAGATGGTTGTCTTTAAAAATCTCCAAATTAGTACAAATGACTTGGCAGGTTAATAGACATATAAGAAAGTGGTATATGGTAGACAAAGGCTAATTCCAGTAACAAGGAGCCTGTTTCTTTAAGATGTTTCAGCTACTTCCTGGGGCCAAGAAGTGGCAAGATTCCATTTTATTTTCTGTTATCCCAACTCTGAGTATAACCCTGGACTTAGGCCATCTTCCTTACTGTGGGGTTTGAACTACTTATGTCAGAATCACATCATAGGGTGGCAGTGGTGAAAGTGTGTTAAACTGCAAATTTCTTGTCCTACTCTAGGTATTGAAGCAATTTTTGAGGAGATTCAGGTAAGAATTTATAACTTCCATAGCTAAGTCGTGTGCCCACTGATGTTTGAGAACTACTAGACTAAGCTATAGTTAGTCTATTTAACTGTAGACTAAGCTATGGGAATAGATACACATAAATGTTTCTTTGCAAGGACTTCCTAGTTGTATCACCTGGTACTTGGGTCTTCTGTGGATCACAGGATGCTATGATGTCTCCAGAAACGAGGCATGGTAATGTTGCCTTATGAAGAGCAGGAACACAAACATAGACATTTCTCTCCTTCCATGCCCCAAATTCATATCGGCCAGTCCCTTAACCTTTTGTAAAACAAAACCCCCAAACAACCCTAGGTCCCTTAGAATTATAAGTTCCTTTGATTGTATCCTTAAGAATTAGTCATCAAATTATTGTGCAGTATTAGCAATTTTTATTCATAAAATGTGTAAGCAAAGCAAATCCTTTAAAGAAATGTAAACAGTAAAGCAATTTGCCATTTGCCTGAAATTAAGATTTCCTTTCAGCAGCAAGTGGACTTGGCAGTGAAAGAACATTGAATTTAAAAGTCAACCTGAGTCAGCTGATAATATTTTGAGAGTTTCAGATTTGCTCAAGGCTTTTGGGAGATAAATTTCATCTTTGAGAAATTTATAATTAAATAAGAATGCAGAATGCACAAAAGATAGATATTTTATAAACAAGTGAAAAACAAGGTTGACCACTGTCAGTTTGGTACGGATGGTACTAAGTGAGCAGGAAAAAAATTTGAGTCAGTTTCTTGATCACTGAGGTATTGCATTAACACTCCTAGTATCTAGTCTAAGACAACAGATTCTAGTGCTACAACAATGGCAGCCATTTTCTGAATGCTTACTATGTATCAGATGGATTAGTCATTCTACATATATAAAGCAATACAACACATGCAAACCCTGATGAGATAAATCTTATCCTAATTTTCAGCTGAGAGCAATGAGGCTCAAAACACTTGTACTGTTACTGTTCCTGCTTTTCAAAACTTTAAAACTGGCCGGGTGCGGTGGCTCACGCCTGTAATCCCAGCACTTTGGGAGGCTGAGGCAGGCGGATCACTTGAGGTCCCGAGTTTGAGACCAGCCAGACCAACATGGAGAAACCCCGTCTCTACTAAAAATACAAAAATTAGCCGGGCATGGTGGCACATGCCTTTGTCATTGTCATTTGCAATGAGAGACTGTTGATACAAAAACACCTTTGTCATCTACAGAAATCACACACATAGGGGGTATTTTCACATGAAATATTTTCCAGAGATTAAATTTTTGCTAAGAGGCCTAAAAACCAAACAAAACAAAAAAGCCCATGGAACTATAGTGAACTGAAAATGGAAAAAAAGAAATCATAGCCATCTGGACTTTGATTCAAATGGGCAGTGCATTCCACATTTGTTCCAGGCCATTGCCAAAAGCCCTGTGCTTTGGCCAAGTCTGATTGCTGGAATTGTCTCCATGTCTTTTTATTTCACAGTTATGTACACTTAAGCTCCATTTTTAGCATGCCACAAATACAAGCTACTTTTTTTGGGGTTTTTTTTTTTTTGGCCAATATTTTGTGATATTCGACAAGTTTCAAAGAAATTATTTTGCACTAAATTTAATTAACATGGGAACTGAAAGGCACGTTTTTATTTTGGTCTGATTAAACCCTATATAACAAAATTTGTTGGTAAAATTTTTTCTGAAGAAGCACATTTTGTCACAGATGAATGACATAAGTCTAAGAGAAATGTCTCATAATATTGATTGTACATAGAAAATAAAATTTAAAGTTTCAGGGAAGTTATTTGAAGTAAGAAACTTCAAATAGAAGTTTTGGAAGATAAAGTTGAGGACATTTTACAAATACTAGAACAAAAAGTCAAAGAGTTGAAAAAATGAGAGAAAAGAAAGCTGGAGAATTATTCTGGAGAATATAGTACCCAACTAGTAGGAATTCTAGAAGAGAGAAAGGAAAGGAGATAGAATATTATCCTAGAAATTGTGTAATAAATTTCCCAGTACTGAAAGACAAGAGTTTCCAGATTGAAAAGACCTACTCTGCCCAGCAAAATGAATAAAAGAAAAAGGACTAGAACACATGAGTTACAAAATCTCAGAGTACTGGAGTGATAAAGACAAGTCCTCAAAACAGAAGAAAATAGGTCCCATTCAAGGGATCCAGAATCAGGATGACATTTGACTTTTTAACAGTAACACTGGAAGTTAGAAAACAATAGAACAATTCCTTCAAAAGTCTTCATTATATCCTAATATGTCCAGCTGAAGAATAGTATCAAAGTAAAGCAAATTTTAAAACATGTAAGGACTCAAAAATAATGCCTTTTATAACTTTTCCTCAAGATTTATTTAGTGCTACAAAGTAATGGAGTAAACAAGGAAGAAGTCTTGTGATGCAGGAATTAGGGGATTCAAAACAGAGAGGCAAAAGATGTATAGGAATTCCAAAAGAGATGTTGCCATTAAAAACATACAACAAATAGAAAAAAGAAATGACTGGAGTATTTGAGCATCTTGTGAAAAGGTCAGTCTAGACATATGGATTTAATTGACAGAAGAAATGGACAAAATGGTAAAAAAAAAATTTGCATCTGGGGAACCAAATTTAGCAATAGGGAAGAGATGCTTTTGTGGTAATTTAATTTTAAAAGAGTGTACATACATTTCTGATGAAAAAGAACTGTAAGACCTACCACATCAAAATGAATATCTAAATGGAATGCAGTCCAGATGACAAATGCAGTCAAACCTTTTGGCCCCATCTAGGACAAGTCAGGTAAACAAAGCCTCACAGAATGCCATGCCTGGTTCTACCTGGGTAGGTGTAAATCCCCAAAGAAAAAACAATCTTCCCTGCACATCCCCATCAGGAGGCAGCATGATCTAGGGGGCGTTAAAAACATGGGTTCTAGAACCAGAAAGATTCACAGCTCACTGATGTGTGACTTTAAGGTAACTTAACCTCTCTGAGCTTCAGTTTACTCATACATAAAAATGAGGATAATGCTATTTGTGAGGATACTATTCATTATAGTAATTATAACTTCACGGGGGGCATAAAAGCATCTGTGAGGATTAAATGAGAATGCATGTAAAAGCAAAGTGCCTGACATATAGTAGTTGTAAGTATTCACTAGGATCATATTTGTATCTCTAGATGATTTTTTAAAAGAGTTTCCATTACTGGGGAATTTGACAAACACTGCCATAGAAATCTCAAGGCAGAACTCTTCTATGGCCACACACTTGCTTTTTGCTGTGAAGTTTATAATAAGGGCATAGCCCATGGGTTATTGGAAAGATTGAAAATTTAACAGGTAAACCTTTCTGCCTGCCATCAACATAGATCCATAGGCTAAGAAAAAATTGTTATATTAATATTTCATTGAGTCTAGAAAGCACTAAAGCATTATCTCAGAAGAGTGGCATAATAGAGGGTATTGTTTGACACCAACAGTTTGAGAGCAGCTGTAAAAATCAGCATGAGAACAAAAAACATACATCAGTTCATTGAAAAGTGAAAAACTAGGATTTCAAAAAGTGTGACCTGTGGCTCATGAGCAAGACTGTTAAGAGACAAGAACCTCCAACCTGCAGGATTCTAGCCTGAGACTGATTTCTTCTTTAGTGGAAGAGGGAATATCCTCAAGCGTAACCTTCAGATCTGGGTGGAGCAGATGCTTGCCGTTCCCTACCCACTTTTGATCCTTTCCATAACCTTTTCCTTCTATTTATTTCTTGCCTACAATTTAGAACTGAAAGTTTTCATTATTTGATAAACTTTTTAGTTACATACTCCTTACTGATTTAAAAAGTTGGTTTTCATTCTAACAAAAGTCTTACAAACCTCAAGCAAATTGCTTTTTATATAGAAAGTCCACCCTATAGCTGTTGGTTTGAGTTGTTTAGCCGATTTTTACCCCTAGTGTAGTCGTGAAATATTTGATCCCCATTCAGGTGAGGGTTCAGAGGGAGATAAATGGACAAGTAGAATAAGAAAAAAAGAGGAAGGGCTGCTCAACATGGGAAAGGAGAATCTAATCAGTTTGGGTAAGCTTGACTCCAAGGACACTGAAGGATTATGGTAAGCATTTCTGGATACCTGTCGCATGTAAAGTTTACGCTGATCTGGGAACACAGATAAGGAGAAAGAGGGGAGAGCCAAGGGGGCACTCAGAAGACAAAATAAGGCTAAATCAGGGTATCAGCAGTCATGGGGTCACAAACTAGCTGGCTCTCATGCCATAAGGGGCATTTGTGTTCCCCCACTTCCGTGGGGACACAAATTCCAGAGTTGGGCTGTACTCTAATTCTGTGGTACTGTTAGCACTTTCTTCCACTCCCTTCCTAAATGCCAAGTGGTAGCAAAGAAAAATAAAAACTATGTGGTTATGTGAGAGGGAATAATTGTTCTCTTTATAGACTAGTGGAGTTATGTACTTTTAGGTAGCTGTCCTTCTGCCCCATGAAAAGTTGTCAAACTGAGCAATCAAGTCAATTTCTTCTTCAGCAAGGAAGGAATTGGTCTGCTGCTGCCCACACCTACCACAAACTAAATAAAATGCCTGATGCTTTGGTAGCTTATTTTACTCCTTTCTACAAAGCCCATAAGAAGAGATGTTGAAAAGTTAATACAGAATATGCAGAGACCAGAATTTCACAGAAACACTATGAAAAGGGTATAATGGCTATTCCACATGCCTGCATCATTCAGCCAGATTTGACAGTGTATAAGAAGTTGCTGTGTCTATTCCAGCTAACCAGTGCCAACATTTTATTAAATCAACATAAACAACAGTCCCAAACTATCATTGCTGCCAGCTTTAGGATACTTTGGTAGGTTTCAGTCTTAGAGGAAGATTTGTTCTTCAAAATCCTTCCAAGCCAGAGAGGTCAATAAAAGTACTTGAGCAGATTAAGTGAATTTGATTTATCTCAATTACTAGACAGTACATTTTCCATAGGAAATTGTTAGGCCACATGTAAGTCTGGCACACATAATGAATTCTTTAATTTTTCAGTAAAGTAAGGAGAGAGGTGAGTTCATTGGAAGAGAAGAGTAGGATTAAAGGGCTTTTTCAGTGTGCAGTGTGTGTGTTCATCCATTTGCCCAGCCAGTTCATTAGGAAGAACTCCGCCCATCAGTGGATTATCAAAATGTGTGCTAAAAACAATTCATCTGAAAACAAATTGCAGACTGCAGACAGAGATTTAAAGACAAAAGAAAGTTTACTGGGACAATTCTACTTGTTATGGGATTGACCTAGGTTTTAGTTTTCAGTTCCAGTTCTCTGGCCGACTCCATGTGTGGCTTTGAATATCACAGAATTATATCATTTCAGAGCTGGAGGAGACTTAAGAGAGCGATAATCCACACTCACTGTCCCAATAAGCAGTGGTGTAAGACTTATTAAGACATACTTTATTAGCTGCTCTATTCGCAGAACTAAAGCTAATCATAGTGGCCTTTGCAAAGTGGTTTGCTCTAGATAGGAGAGGCTCTTAATATTTTTCTTTTAGTTTAACAAGAGGCATACATTGCCTAAGGAGACACACAGAGGATTGGTGTTCTTGGGTAATTGTATGGCAGGAGAGGGTTTTTTTTTTTTTAATTTTCATTTTAGGGGTACATATGCAGGTTTGTTATATAGGTAAACTCGTGTCACAGGAGTTCATTGTACAGATTGTTTTGTATCTGAGTGCAGATACAAAGCCTAGCACTCAATAGTTGATTTTTCTGCTCCTTTCCCTTCTCCCACCCTTCAGTGGGCCCCAGTATCTGCTGTTCCCCTCTTTATGTCCATCATTTGGCTCCCACTTAGAACATACAGTACTTGGTTTTCTGTTAGAAGAGGACTTCTAGGTTAGAAATAAATGGAAAGTAAGTACTGGGGAGGGTAGATGAGTACTGATTCAGCTGGATACCAATATCTACAATTTATTTTAGGAGTAAGGGGTGAGAGAGGGATCCCTTAAAGAGATGAAATTTGCCCGTGTTAACAGATCTCTTTTGCATCATTTGACTAAAACAATCACATCTCCCCACAAATGACACCCCCTTCCCTGTGCACATATGTAACCACAGCGCACTGCAGCTAGTAGCCAGGCTGGGGAGGCCCCCTGTGCCACCTTTGGAGCTGCACCTAGCACCCTAGAACAGCCATGTGGCTCTCTATTGACAAGAACATCTAATGCCAGGTGTGGAGCTAAACTCTACCATTAGCAAAACAGCTGCTGGATGGTCTTTTACTTTGGATAATTTTTTGAGCTTCTGGCAGGCTAGATAAAAACCTGCTTATGTCATAAAAACAAGCACGAGAAGGTTGGTATACACTGAAAGGAAAGGTAGGGGAATACTCCACTGTCACTCTGTTTCAGGATTAGGGTGTGAGCATTCAGAATTTCTAACAAAAGCACTCTATAGATCTCTAATCCCTGCCTTGTTTCTCCTGGGTTAAGTGTTGTAACACGAAGCTCTACTCTACCCATGTCTGTGTGTAAAGTTTAGCCAGTAATTATCATCTGAATTCAGATCTCATGGTTTTTAGTCAGGACAAGTGATGGAAAATGCTACTAAAATAAATGATTTACACGTATCTCCTAGTGTTGGAACACTGCTGTAATAATTCTTTCAGAAGCTTTGATCCATCTTCCAGTTATTCAAATAGAGAATTCCAGAACCTCATGAAGGAATTTTAACAGCTATAATTCAAAGTTTATCTATTTCAAAAATTCAATTTTACCATACACTTTGATTCCAAATTTCCTCCAACCATTGAAATATGACTAGAGTTATTGATTTTTTTTTTTTTTTTTTTTTTTTTTTTACAGCTAATAAGAGCCACCTGGTGGCTGCATCCTGTACATACTTCCTCTTTATTTTACGGTGTCTTTTATTAGTGTTAATCTTGGATCATGGTTGGATAGAAGAAACACAATGGAAAGAAACCTTGCCTTAACAACTTAAGGTAGTATGAAAAAAGCTTTTCATACTATTTGGACACCAGTGATTTTATTATTCTGACTGTAGCCTTGCTATCAATAGTAAGTTTGAGAACTACTTGTGTGTCACCTAAATCTTGTGTATGGATTTGATTAGAAAGAAAAATACTGTTGTGTTTTTCCTTTCCTTATTGGCTTACCCCTTCCTTCCTATTCTTTATCAAATTCTAGTCTCAAGTATTCTATGAAGCATTCTCTCCTAAATCACAGAACTTTGGTATCAATCCTACACTTACTTTGTATGCTTTTTTTTATGCTCTCCAATTATTTAACGGGTGTTACTTTTGTTTCCCCAGATACTTTTTGGCTTCAGAAATCTCAAATTAATTGAAATAATTTACCTGATTTTATTTTTCCATAATTCATTATTTTTACTAATGGAGATTTCAATATATTTTAATATTTCAGCCCAAACATTTTTGCTTATTGAATAGACAAATGAATCTCTGACTTACCTGGTAAGAGAGATGTGAAATTCATTTAGAGGCTCATCGGGGGCTAGGATCTATTGAACTCCTTGACCACCATAAAGTTTCACATACTGAAGACTAAACAGTGTTCATGAAAGCACCTTTATATCCATATGTATTATATTTTTCCCCAAATGGAAAAATGTTCTTTACTTCAGACTACTGATTTACAACTCCTAAGTCATGATCCATTAGTTAGGGACTACCAATATAATCCTGGCCAAATCATTTATATGAAAATTAATGATTTTGACATCCTGATGGATTTCATTAAACCATACCAAATTCTTAAAATAATGTTAAGTAAGCCACATATACTGAATGGCCTCAAATTAGTGCCAGTGGTAAAATTTGGCATGGGATCCTGATTTAGAAGGCCCTAAACTTGATTTAACATTGCTTTTTCCCAAAGCTAAATCTAGACAGGGGTTGGGCATGGTGGCTCACACCTGTAATCTCTCTCAGCACTTTGGGAGGCTGAGGTGGGTTAGTCACCTGAGGTCAGGAGTTCGAGACCAGCCTGGCTAACACGGTGAAACCCCATCTCTACTAAAAATACAAAAAAATTAGCCGGGTGTGGTGGCATGTGCCTGTAATCCCAACTACTTGGGAGGCTCAGGCAGGAGAATTGCTTGAACCTGGCAGGCAGAGGTTGCAGTGAGCCGAGATTGCGCCATTGCGCTCCAGCCTGGGTGACAAGAGCAAGACCCTGTCTCAAAAAAAAAAAAAAAAAAAAAAAAAAGAAAAAATCTAGACAGGCACTCCTCTGGGCTTTGCTAGTCTTGAGTCTTGAGGTAAGGATAGGTTTTAGGGGTCCTCCTCAGAAGGTCCACTGATGAAAGACAGGAGCAATAAACAGGACATATAATGAGGGTAGGATAAAGAGGGCCATGCTGTCTTTTAGTGTGAAGCAATTTCCAGAAACAGCTAGAATGAGTCCTAAAACAATTACAACCAGAAGCTACATGTGAGCTCCATGACCTGTGATTACAGAATAAAATGCATCTTAGCCCTGGGGCACTTTTCTCTACCTGCTTCACCAGGCAGGTCAGATGCCCAAATGGCACTCTTGCCAAGACATTAACAAAAAGTTATTTTTTGTTAGATTTATTCCAGCAACCGTTACTCAATATAAACAGGCCCAAATATTAAAAGTCATTATTCCAACTAAAAGCCAGAATGAAAACACAAATGAAAAGTAGGAGCAAGTCATCCTCCCAATTACCACCCTTCAGAGTCTCCCCATCTCCTGATCTGGCTTATAAGACCCTCTCCACCCTGGCTTCCCACTGTTTCCTCTGCCTCCATCCACTTATCATTACTCATGCCGAGGTAAAAATAGCCTACTTTTCACTGCACACAACCATGCCATTTTGGCCCTCCGTGTACTGATGTATACTATTCTAACACTCTCTTTCCCTATAATCACCTGGCTAGCTCCTTCCGACTCATCCTTCAAGCCTCAGACCAGATGTCACCTTCTTCAGGAAGATTTTCCTAATTTCCAATGACATTGTGTAGTGCCTCCCACCCTGGGATCCCATAGCACCTTGGGCATGCTTCATTCAGAGTTCTCGCTACTTTGTGTAGAATCCTTGGTCATTAACTGCCTCTCCTCTAGCCTTCAATTCAAGGGCAGCCACCATGTTTATTCGTGTGTGTAGCCATACTTAATAAATATTTGCTGAATGGAAATGCAAATGCAAACCTTTTACAAACAAATTGGGTTTAAAATGATATTGAAATAACTGTATTCAACATTCAGATCATGAGCTAATAGGTGCACTGTGAGAAGATCTGAGGACAGTCCAATTCAGAAAAAAACCACAATGAACATTTAGAAACTGGATGCCTTTCAATGACTGTATTGTACTTTACAAGTCACTTTTTATTAAGTGGAATAAAAAGCAGAAAACGGAAAAGAAAAGCCAAATTTCATAAGCACAAATTCACCTATTAAAAAGTCCAAATTAAATGACCTTTTCTTTCACTCATTCCTTCAAATATATTATGGCAAAACAGGCTTTCTCCCCCTCTCAATCTAAGGAAATGCTAAGGAAACAGAACAAAGAGCAAATGGGCTTTTACTGACATATGCTTATTTTGGTTAAAAGTCTTTTAAGAAAATTAGCAGTTGTAAAATATATCTTAAAATAGAGAACTTTAAAGAAAAACCCCATGCTTGTGAAAGAAGTATCCTTTTTGCAGTATCGGACTAGTTTATACACAGTGAACTGCCTGTAGTGAATTAGATGTTGCTTCCTTTTCTACAAAAAGATTAGAAAAGTCTCCCTACTGTCAGAGCCAAAATAGGCTCTTTTGAGTGTCACTATCAATAACCAATTCAATTCAATCAATTGATGACAATATGAACATTATGGGAAAAAAAAACTTGGAACTTCCTTACTACGTTTCTAGAAATGTCTAAGACCCTTATTTTTCTTTCAGTAATAAAATGAACTGATAAAATGTTGGATATTTTAGATTGAAAAAAGAATCACAAAACTGTACAGCAATATGAACAACCTGGTATCAATGTGTAATAAATAGGGATACTTAGAAAAGTTATCAAATAACAATGTTAAAGGTATGTAACTCTTGTCAAAACGCTATTTCATTTTATCCATGATAAAAGGTCCCAAAGCAAAGAATTGCTGTGCCTGAGACTAGTCTGTAGTTATTTTAAGTATTAACTCTTAACAACTTTCACCTATATTTTGTCACAAGACTTTCCTTTTCTTGCCCTCTCCTTTCCAGGAATTTTTTGGTGCTTCCGATCTAGTTTACATCATGCACAGTCCAATTGTCACTGGTCCACAGACTTTTCTTTATTTTCATATTTAATATCAACATTTGGTATCAAATTTTTTTTAAAGATGTCATACTGTTAATTAACAAGACCATCTTGTCAGCAATTTTAAACCCACCAGTAATTCAAGTATTTGCAAAACATGACTCCAGAGGTATCTAGTGGTATATATAGAAAACCCAAGAGTGAAATGGAAGCTAGAGCCACCCTCAAGACAGAGAAGATGATTATCATTTCTTTCCTTTGTCGTGGTTATAACTTTTGCACTCTCAGAATTTACCTGGAATAGCACTGATGGCTTACCTTGTGTTTGGCTTCAGATTTTCTACTGTGGAAAAGGTCTGATTTGTCATTTGAATGGACTTGTTCTTCCCACTGAATGACCCATTTTCTCTGGATATAACTTCATATTCTGTAACGTGAAAAAAGCCAACAGATACTTGTCTTTATTTCTTGGCTGATTTAATTGCTCCTGAAGCTAATAGCATAAAAAAGCCATTTACATAAAGTGAGCAATTGAGATTGAAGTTCTAGAGACATATTGATCGTACACATCGGCAATTTCCATATGGGGATGGTCAGCAGATGAAGGCTCCAGAAGCATTTTGGGATTTGCTCATTGACTATTTCTGCATTTCCTTTACCAGAGGCAAAGGAAGGCCTGGTAAGTGGTGAAGACCCATGCCATGCCTGTGGTTGCTTTGGATACACAGCCCTTGATTTTTTAGGTGAATCAGATAGTCTGCCGCTGCTGCAAAGCCCCATTTGGGGAAAGCACTGTATGAGGAGTGGTGCCTGAGTAGACATGTTCTCTGCTCTACGGGCTTTAGAATATAGCTGGGGAAAAGGCTACTGGCTACATGGTATTGCTGCAGAAAACTTCTTTCAGTTGAGCATCACAGCAGCAAATAGCAGCTAATCAAATAATAAACTCTACTTTTCTATAGTTCATTATTTTGAACTATAGGAGTAGTTGGTTTTTGTACTCACTGCCTACATAAGTTATGCCCCCTTGATTATTTTCCTTGTATTGAAAAAAACAAAATAATGTCCTTAAAGTCTGCATAGAGGTCTGCCTAAATTTCACTTAAAGGCACATTTCTATAAACTTGCAGGGCTCATCAAAAGGGAAAGAAATTTAGAATAAGGGAATGCCATTTACACATTTGTTCATTGATTTCTCTGCTCTCATTTGGGGCTTAGCTTAATGCACATAATGAGATGGTACAGAGGACTAAAAAAGAACCCAAAACCCAAACAATAAACCCCACTCAAAATCAGCTCCATTAATATGAAGAAATATGCAAGTACTGGGCATCAGACAAGGTGAAAAGGCTGCCAAAGATCTGGCAAGTTATATTAGGGATTTCTGCTATTAGCACTGAGCCCAGTGGTATGAGATGCATATTGGAAATAAAATAAAAAACTAGAATAACCCAGATAGACCCCAAATCACCAATTCATATTTGGGGAGGATTTTCTTTTCCTTTTAATTTTTTTGAGACAGGGTCTCTGCTCACTGCAACCTCCACCTCCCGGGGTCATGCTATCCTCCCACCTCAGCCTCCTGAGTAGCGCACCACCACACCCAGCTAATTTTTTGTAGAGACAGGGTTTTGCCATGTTGCCCAGGCTGGTATCGAACTCCTGAGCTCAAGTGGTCCACCCAACTCAGCTTCTCTAAAGTGTTGGGATTACAGGCGTGAGCCACTGCGCCCAGCCTTAGGAAGATTTTTCATTGCATATTTAAAAAACCCCAAGAGGAGGATGATTTTTTCTGAACAATTTTGTATGACCATTCTTCCAAAAACTAAAAATTAAACTGGAAGACAGTGGCCATGGTTTCTGGATACTATTGGTGCAGCTATTAAAGTACTGATGACTGTTATCTAGTGCTGTCACTGAGACTTCTTTTTGATCCAAAACTATCTCTCAGCTGGCTCTCCTAACAGACTGGAAAGGGAGAGGAAGGGAGAGAATTCTGAATTAAAATCTGTCCATTTTATATTTTTTCCTCAGCTGTGAAGGGATATTTGTTAGAAAAAGATGGAAAGACTTAAAATGCAAGTAAAATTGATTAAAAAAAAAAAGGAAACCAAACAGCTTAATGGAAACAGACAAATTAAGCCACTTGCCTTGAGCTTGGTCTCAGTCTTCCCAGCCGTGCAAGGTTAATAATATCTCTTCATAATACTGCTTATGGGGATTAAATTGGGTACAGGTGGAAAGTGCCTTGACAGTATTTTTCATGGATTTTGTTCAACAGGTGGTACCTATTATTATGCTGCTTTTATTATTTATCATCCTTGAGTTGTGGTTTGAAAATATGACTAGAAACATTTTAAGATTCCAATAGGAAAGGTTCACGTGCTGCCAAATCACCAAAAGAACAATTTATATGACACTCCAGTTGTTTATGCACCAAAGCAACCACCTTCAGAAAGCATCTTTGGCTTGGGACATTCCTCAACTGTATGACATTCTTCTTAATATTAAACCTACCTTTTAGTAGTTGAAACTTCTATTGCATGTCTTCTCTGATTTCCATTTGGCTCAAGTTTTTTTTTTTTTTTTTTTTTTTTTTTTTGAGGTGGAGTCTCACTCTGTCACCCCAGGCTGGAGTGCAGTGGTGCCATCTCGGCTCACTGCAAGCTCTGCCTCCTGGGTTCACTCCATTCTCCTGCCTCAGCCTCCCGAGTAGCTGGGACTACAGGTGCCCACCACCATACCCGGCTAATTTTTTGTATTTTTGGTAGAGACGGAGTTTCACCGTGTTAGCCGGGATGATCTTGATCTCCTGACCTCGTAATCCGCCCACCTCGGCCTCCCAGAGTGCTGGGATTACAGGCGTGAGCCACTGCGCCCGGCCTGGCTCAAGTTTTAAAAGCTGATTTAATAATTTTTTTTTTTTATGGAAGATCAGAATTCTCAAAATGGATCTAGAAACTTTCTTCCTAATTAAAAAGACATTTAGAATTTCAGAATTCTAGCTTTTGAATATACATTTGTCTTGTGCTTTGTAAATATATATTTCCCATTTTTAATACTTTCAAGTGCTAATACCTTTTCATAAATCCACCATTACAAAAATTGCTCCTACTGATAAACATTAACAATTTCTAGTTTATGCTGCATATTCAAATATCTTATGTTTCTCCTCAGGATAAATTGATAACAATGAGGATTATTATTATTACACCTAAGGAAACTAAGGCTCAAACAGTCTAGTTTTATACACAAGTTGCATATCTAAAATAAAGCTGGTCTGGGATTTAAATCTGTGTCAGCATGCTCTTGGACTATCAGATTATGATGCTTATAACTAACAACTTGAAGTTGCCCAAGGATCCAGGCTATGGCCAATTTTTTGGGTGTACCTTTTTCTACTTCAGTATAGAAGGGACATGTAGAAGCAACTGAACCTGGATGTCTTCACTGGAGGTGAATATGTGTCCCCATCAACTCAAAGAAAGAAGCCAACTCAGGGGGAAGAATAGATATAACTCTATTATATCTCAGGTCCTTTTTGTAAAGTCAGTTCAAGAGATATAAGAATTAATCTCTATATTATCTGAGCTGCTGGTTTGTAAACAATCACTTTTGAAATCAAGTGGTATTTAAGGGAACACCAAAACAAAATGGAATGAAAAACCAACAGGATTTTAGGGCAAATGGTCTAATGTTTAAATATGGACTAGGTGAACTATGGTTAAATACGAACTTAATTCTATTTAGGAAATTCTGCAGCTAAAGAGATGTGGTCCTTGTCCACGAAAATTGTTATAAATCCTCTGTATCATGTGACAGATCTCAAGCAACTCATTAACATTTAGTAACAGCATTACAAAAGCAGTTTGGTTAGATGGATAAAGTATACTCTATCCATGATTTTTTGAGATTAAACCTTTATACAATCAGAAAGCACAATTCTTCAGCTTAATAAAGTTACATCGGATATTATGAATATATCCAAGTTGATGTGTATTTGATAATTAAATGTATTAGATTAACCAGTTCCAACTCAATGTTCTGTGTCTTTAAGGCAAATGAAATTTTATAGATCATTTAGTTTCATGAGAACTAAGCCTCAGACGATCACAGGAACTCCTTACTAGCACAGTATATGAAGAGTTTTAGACATTTTAATGGGTGTAGATAATCAGTACTGAGAGATTAATTGATTTTTAGATATTTGTAGTACTTATTAGCACAGTCCCAAGGAAAGAAGCAGGACTAGGAAAATCTCCAGGAACCATGGGTAGCAGTGGGTTCTTTCTCAAAACAAAGGCTAGCTTTGCATGAGAAAGGGAGACTCACAAAATATGGTAAAGAAAGCTAGTTAAGATAAGCCGCTGACACTGGAAGTTGCCCAGATCCAATGGTTCTGTCTGAGGAGACATAGCTGCTGTTTTCCTCGTGCAGCAGGAAATGTTTTTGGCAGATCCTGAGTCCCTGCGTGTGCTACCTGGTCCTGTGCACTGCTCCTCTCTCTTCCTGATGGCCTCTTAGTTGACCCCTCTATTCCCTGCCTGCCTGCACCAGGTACATGGCAGGAACTTGGGTGGCAGGAATTCACCTACCATGCTATTTGCTATATCCTCCAGCTGATTTAGCTTGCTAGTCTTTTTTGATCCTCCTCTCGTTTGACTATCCTCTTCGTTATGGAGAATCAGACTGTTGTATAACAAATTCAAAGAGTATCTCGGGGTTTCTTAGTTTTCACAATCATTTTTAGAGGAATTGGTGGGTGGTAACAGAATCAAAATTTCTTAAGATGAGCAGAAAATTGATCAGGAATAGAATTTTTGTTTTTATTTATCCTAAGACAGTTGAAGTAACCTTTAGTCTGCTAGGAAGTTCTAGGTCAATTATAAATTGGGTTGGTGAAAGGAAAATTAGTTTTAAATTAATCAGCAATGTAATTTTCTTGGTAATGAAAAACTAGCTTCTTCTTCTTGGTGTGAAAAAGAGTTCTGAGAGGAGATGGAAAGAATGCAGCTTGAAGAGATCTACTAAATTAACAGGGAGCCCATAACAAGGACAAAGATGCTCTTTTCTCATCCTATGACATTGTTGACAATAATGTGCCTTAAAGGCAGCAAAACTGCTAGTTTTGGCTCCTCCCCAGATATGCTTCACATGTCAACGTTGACCCCGGGTACCCCACTCCCAGGGTATCTTGTTATCAAAGCTTCCCACCATATCAGCCCTCATGCCATGATCTTACCAGTGACAGTGTCATTTAGTGGCTTTTCCCAGTCCAAGATGACAAATGAGGGGCACCCTTCCACGGTGACCACAGTAAGGTTGGTAGGTGGGTTCTGTGGTGGGCTGGTGGCATTCCCCTCTGTGGCCTCCTCTTTGGGGAACCGTTTGACGGAGTCAGTAATGGAGCAGGGACTGTTGTCAGGCTTTTGGATGTATCGCACATGAGGACCTACGAGAGAGAGGACCCTTGACATTTAACATTTTTGAAACTCGTGAAGAAGATGGAAGAGAGCTCATAAATATAATTTGAGGACATTTGGTCTCATATTATAAGTAGATGGTTGAAAGCCATGACGTGGATGGTTCAAACTAGGAAAATTCAAAATCTTGCCTCTGAGACACATGATATAGGGTGGTGGTGATTTACTTACTGAATAGGTTTAGCTTATGCTAATATCCGAAAGTAATTTGATCCCCTTAAGTATAGTTTAAACCTCATACTTTATGGGGCACTGGATCTCACCCTCAGTAGTAGGGAATAATTATCTCTATACTAAACACAGTTCTGGTCCCACCCAATAAATTTTAAAAACTAGACCCAAAGAATCAAGTAGCTTCAAGTATTTTATTGTATCCCAGAACAAAACTCAAGAATATTCTAGGAATAATTAAAAAAAAAATCCAGCACCTAAAAGGTAAAATTCATAGGAAAATATTACCTTTAATAAGGAGAAAAAAATCAATCATTTGAAACCAATGTAGATCTCACATAGATGTTAGAATAATCAGTTAAGAATTATAGTTATTGCTATAATCCACATATTCAAAAAGTTAGTAAAGACATGTATGATATTAAAAAAGACCCAAGTCAAATTTCTAGAGATGAAAGCTACTAGATAGAAGATGCACTGGTTAGAATTAATACCTATAAGATAATGCAGAATAAATGATTGGTGAACTCAAAGACACAGCAATAAAAACATCTAAAAAGAGGGAGAGAAGATAAAAATAATGAACATCACTGAGCTGTGTGGACCATTTCTGGTGGTCTCATATACATGTAATTGGAGTACCTGAGGTAAAGAAGTGAGTGAACAGAAAAAAATATTTTAAGAAATAATGGTCCCAAATCTTCCAAATATGATAAAACTTCTAAACCCATAGATCCAAAAAGCTCAAAGATACCTAGGAACAACAAAAATGTAGAAAACTATATGCCAGTCATAATCAAGTTTCTCAAAACAAGTGATAAGGAGAAAATCCTTAAGGCAGACCAAAAAAAGACATATACAGAACAACAAAGATAAGGATTGTGGCAGATTTCTTACTAGAAAGAATGCAAGTGAGAGGCATTGGAGCAGCATCTTCAATTATTGAAATAAAAGACATCATTTGGAATTTAATAAGTAGTGAAAATACCTTAAAAGCAAAACACTTTTTCTAGACATACAAAATCTGTAAGAATTTATTTACCAGAAGACCCACACTAAAAGAAATATTAAAGGAAGTCTTTCAGGTAGGAAGGAAACAATACCGACAGAAATATGGAGCCACACAAAGGGATGAAAAGCGCAGTGACAGTAAACACATAGGTAACATACACAATGTTTTTCTTATTATTTATCTCTAAAAAATAGTTTACTGTTTAAACATAAATAAAAACACCTTATGGTAATGTACATAACATGTAAAAGTAAAATGTATGACAATAATAGTCCAAAGGCCAAGAGGGGAGTAAAGCTATGCTAGTGTGAGGCTCTTATATGTGAAGTTGTACATTATAACTAGACGGCAGATTGTGATAAGTTAAAGATACATACTATAAACCCCAAAGCAACCATTAAAATAATAAAACAAAGTTACAGCTAATAAGACAACAAAAAAGATTAAATGAAATCGTAACATACTCAACCTAAAAGAAGATTGACAAAGAGGAAAAAAGGGAACAAAGAATAGATGGGAAAAATAGAAAGCAAATAGCAAGATGAAGAGTTAAATGTACCAATATCAATAGCCATATTAAATGTAAGGTTCTACACACCCAAAATAAAATGCAGGCTGGGCGTGGTGGCTCACGCCTATAATCCCAGCACTTTGGGAGGCCGAGACGGGTGGATCACTGGCAGTCAGGAGTTTGAGATCAGCCTGGCCAACATGTTGAAACCCCATCTCTACTAAAAATACAAAAACTATGGGCAAGGTGGCAGGCACCTGTAGTCTCAGCTGCTTGGGGAGGCTGAGGCAGGAGGATCACTTGAACCCAGGAGGCAGAGGTTGCAGTGAGACGAGATCACACCACTGCATTTTAGCCTGGGCGACAGAGAGAGAGTCCATCTCAAAAAAGAAAAAAAAAAAAAAGAAAAACTCTTCTGAATAGCTCTATTCCTATTAAAGAAAGTGAATTCTATTAAAAATTGATACACTGAGCTTCATTAAAATTAGAAGACACACATTGGGAAAAAATATTTTCAAAGTATGTATCTAAAAAAGGTCTTGTATCCAGAAAATACAGATTCTCAAGATTCAACATTAAACAAGCAACTCCATTTTTTAAAATGGGCAAAAAAATTGGAAATAGCAAAAAAGATATATAGATGGCAAATAAGCACATAAGATGTTCAATGTTATTAAGTGGTTGCAAATTAAAACCATAATCAGATACCATTACACACCTATTAAAATGGCTAAAATAAAAAAGACTGACCATAACAAATGTTGGTGAGGATTTGGAGGAACTAGAACTCTCATCTTTGCTGATAGAAAGGTAAAACAGTACAACTACTTTGGAAAACAGTCTCTTAAAATGTTATATAAACACTTATATGTCATGTAGCCACCCCTTCCTGGGTATTTGTCCAAAGGAATGAAAGCATATGGCTATACAAAGACAAGTAGATGAATGGTCATAATAGCTTTATCAGTAATGTAAAAAAATAGCAATACCATGAATGCATTTACTAAAGAAACAAATTATTGAATATCCAAATAATAGAATGCTAGTCAGCAATAAAAAGGAATGGACTACTGATATACATGCAGCAACATAGACGAATTTGCAAATATTTATGCTGATAAAAGAAGCTTGATGACAAAAAGAGTTCATACTGTATGTTTTCATTTATATAAAATTTCATAAAGTACATACTATAGTATGGCAGGTCTGTTGTCACGTAGGCACTGGGGGGTTGAGTGGGAGGAATAAGAGAAAGGTATTGCAAAGATACATGATGAAACTTTTGGAAGTTGCAGATGGGTTATTATCTTGATTGTGATGATGGTCTCATGAGTGTATACATATGTTAAAATTCATCAAATGTTACATTTCAGAAAAAAATGGCTCTATATCATATTATATCTCTCCTACTGTGGTAGATTGTTGTTCAAAACTATTCTTTATGTCCATAGGATAAGTATTCTTCCCCAATCCTTGATTTGATCTTGGCTGTGTGACATTTTTTGGCCAATGGATATTGGTAGATATGACACAAAAAGGAGCTTTAAATGTGGTTTTGCATTCAGACACCCCATTTCTTGATTTTGCATTGTTATGAAAATGGCTTCCCCTGGGTCACTGTTGGTTGTTCATTCCTGGGAATCAGAGTAAACACATGTGGGGTGGACTTGAGTCTAACCCACAAAAGGCCTAGCTCTACCTGCTGCTAGAAGCAGAACAAACACATCCTAGATTAATCAGCTGACACCCAGTTGACTTGCAGACACATGAAAAATAAATCCTTATTATAATAGGCTACTAAGATTTGTGGTTTGTTAGACAGCAATAACTGGCTGATACATCTACCAAAAATAGCCTTTTCAAATGTGAGATTCACAGCCAATCATACATACCTTTGAATCTTGGCTTCCCAAGAGGATCAGTTTCTCTTGTTGGGCTTGAGCTAAAGTCAGTTATATTTTCTGAGAATGGAAAATAATGAACAATTTTAGCAAAAGATAAAAAAGCTTCACAATACAATGAAAAAGTTGTAGACTAAAGATATTCAATATTTCTCCTTGTAAACTGCTTGCAGTTTTGATTTTTTAAAATTATACATATTCATCCACAATATAAGGCCTTTAGTTGTGTCCTGCTGCAAGGTGTTCTATAGTGTAATGAATTACAAATTATAACCAAGCAGTTAATATGCACTAATAACTTAAGATATGTGTAGTTGGTAACAATGTGATTTAGTAGTAGCATTAGGTAGTCTAGATCTTTTTATGAACCACAGTTAGGCAGTTTCTTCTATATCTGCTAAGGGAAGGATAATACTCTATAAGGGAGTGTTGAAAATAAGTATAATTTTAAAATTAAAAACAACCGTATTAATCATAAAATGGAGTAAAATGGAAGACCTCAAACTGAGACTCACACATCCCCACCAACATTTAAAATCTTTTGCACCTCACAGCTAAGTATCCAGTGAGAACTGATTGCCATACAAACCCAGTTCTTCTCCAGAGGCAGGAACTGTTGGTTGCTTTATATCTGTTGCTATTCTCTCCAAGGGAGTTCCAGTAGGTCTGAGTGTTGACCTCAGGGGTGGTATAGTTATTGGGCCTGATGAAATGATTCCTGTAATGTAGAGCCAAAGTAGTCAGGCTTTATATGCACACTGCCAAGTTTCCTATAAACATTTATTTATTCCGTATATGTTTTTCAGCACTCACCATGTGGCTTGGCACTATAGACCAGCCTTGGAGAGAAAATGACCTGACTCTTGGGGGAGATAGATGTATGAGCCAAGTATATCAAAGCATTATTATAGACATTGTAAAAAAGTACTAGATAACATCACAGAGGCGGCGTGTAAGAAGAGGGAGTGGTTATGTCTGAGGAAAGATGGAGGGTTGTCGGGTTGGAGTGGGCAGAGAAATGCCTTCACAGAGGATATGCCAATACAGGAGAAATTATTTGTAGGTAGAGACAAGAGCTGTATTATAGACAAAGGTTATAACAAGAACCGTGTCAGGGAAGCATGCAACAGCCTGGTGTGTTTAACTTGAAGGGGTACAATAAGAGCTGGGAGTGGAGGGGCAAGGAAAGGCAGATCGTGAAAGAAGTTGAATATCATGGATTTGGATGTTATTTTTAGGGACTGAGTCATTTGTGTAGGCAAGAGAAAGGAAGGTGAACTACAGCAAAGGCAGTGGGACTGGATGGAAGGGGTGGACGTGAGAGCTGTCAGGGAGACTCAGTGGCAGGCATGGAAGATGGCTAGAGAAGAAGGAAAAAGATTCCTAGGGTTAATGTCCATGATTCTGGCCTGGTGGCCAGTATAGTGCAACCCTGATTGCTATATTCAACAGTGACTCCTCCACTCTTAAAACACTTATAAGTCCCTAAAACTGGATCCATCCCAAGGTCCAGGCAAGTCTGGGTGTTTGGAGTGGAAAGGAGACTAGATTGAATTTTATGTTCCACCTGGGAGAAGGAGTCACTCTTGGGCAATAGAGAGTCAAGGGATACAAGCCTGACCCGAGGACTATGGCCCAGCATGGAATCAGGGCTGAGTAGTCAGATGGGCCTCTGGCCTGGCCTCCAGGGATGCATGTTCCTGACCCTAGTGGGTATGAGCCATAAGAAGAGGTCAAGCAAAACCCAAGAGAAGTTGCACTGCAGTCCACAAGGGCTTTCCAGGGTTGGCAGAGTCAACAGGAAATGCTGGCATAGCATAGCATTTTCATCCTGGTGAGGAGAGTGGGACTCAGAAGCCTGGGTAGATCTGGAGATTGAGGGCAAGTGGCACATGTCACATGGCAGCCCCAGACTGTGCTCACAGACACATGTGAGAGAGCCTCAGAGGACTCCAGGACATTGGACTGGAATTCAAGATACACTTTCTGTGATGCTAATCAGGCCAAATCTGTACCAGTGCCCTCAGTTATGGTTTGGCTCCTCAGTGCAGCCATTTCCCTTGAGTTAGAGGTGAATGGTGGAGGGTGAGGGTGGAGAGCAGGGACTAGGGTTCATCTCAGAAGTGGAATGTATTTACAGTTCTTCTTCAGGCTGGGTGGGCTGTACCAAAGCTACGTTTACTGACAGGAGAGAACAAGGGTTTATATGGCAGGCACCAAGGCCGTCAAACTTCTCTTTAAGGCACACAGCCTCACAGCATTGCTCTGGAGGGGGCCCCCAAGTGGCACACTCAGGCATCACCCTGTGGCTCATCCAGTCTTATCTGCAAGCTGCAGGAGCTCAAGTCACAGCTGCCCCAGGTTATAGTAAATGGGGAAACCCGGTCTCCTAGCAAGGCCATGTCACTGGGCTTTGACTCAGAAAGGCACCAGAGGTATGGATGGGAGGCTGCTTCCTCCTTCAGCCCATGGGAAAATGACCTAGAGTTCACTGTGCACATGGGACATCCTACAAGCTCCATCACAACAGCCTCCTTTCATCCTGTGAAAACAGTGACATCCACTCCCTTTCACAGCGATCCTCATCGGTTTCATCTTTCACAGCTGTTTTAACACTTTTATCCCGATTCCACCTAAAAAATATTTAGGGAGTAGTGTTCTTGAGAGAGGGAGGAAAGATGGGGAACATGCTGAAATTTGCTGGCAGGTCCTGGATGAAGAGCCCTCAGTATGAGGTAAAGCTTCCGTCTGAACTAGGTGAATTTTACTAACTCAATTTCATTCCTTTATTCATTTTGTTATTACTCATCAAATATCCTCTATGTGCTAAGTACTGGATTTGGTTCTGGGAATTCAGAGAAAAAAAACCAAGGACTTTGTCATCACAGAGCTCACAGTCTATTAGGGGAAGAGAAGTATGCAAACAAACAGTTCTGAAACAATTTTCTCTTTGCTCTAACAGAGGTGTATGTCAAGGACAAGAACGGAGAAGCAATGCCAAGACTACCTCGAGGAGTTAGGGAAGGTTTTTAAAGAAAAGGATGAAGTCTGAGTATCCCAAGCCTCGAAAGGGTCATTCTATAGGGAGGGGCAATGTGTGTGCCCAGACATGGAGGTAAGAGGCAGCTTGCCTCCAAAACATATTCCTGTATTGTTGCACAGGCTAGGCCTTTCAGTCACCCTGAATATTTTAGTCCCAAATCTTCCCCTGAGCACCATACCAGGCCTGGCATGAAGGCTGTTGGATAGGAGAGCTTTCAGTGGGACACACAGGATTTTATTTCAGGAGACAGAATGATAAGTCAATGACAAGTCATCACACCTATTATTCTTGGGGCCTTGGCAATGTACAGCATCTTGTCCAAAATAATCCCTTTGTTGAAGGGTCTGAGTCAGCTTCAATCTAGGCTCCAAGCACTCAGACATCTAAGAAGCAAATTTGCCTAGATGCAGAGAGATGGTTTCCTTCTTTCTGTCCAAGAATCAGGTTGTAAGTCCTGAAAGCCATCATTTACAGTGTCTAGTCTTCAGGGCCAACACAAACGTGTCACACACATCAACAGTGTGCCTGTTGCTAGCATGCCAAGAAGAGCTTATGTTGGCTAGTAAAACCGAAATCATGGCGGGAGAAGGAAAGGTACATGACTTACGTACCTGCACTTCCTGGCTTTCCAGTGACATTATTTGGTGGTAAAGGTTTTCTTCGTGGGGGTGTAGGTCTGGGTGGCAAGGGTGGGCGGAGAGTCCCTGGGATTGTGGATAAGAGATTGTATTTTAGATAAAGCCGTCATAAAGATTCACTATAGAAAAAAACAGGGTTTTTTTTTTTTTTTTTTTTTTTTTTTTACATAGGAGTTTAATTGAGCAATGAATGATTCACAAATGGGGCAGCCTCCTGAGCCAGAACAGGCTCAGACTTTGGCGCAGCCATGTGGTGGAAGAAGATTTATGACAGAAAAAGGAAAGTGATGTACAGAAAACGGAAGTGAGGTACATAAACAGCTTGTCATTTGCCTTACTTGAACATGGTCTGAACAGCTGGCTACATTTGATTGGCCAAAACTCCGTGATTGGCACAAGGAGGTGTCTTGTGACACCTCTGCTTGTTATAGTTTATGATGTACAGAAAAACCTTTAGGCTGAACTTAAAATACGTAAGGAGGCAGCTTTAGGCTAAACTTGATTAAAAAACCCTAAATACTTTAGTCAGGGCACAACTGATATTAGAAAACAAAATTTCTTGGTATCTTTACTATTTTCTTGTTACAATAACTTAATGATTATTTTTATAAAAGCTTTTACCAAGCTATAAAATGAAATTTATCCTTCTGTTGGAAGCTAGTCTTCTGCCTGTTGGTAGTTTAATGATAATGCAACCAAGGAGCTGTTTGAATGCTCCTCTATAACAAAGTTGGCTACAGTAAGATAACAAGCACACAGCGTCATAAGTCACAGACTACAAGAACCTGTCATTTAGTTCAACACAGCAGGGTGGACAGGTTTTCTTTTGCTATAGTGAATTGACGTCCCAAGTTTTTAGTTTCCTTGAAAAAATACCTCTGCACACAATGGAAGTTGGCTGGAATTGCAGGCAGAACTGACACAGAAGTTTGCTTCTGGTATTCTCAGCACTGCTTTTCTATAGCTTTCTCCTGCCCTGTTATATTCTTCTGCTCATCCTCCTCCACTTAGGTGCTCAGAATTTTTCAAAAACAGGGTTTTTAAAAATAAAAAATAATGTTTGATAATTAGCAGTTGAATGACAGAATAGATTCTACAGAAAACTGCACACAAATATATTCAGATATTCCTATAAATTAATGTTGGTAATGTACCAGGGACAACAAAGCACTTTAGTATATAGAAAACATGTCCTCATTATAGATGAATATACAGTCGGGCCCTTCATATCTGTGGGTTCCCCATCAGTTAATTCAAACAACTGTGGATGGAAAATTTTTTTAAAAACCACAATAAAAATAACAATACAACAACAGCAAAACACAAAACATAATTATTTATATTGCATTAGGTATTATAGTGGATGATTTAAAGTATATGGGAAGATGTGCATGGGTTATATGCAAACACTATATGATTTTATATAAGGGATTTGAGCATCCTCAGATTTTAGTATCTGAGGAAAATCCTGGGACCAATCCCCCATAGATACCAAGAGATGATTGTACATAGGTATATCTACTTTTTGAAAGGCTATAAACACGTATAGAATTTAACATCTTTCATTTTCCATGTAGACTTAACAGGAGCACTTCTGAACTTCATTATCCCCAGTTGCCTTTTATTTTGAGGCTACAATTTCTTATACCATTTTAGTTTTAAATTGTTAAAGCATAAAATTTCTCCTTTTGTGGGTGTTTTACTCCATTCTCAGCTCTATTATATAATTATAATTAAAACCCTTTAGAACTTCTCAAACACTACATCGAGGTAACCCTGATGGCTGAAACAAGTCTGTATCTGTGGGGAGCAGGCTGTGAACAGTTGTGGTAGTTGCGTACCGCACAAAGACACTTGGCCCAGGAGGTGTAAGTGGGGGACAAAGCTTAGCACCTGCTCTGCTCATCCACTTATGAACTCTCATGCAAGGCTGCCAGCCCAGAGGAAGGGCATTGTTTTTCTCATTGTCTGCCTAAAGGGTGGGGTAAACAGGCACCTTTTTATAATTTGCAGAAGGGTTGGCGAGGTCAGAGGTGCTCGGAGAAGTCCACTTTAACCCACGTTTTAAGTCTTGTGCTATAGTTAAACAATTTATATCTTTTTTTTGGCATAACATATGTTGGCTTTAAAATCTTCAAGAAAAATAGTCAATCCAGAAAAATGTCTGGTATACTAGTAAGAGAAAGACTCGCTCTCTGTGTGTGTGTGTGTGTGTGTGTGTGTGTTCAGGGGTGTACTGGTGGTTGACATTAATAAAAGTCCTTATTCAATGCAAAGGTATTCTGAGTCACCAGGTTCATACTTTTGGCCTATAACATAGAGCATACTCTTAAATCAGGAACTTAAGTAATCTCAGGCAAAAAAATATTGTAATAAATTACACAACACCAAAACTTAAACATGATAAAAACTAGAAACCACAGTGATTCTGCAGCATTTGTCCATTATGGCCCCTCAGAACATTATAGAAAGTAATGATTCAGTTAGTATCACATCGGAAGTTCCTATTAATATTTAATTTGTGCATAGAGCACTTTTAATTCCTCCAAAAATAATATTCCAAATGTTTTCCTAGCAATGCCCATGCACTGTGTGCATGGTTCTGATACTTGTGGCTGTTTTTGCCACAAGAAATGATACTGCAGTTACCATCCAAGTTTCAGAGCTGAGCTGTCATAAAAGTCAGCATGTTATTCCTTACCTGGCTTTTTAGTGGGGTGAGTAGAGTCCACTGATACATTTCTACCAACACCTGATGGCCTGGGTGCTTGCTTGACCCCTATGAGCAGAGATAATGAAAGGGAATAAACATATAGCGAAAATGTTCCATGGAAACTTGGTAGAGTTGCCAGTAATAACGTACATTCTTTGCAGAGCAGGCGCATTGGTGTTTTTATGCCAAGACATTTTAACGGGCTTCTATTATCTGGCTATAGAAAAAAATAAAAACCCTACATTCACTAGTTGTGATATTTTCTCTGTAGAATTAGCATTTCATGGTAAATTGTGGTTTTGTCCAAATCTTTCATGAAACTCATCCTGCACTGCCTTACTGGGTGGTATTGCCTCACCAGGTGGGATTTCATTTATGGTAACTGGCCACCTTTTGCCAATATTCATCAGTACATTTTGTAATTCAAAAAAAATTTTTTTCTTCCAATCCCTCTACGCCCATTAAAAAAAAAAACCACACACACACACCTTAGAATTCCAATGTGTTTGGGTCTATACTTAATGAATTGACTTTAAAATTATTCCTGGAGTGGCATTAGCTATGAGGCTATTGAGACCACAAATGATCTTTTGGGATTTGTAAATTAGCCCTGGGCAGGCCTCTAACTCAAAATTACTGTTTGAAATAAAATGATTTGAAAATCACTTTGTGTGATATTTTGTCTCCTAGGCCCCTCAATAATCTTGTGGTTATTACCAGCCATTTGCCTAAATACTCAGGCTTGGACTTTGGGTAGCAATCCCACAGGGAACTAATTAGGTTTTTGTCGTATTTTAAAAATTATTCTTTCATATTATAAAATAATCTTCCTTAGTTTGGGTGACAGTCTTCATTATAAAAGAATAGAAACAGACATTTTTAGAATTTAAACAATAAAAATTACTTCACAAATAATGACCTGTCCTAAAAAAGAATTCATACTACTTTGAGGACCTGACTGTAATTTACATATTAAAAATAGGAATGAAATGTTTACATTAATATACTAGTTAGTACATTAACAATGACAACAACCCTGTTTTGAGGACTCACTGTGTTCCAGAAACTGTTTGGGGACATTATATACTTGATTTCATTTAATGTGTGGGCAGATATATTAAATATACAACAGAAGCTTTGCCTCCCAAAAATAAGATGACATTTTCACATTAATTTATGACATTCAGGGGATGAACCTAGTATTGCAATCCCACATCCTCTGCTGCTTGAGTAAGAGATAAAATATATAAAATCATGGAGAAATTACATATGGAATCATGAATTAAAGCTTATTTGTGGTAGGAAAAAAATGTTTCTGGGGGCGATGACTTTTGTGACTAATCCCATAGGCAGGCCACAAGCAAATGGTTCATTAGCCTTCCTCCTGTGTCTCACTGTCAGGGGTAGTGGGGAAGGGAAATGGCTCATTTCTCTGTGAACAGCATAGGGAATTGAAGAATACCTGCATGTGGGTCACTGGGGTAACTTGGCTTGCCGAGGTTTGATTTACCACGATTTCTCCAGGGTAACACAAACTTTTATATACCCTAGAAGGCTAGTAGGCTGTCTTGAGTAGACTCTTCTTTACAGCCCCTTTCCAAATCTTCCTGCCCTTGAAAAACAAAGTATCTTGATCCAATACTGTGCAAGTGCCTTACATATTCATGATTTGACTTAATTCTTACAACCCTCTGTGTGTGGAATATAATCCACATCCCACAGATGAGAAAATCCAAGGCAAGGGGAGATTAAGCAATTTGCCCAAGGTCTCACAGCTAGGAAGCAGTGGGATTCAGGCCTACATATGCCAGGATCCAAAGCCTATCTCTTCAGCACTAAGAGGCAAATAACAGAGTACTTACTATCCTCTGATCATTTTCTTCCTGCTATTCCTCATAGTAACTCTGAGTGAATATATTCCTAGAGCTCTCTACTCTGTCTCTTGGGTGGCTTGAGCTGCCACAACTGTATGAGGGCTAAATGGCCATAGCTGGCAAGCATGTGTTATCCAGCCATGCCACGGGTGTGTGGGACTCAGAAAGTAGTCCAAGGCTGCCAGCAGTCGCTGATCAGGCATATGCAAATCCACCAAGTCACAGGGGCTGGTAGGTTAGAAATCTAGGAGCTCTGAAGAGAATCCAAATTTTGCAGAGTTACATTATATGTAAGACCAAAGATACAAATTCCTTTGCCCTCTTTTTTTTTATCCAGGGAGAAACGGGAAGAAATGAGCCATTTTCTATGTAGGTGGAGACAGAGGCATCATATTCTTATGATCCTTAGATATAAGTTCCCAAATCAAATAGAGAATCAGCTGCAAAACTAGACTTTCTCCAGCCTTTAGAAATGGATAGAAGCCAGTGGCGCCCGAAAGCATTGGGAAGGGCCATGCAAAGGGCAGCTGTGTGGCTCAGTGGCAAGATCTGGGGACAGGAGACTGAGCTCTCATTCTGGACTTGCTCTCCTGCACCTAGCTGCTGTTGAGGCATTTCACCCGGGCCAGAACTGGAGGGACTAGTGAACGTCTCTTGCCTTGAGTCAGAGGAGAGCAAATGAAGGCCAAAGGCAGCAGAGAGGGAATGGGAAGAGAAAGGAGAAAATCAGTAAGAGAAAGGAGAAAATCAGTAAGAGATACTGTAAAGAACAAATTCTCAGGAATTGGCACCCAATTAGACAGTCTGGCCCAAGCTGTGACCTGACTTCTTTTTCCCTCAGGCAGGATTAACCAACGCATCTTCTAATGGGCAGAGTCAGCTCTGTAAGCACCAAGACTTGAGCCTCAGAATGAGCCCCCAACCTTCATATGATAGTCCTCTAAAAATCTCTGGATTTACGTAGTTCACCCCTCAGCAATTTATCATCCGAAATGAAGTGACAATTTGGGTATTTTTAACCATGGTAACAAAAACTTTGCAAACAAACAGAGTAAACTGGAAATCGGTTCTTAAATGTACCAGTGACTTCATTCCCTGTGATCAAAAAAGGGTGATATTTATGGATGATTGGTTTCTGCACTCTTGTCCCAAATCTTAGCACCTGGCTAAAAAGCCACAGGCAGGGAGCCAGCAGCCTGGAAGATTTAGTTACAGCCCAGAAAAACACATTCCTCAGCCTGAGGGGACTGGATTATCGTGCAGCACACTCATGTGGGGGCAGTAAACTGTGGTTCCTTCATTAGGGTGTAGAGAAAGGAGTCTAGGGTTCAGGTATTTAACAATATCTGCCAAATCATATGTGCCAAGGTGGTTTCAGAATTACACTTTGCCTAGTACATAATGGGCTTTCAATAAATGTTGGTTGAATGAAAAAATAGCTGCACAACTTCCCTCAGGGAGAAAGTCAGAGAGATTGTCTAGCACTGGATTGGCAAACTTTTTCTATACTTGCTTTCACAGCACAACGGCAGAATTAAATATCTGTGAAAGAGACTATTTTGCCCACAGAGTTGAAAACATTTATCCTTTACAGAAACAGTCTGCTAACCACATGCAGACTGCTAACCCCATGCTAACCCAATAAATATTTTCACCTTTGTGGGCCATACTGTCTCTGTCACAACGATTCAACTGTCATAGTACTGTATATGTACCTTTGTACACAGTACACATTGTACATAGTACAATGTGAAAGGGAGATGTGTTTCCAATAAAACTTTATTTACAGAAACAGGCAGTGAGCAAGATTTGGCCTGTGGGGCTGTAGTTTGCACAATCTCTTGGCCTGGTGTGTGCATGGCTTGTAGCATCTCTGTAGGCAGGTCTCAAGGAGATTTTAATAGGTAGGACACATCAGCTAAGCTGGGACACGTCTCTGGAAACCATGGAAAAGCAGAATGCTAGAGAAATGACCCACTTTAGATCTCAACCTCTGCAGGCTACTTTCTAACCTTGGGGTAGAGCAATACCTATCTACACATACATGTATAAAATACACATACATCAGGGAAAATATCTATAATGATGTGAAATAACATATAAAATACTGAGCTCAAGATATTCCTGGGGCTTATGGAATCACAAGATTTTTTATAGAGACCTCAATAGTCAAAGGTCTGTAGTCTTTAGGCCTCAGAATCTGTTTTTCTTTTTTTAAGTCTTCCAAGGGCACAACCTTAGGTGGTCTAAGACCATAAAGAACATATCCTATAGGAACTACAAATCAAAACCACAATGAGATACCACCTTTTTCCTGCAAGAATGGCCATTATCAAAAGTCAAAAAACAATAGATGAGATGGCGTGGATGTAGGGAAAAGGGACCACTTACACATTGCTGGTGGGAATGTAAATTAGTACAACCTCTAGGGAAAAGAGTTTGGAGATTCCTTAGAGAACTAATAGTAGAACTACCATTCAACCCAGCAATACTGCTACTGGGCATCTACTTAAAGGAAAATAAGTCATTATATGAAAGAGACACATGCACATGTATGTTTATTGCAGCACAATTCACAGTTGCAAAGATATGGAACCAACTTATGTGCCCATTGACTAATAAGTAGATAAAGAAAATGTTTGGTATATATACACCATGGGATACTACTCAGTGATAAAAAAAGGAACATGATAATGTCTTTTGCAGAAATTTGGATGGATCTAAAGACAATTATTCTAAGTGAAGTAACTCAGGAGTGGAAAATCAAAAACCATATGTTCTCACTTAAAAGTGGGAGGTAAGCTGTAAGTACACAAAGGCATACGGATTGATATACCGAACTTTAGACACTCAGAAGGGGGAGGGTGAGAGGAAGCTAGGGATAAAAAACCACAACATATTAGGTACAGTGTACACTACTCAGGTAATGAGTGCACTAAAATCTCAAATTCACCAGTATATAATTCATCCATGTAACAAAAAACCATTCATGTTTATCCATGTAACAACAAAACCCAAAAGCCATTGAAATAAAAATTTTAAAAAATAAAATTAAAAAGAATATGTCCTATAGATCACAAACACTTCCTTTATTAACTAATTTTTTAAAATGTGAAATATCTGAGTTGAAACTTCAGCAAGAAAAACTATAGGAAAATGTACGTGAGATGGATAATAAAGATAAATATTCTGAGTAAGACGTCAAAGCTGAGCATGAAACCATTTAACACAAAAATGATGCATTAAAAGAGTCAACAGAGGCTGAAAGTAAGTGTGGATGAGACAGTAGAATTGTGTCAGAGAAGAAAATAAACTTTTGTGAACAGTTGCATTTCTATAAAGAAGTCTGATCAAAACTATGCAGAATCAAAGGAAGGTGGACTAAGGTAAGTCTACAACCTGGAGAGGAGAGATTTTTAAACATTTTTTCCTCATCAATTTCTGAAAATAGTATTCTCTAGGCAAATATCTGAGAGCTGTTGTTTTCCTTAATAATATGCTACATAGATAATCATGTTATCTATAATTTCTGAATTTTATGCCATTTACTTCTTTTCTTGCCTACTGCATTGGCTAAACATTCACTACTATATTCAATAGAAGTGGTGAAAATAGAAATCCCTGCTGTATTCTCCATCTTAGGAGAAAAGTGTTTAGTCTTTCACCGTTAAGTACAGTGTTAGTGGCAGCTTTTTCTAGTCTATTGCCTTAACCACTCGGCCACAACTACTGCTGGTGTGAAAGTTGTAGCTTTTTCACAGATGCCCTTTATCAGATTGAGGAAACTTCCTTTTATTCTTAATTTCCTGGGAGCTTTCATTAGGGATGAATTTAAAATTTTGTCTAGGTTTTTTTGTGCATCTACTTGGATAATCATATGATTTTTCCTCTTTATTCTGTTAACATGGTGAATTACACTAATTTGTTTGAGTGTTGAGCCAACCTTGAATTCCTAGGATGAATTCCATTTGGTTGCTATAAATTACTGTGGCTGACATGGAGATGTACTGCCCAGATCTCCATTCAGTGCCCTCTGGTTGAAGCTTACTCTGAAGGAGATGATAGCTGGATGCCATCTGCTGACCTCACTCCCTGCAGGCAGGCAGCAAGTCCTTCCTTGTCAGGGGATCCCAACTGACAAATAAAAGAATATAGACCAGGCACAAAAAATTTTGGTTGGGGATGGAGGTGGAGTGAAGAAAGAGGAAATAGTGAGCACAGCGTTGTCTACCTGTGCCCACCAGCCCAATTTCTCCCAACAATTGACAGATTAAATTGAAAAAGCCCTGCTATATTATTCTTCCAAAGCTAAGTTGGATACATTGTTATAAAGTTGACTTTATGTATACAAGAAGGTAATAGATATCCATGTGTAATACAAATGGGCTTTGGAAAAATATTTATATTGTTGATAAGCTAAAATATAATAATGGTTTGTTTCCCTGAGAGATAATTGCATGTTCCTAGTAAGAATCAGTATTATAGTGAAGGTTAGTAGCTTTCAAGTGTGATCACAGCTACTTTACTGTTCTTTCATTTGCTTGGTTGACATCTAAGTGCTTTCTTTTATTTTTACTTATGCAACTTCCAAGGAATTATTTGATTATTAAACAATTTGTACCTGCCTTCCTCCCAAAAGGATCTGAGAGAAGGTGGCTCCATTTACAACCAAATTGCTTATGTCAATCTGAAAAATTGTGCACCATCTAATCCCACAGTTGGGAAGAATAAAAAGAGTAGCTGAGCACAATTAGATATTGAGATGCTTTCTTGCTTTTCATAAGTCATGAATTTATAGTATTGGCCTCATTATTTGGTTTGAAGATAAGTGAATTCCTAGAAATTCAGAGACTGTAATAATCAAGTACAAAAAGCACGTTCTTAAACAAAGCTCAATAATTTTTAGACTAAATATCTCTAGGTATTATTCATATCTCTTTCTCATTAGAGAACCATCATGGGTTAATCAGATATATATACATTAAATAAATTCTAATTTTTTTTACCTAAGCAAACACAAGAGTTATATTACTAAAAATATTTAAAGGGAATGATACAATTCTGTGTTAAGGCATCTAAATAACTACCATTTATCCATGAAGTTGGGTGTTTGAATATTTATTAGATCAGTATCCTAGGTTTTCTAGCATAATACTTACTCCCATAGATCTGATTAGATTACAGCTATGTTATTTAAGATGAATGATTTGAAAACATTAATGACTGTTACCAGGGTAACCAAATACGAATTGCTCTGATTAAATATTTCTTGTTTAAATTTCATATTCCAGATTGCTAACAGATGCAGTCATTCAAAAAAATTTTAATGGTACTTGTTAAATTATAAACTTAAAAACCAACTAATTATAGTTCAAAGACCAGTCTGTGTATAAAAAGTATTTTGAAATTAGGGGAAATAGCTATTTTTAGTGTTTTCACTCAATTTATACTTAATCAGGATCTTTTTCAGAAGCAAGATTATATATAGTAACTAGTAGACTAGGTTTAGGAAAAGTGAAAAAGTCTTCACTATTTTTAGAGACATTTGAAGTTTTGATTTTGGATTGAGTTATAATTTTCAGTTACAGAATTACTAAGAACTTTAAAAACTGGTAAAAAGGAAATTAAAATGTGAATTCAACAATATCATAAAATTAAATAACACTTATAGTTTTGACAGGATAAAAAGGAAATACACTTGTGATTATTACCTGTTCCCACTCCATTCCTACTGGGCATCCCACTGGGTTTGGGCCTAGTAGGTCTTGTAGTTGTCCTATTCAGAACTAAAATAAAGTGGGATATAAATAGTTCATTTTCTTATTGAAAGTTTGCAGCCAAGAAAAACAAAATTTCTCAGAGAATTGAAAGTCATTTAGGCAATAAAAAAGATGACTTACCAAAAATATTATTCAGAATATAGAAACCACAGTCTTGTATAAAAATAATAGACTTGAATTTGAAAACAGAGACCTGAATTTGTATTCTGAGGTGATGACTGTGCTTCAATACTTGACTTGAAAAAGTAACTGGCAAGGGAATTTATAATCCGAAGAGGGAAAGATCTTGTCTCATTTATAGGCATTAGATACATTCCAAAATGGAACTGAAGAAAGATCAGGACTACATATGTCTAATGAAAAACCAAAATCTGAAGTGTATTTGTCAAGGCCTCCATTCATAAGTTGGAGTCTTTCCACTTCTTTTCGTGGGAATCCGTAGGTACAGAGGTTTCATTATACTAGTCCTTTCACAAAGTCCATTGTCAAGCACAGAACTTGATGAAACCATTTTACTTCCTTTCCTGCTCGGGAGAGAGTCATAGCCTTACCAAAGCCTTAAGAGGTGACCTATTTTATAATCCATTTAGAAGACTCTTTAAGGAGGAGCACTAAGTGTATTGTGCTTATGTGAGAAGCTCTGGAGCCATACTGCTCATCTTTTGATCCACTTTCTAGTTCCTCTCTGTGCCTCAGCTTCCTCAACTGTACCTCACAGGGCACATGGCCAGTGCTCGGTCATTATTAGCCGTGATCGTTACCGCTTATTTTTTAGAAATGTTTAATATAACCAGTCTCACATTAAGCTCTCAACACCTATCATGACACACAAAGTCACAGAGAGATACACATGGTTATAAAAGATTTCTGTGCCCAATTATCTTTAGAAGTTGGAAAATTATAACAAAATATATGGACTCTACATAAACCAAAGAATATAAAATTATTGTTCTAAAGATGCATTCACTGAGAACATTCATTCGTAAGCAGGTTTCATCATCTGGAACTTTAAGACTCCTTAGAATCACAAAAAAAAAGAAAATAAAACACCAGTGTTTGGTCCAACTTGTGCCTCAGCATAAGAGTGAGTTACGTGAACTAGATCAACCCCTCCAAGTTAACTTTTTTTCTGAACAAGCTCCAGTGAGGGCAATCCTAGGACCTTTGGAGAATTTAGTAAATTTAACATATTTCCCAATATATAACTATTTTTGCTGTTTAGAACTTGTGATATTTTTATTCTCTGAAGGAATCAAGTAAAAATGTTCTCCCAGAACAAGAGCTTTTCTATGCTGAAAAGAGACCATCTTTTCTTCAGAGAGAAAGAATATCTGAAAGTAACTATTAAATAATAACATGTCATAGCTAACTCTATGCTACCTCTTTGTCAGGAAAATTGTCCAACACTATTTTAAAAATACTTTTAAAACAATAAAATTTCACAGTGATCTCTGCATCTGATTATCCTTAAAATCCTTAGTCAAGTCTTCCTTTATGGATTCATCAGTACCTTTCCACTTATCCACAGAGATCAGAGTCTCCGTACGTCTCTTATTGCAATGTAAGGGCCCCCTTTGGTTTATTTGGCTATTTCAATCCATTTTGTATCTTCCCCTGCCTGCTGATTATTTAAGTCATCAGAGAAACAACTTACCAGGTCTGATGTGTGGCTTGTCAGATGTTCTGGGCCTCATAGTAGTATAAAATCTGTGTGGTGCTGAAACAGAGGAACACTTTTTATTTAATAAGCAACAGACCAAAGCTTCCTGAATGGAGATTTAGCATCCTAGGTACCAACAACTCATACACTTTGCATGGACATATAAAGAAGTTTCAGAAAATTCCCATTATGCATTATAGACTTCATGCTAAAGGAAAATAAAACAAAGAAAATATACATGACTGAAAATTAAAGATGCACATAGAATGAGGTAGTTCATTTGTAAGTTGTGTTAAGGATTAGTCATCATTTTGTCCCTATTTTTCAAGAGCTTTCATTTTACCAGATGTTTGCTTAGCATGATAAACCCATAAGCCATCCATCTGTCTGTTCATCTGTCCATCCATCCATCCATCTAATCTCTCAGTGAAGAGTCATTGTGAAATATTATTTTGCTAAAGAAGTCAAACAATCTTAAAGGTAAAAAGAGAAATGAATGTTTAGGTAGGTAAAGAAGAAAGAGTAGGAGTATGTGGTCTCTATCAAATGGTCTTTGCTCATGAACCTGAAATGAGTACTCAGTGTCATCCATAATGCTGTAGAAATGACAGAAAATGGCATCTGGTACCCTGCCTGTCAAAAGAGGACAAGCAAGGAACAAGAACTCAGATAATCCCTGGGCCGATTATCCAGCACCTGCACAGAAAGGCATCCTAATGAAGACTTGCAGAATGAATGAATAAGTGGGTGACCATTGCACGCAGGCAAACTTGTGAGAACCTGCTGAGATATTAATGCATCCTAAGGTTTTAAGGTAAGCATTCATCCTGGAATTCATCTATTCCATGCTGCCCTCCTCTGTCCCCAATTCCCCATCACATACTGCCTTCTGCCACCAGCTTTCTTGGGAATGTTTTTGGAAAAATTTTTTCTTGCAAACTATGTAAGTAGATTACATCGTTTTAATGATTTTATTCACATTTCGAGTGGATATTTATATAGCCATAAATCAGCAATGCCTTGCCTACTAAGTTAACAAAGTATGCCTGTGAAATAGGTTATAATGTAGCTCATTTATAAACTTCCAATGTAAAGACTGTGATGAGCAGAATTTTGCCATACTTCAAGCCAACAACAGCGGACACACACTGAAATTCCCTATAGGTTTATTTTGGGCTTTCCCAAGTATAATAACCATAAAAATTCATTCTCACAGACCTTAAAGTGCCTGAGGATTTTTTGTAATTTTTTTCTTCCAATTTTGAGATGGTGGGATTCCCTGTTAATTTAACCTATTTCATCTTTCCACGTAAATCCCTTTGAATGCTAGGTTGCTTCTGCTTAAAAAAGATAAGAATCATAGTTCTTGTCTCATTCTAGAATATATATAAATTTTAAGACTTTGGACAGGAAAGAGATTGAGAATAGACCACAGAAATAATCAGCACTAAATGATTTCAAAGCCATGGCATCTGAATTTTTGTTTTAGTTTTCTCCATAGTCTTCATTTAAATCTAGAAAGAATTTTTTTATAAAAGAGCTTAAATATAATTTAAGTTTAGGTTGTAAGTTACTCATATAGCTCATCACCAAACAATATATGGCCTTGAGGGTTTCAATTTTAAACATAGAAAAACAGCTAAGGATATAAGAAAAAAGTCAACATATACAAATATGTTAAGACAATTTATATAATGATATGAGATCATGGATATATTCCCAATAACAGGTGAAATTTATATTTAATACAATATTCTGTTTAAAGTAGGAAAAGGCAAAATGAGGAAATAACAGGCCTGTGATCTTTTATCCTCATTCTGAAATCTTTAAATCTCTAAAAAGCTAAAATCTTTCTCATTTGGCAACACAACCTGTGTGGAATGAAAGTCTTTATTTATCATGCTTGTTGTAAATATTTATGTATTTTATGGTAAAAACAGATTGATTATGAGAATCCAGCTATCTTCTCTTAAGCCAGAAATTAAAGAGATTTGCAAAAACATGAAATAATAAACATACAGAAATCAGGGTGGAATAGGGATATATCACAACGGAGCATCTGTTCATTGTTGAGGCTGGTAATAGAGATCTGAGAGGGCTGTCATTATATTATACTTCAGAATTCTGTGTATAATTATAAATTAACAGCAACTAAAAATTAAATGAAGTAATTGAATAAAAGTTTAAAACATAACAAAAAGTTAAACCAAACAAACAAGTAAAAAAGATTTAGAAAATTTAAAGGAACTGCCCTTTATTGTAGTCTTTCTTAGTCATGTTTACTTGGAATAAATATTGCCCCAGTGACACATGTACTTTAAAATCAGATTTCTTTCATTATCATTTCCTCTTATTATCAAACTTTTCCCACCAACTTTCCCCCTCAAATTAGAACTCATAATGGGCAACATGAACTTATTTGTCTTCTAACTCCCTAAATGTTTGCTCTTTTTGGTCTTATTTTTGGCTTTCTACCATCTAATAGAGGCAGAGATGGGCAAAAGGGGTCATAAAAAAAAAAGTATTAGCAGTCCACAAGTGTTATAACCTAAGTAGGATAGTAGGATAGAAAAGTATAAACAGGAAGACTCCTGAGTGCATGAAGATGAGATAGAGCTTTGTGTAGGCAAGTTCACTTCCCCAAAAGCAGAAAATCACAGAGAAGAAATAAAAAGTAGGAAATCACTTCTCTGGATGTTTAAATATTGGCATAATTTTGAAAAGTGATTTTTCTTTTTAATAGCTTTTTTCTTATTAGTGTGTTTCATCAAATGGGGGAAGACTGGAGAAAATGAGAAAAGGAGAGAAGAGGAGGAGGAGGACCAGGAGGAAGTTAGAGAGGGAGCAGGAAGAGGAAGACAACGGTTATTATTTATCAGATATGGAAAACGAGACAAATGAAGGTCAAATGTGGGGAAAAAATGGGATCTTCCACTCTTAGTTATAAGCATCAAGTGGTCAACAATACATTAAAAAAAGTAAGTGCCAATGAAAGAACTTGTCTTGCCTACATTCAACTGATACTCATATAAGTATTCATATTCGGCTGATTTCTTTCACCTATAAAATGATAAAAAAATCAAGTAATCCACTGTGATGAGAAATGACATTCTGAAAAGAAAATTTCTTTCCTGATTAAAAGCAAATAAGGAAAAGTTATTCTCCAGAGGTAGGGGAGAGGATTACCCTGAGTTGTCTTTGCCAGTTCAGTTGTTCGTGGAATCTTAGTTGTGAAAGGTTCTTGGGTGGATTGGTCTGTTTCTTCTAGAGAAAACACAGTAAGATTGCTTGTTTTAAATAATTACCATTATGAATATGACCAAAAAACCCATACTCTTTTCTGCCCCATGCAATAATAAAAGGATAAGTTGCACTTAGAAATACACTCAGTAATCACAATAATTCAAAGTTAGTGGTACATTTTAATAACTCTCCTTTATGATATCTGCTGTTTTACACTATTATTTTAATGATTGTTATAAGGATTTCCAAAAGCTTTTAGCTCACGATCATTGTATCATTAATCTAGTTGTGGCTATTCTTGGATATGGCTCATGTATGAAAGTCTCCTAGTTGCCTCGATGTATTTATCTCCTTCATATTTCTTTCCTGCCCATAAATCCCACATGTTATTTTGATGAGCTGGAAAGGAAATATCATATGAAAAGATGTATATGATTTCGTATGATATTTTCAATATCATATGAAAAGATGTATATTTACATCACATAAAACAAATATTCTACTTTTCTCATGTGAAAATCAGAGCGTATGTTTGACATACAAACACAATCCTCTTGACAAAATAAAAAAAAATACATACAGCAATACTTCCATTCCCATGTTACCTTGAAATCATATATTATATAGACACAGCAAATTACACTGTTCACTTTGCCCATACTGGATCCAAGGAAATACTTGGTATAAAGGATACACTGCTATCTTTTTGTTTTCTGTCCTGCTTTTGTATTCTCTTGATTCTGCTCAAGAAATATACTTGTGATAATTGACAGGTAATGGTTCTGACGTGAATAAACCAAGACACATTAGAAAAATAGGGAGTAGAAGTTAAATAATTAGCATATTCAGTAGTGGTTTTTGAAAAGCACTTTCAACTTTGTCATCATGGGCGCCATTGATTTTGCAGAAATAAGCTAGATTAGATGAATATTTGATTAGAATATATTTGCTCGATTTTAATTTTTTCTTCCAAAAGGATTTTATTTTAAAATGTGATCAGTAACTTTATTTCAGTAGATACCCACAAAGGATGGATTATTAGAAAAGGAATGAAGGGAAGCAAATAGGGCCATTGACTTAAAGCCATATGGGATGCAGTGTAGACGGGAGAGAGGAGCCAACAAATACAAGCCAGAACTCTAGCTTTTTGGTTCATTTTCAACCAAGAGGCAGGCAAACTGGAGTTTCCCACAAATTTGTGTTGAACTCCTTGAGAGCATGTTCAGCTCATCCCGATGGACCTTTCCAACTTACCCATCCTTGTTTCTCCAGGCAACTACCTGCTCATCAGTTTAGTCTGTCATTCCTTGCCCTGTGCCTCTTTCCCATCTGTCTGTAACTTGAAAGAACCATTTGCATCTTTGACTGGTCAACTCTCATTCCAACTTGAAGACCCAGTGTAAATGACCCTAATCTGAGAGGCCTTTCCTTATTTCTCCAGGTAGTTTGTTTGTTCAACATGTTGCTCTTTTCTCTATCACACTCATTGTAATTAGTATAACATTGACATTAATCCTAGGCACCCTGGCGGCTGAGTGTGTAGATTCTAATCCTGGCTCTGACACCAGCTGTTTCACCTTGGCCAAACTTTTAAACCCTCTATGCCTCAATTTTCTAATCTGTAAAATGGAGCAAGTAATAGAACTTACTTCACAGAGTTACATGGTTTAAATTTTAAAAAGGCATGTAGTGTATTGGGTGGCACAGAGGCTGCAGTATTGTGACTAAGTCCTGTCTTCATATTAGAGATGAGCCCTCTAGGGTAAGGACTCCTCTTTCAAAGTTTCTTTATAGAACTGCATTACTTAACAGTGCACCCAGTAAAGCTTAATAAATACTAGGTAAGTAATTTTTCTTCCCAAATGCAGTTTGAAATACAGAAAAAGCAACAAAAAAGAACAGCATTGATTTAGGAACATTTTTCTTTTTAGAATACTTAAAATTCTTAAGTATTCTAAATCACACTTAATTACCAGAGCCAATTTAACACATCTTAGATGTGTTAAAACATTCTCATTTTATATTGAAAATCAGCATATTAGGACAAATACCCAGTTAATGTAAAAGTATTGAGTGAAATGGATTTTTAAATAACCTATTATTTAGAAACAATCTATGAACATAATGTATTATGGTTACTTTAAGGGAAATTCCTAAAAGGCAAGTCCTTCTTCAACAAGTATTAAAACGAAATTTACCCAGAGTGGTCTGTAGTTCCTCTCGACTAGGACTTGGGGAAATCATGGGTATAAAAGGGATGCCTCGTGTCTCTAGAGGAGCTGCAAAAAGAAAAGGACCAAGGTTGTAAATTTTTAGATTCAAAGCCAGCACCAGACCGGATTGGTATTACATGAAATTCCTTCATTTGAAATAGAAAAAGGAAAGAAGAAAGTTAAGTGTGCACATAACTTTCAGAAAAATGACTGTGGAATATTAGAATAATGGTTCTCAACTGTTTTTCCACCAGGACACATACTACATGACATTCTATTCTTGAACCAATCCATCAGAATGGCTGGTTGAGATGGGGTGTGGGTTAGACACAGTCCTGGACTATTGGCTGTAGCTTTGTCCCTCTCTCCCCCATTCAAGAGCATGCATGATTACAAAATGAGTGAGAATATCATCATTGTTGGTATCATCTCCTTGACTCTGCTCAAGCAGACTCAAGGAACAAATCACTGGCAATTTTCAGTATTTTGACCAATAATGATAATTACTTGCAGTATCTTTCAAACTTACCTCATACTAGTATGTTACATTACAGCTGAGAACCACTAAACCAATGGAAATTGTTAAACGGGCACCATTAGTAAACACAGTGGACTCGTTTTGAAACATGGAGATAGATGAAGTAAATGAAGATGGATTCAGTAATGTCTTAAGGTAGTCTTCAAAGCAAACCCATTACAACACTGAAATAATTGCTTTTTTATTTTGGAAAGAGTAATAATAATGAGAATGAAACGATGAAATGGATTGAGAAGAAATGATGTTTCAACAGGATCATTTGAGAAAGGCCTGCAATCTTGATGGTAGCAAAGAAAACAGAGTTGGTCAATATGGGAAAACCATTACCTATTGTTGTCTTTGGTGGCTCAAATCTAAAGGTAACAGGTTGCAGAACTATGCCAAAAGCAAGCCAAAGGAACATATTTATGAGAATTACTACCTGGCAAAGTCAAAATAGTTGTCTTATTTTTTTTAGATGCATTGATTTAATAATTTAAATGTTCTCTAAGAATTGTAATAAATAAGAGAAAATTCTTCACATTAGATGCCAATCAGAGAACTTAGTTTAACTAAAACTTTGAAGTTCTCGATCACTGTCACTTTAGGGAAAGTTTTGAGTAGGCACTCACTTTTTTTTACTTAAAAGTACCTCCATAGTTGTAATGTAGCTACATTTACATTTTGAAAGGATGTAAGAGTTGGCTTAGTTAACAATGGTATTTATAATTTTAGCATGATCTCCTCAATGAACCTATGTACTATTCCCTCACTTAACCAAGGAAAAATATTTCAACCAGATGATTCAATTTACCCAAAGGAAATATGCATTATACCCATATATTTATCTCTGAATTTCTTCCATATCACAACCATTAAAAATATATTTACTTCAAGAATTTTTTGAAAAATATACTTCTTAGCCAGAAGGATGAAATAATTAATTTACCAGGTTCACTCTGAGAGACCTCAGGGTCTGGTTTATGAGGAAGGAGCACATCTTTTGGAGCTGAAAGAAAAAGATTATAAAACACTGCGTACTCTAAATATCCCAACTGGAGTGAGCTTAACCAACAGATATAAAAATCCCAGAAAGCATGAATGAAGCAAAAGTATTTTTACAATGGTTAATGACCAAAGTTGAGAAGATGCCTGTTTTCTTCAAAATGGGAAAATGTTACCGTGCAGGGAAGGTTCTGGTGGCAGTGAAACAGAAATGAAGTCAGTCACAGTTCATTTTGAAGTCTTCCTTGAGGAAGAAGAGGAGATAGCTAACATAATTAAACAATGAGGTAGAGCTCCCTCAAGTGGCTTTCAAAATAGAAAGTCGGTTTTTGCACAAAGTGGTTAGCTGCTGTTTGATATTCATGCTGAAAGTCCACTAACAGCAACAAAAATATGTAACTTAGATAGAGTACAAAAGTGGCTACAAATTGGGGGGAAACAATAAGAAATGGAAAAATCTTGAATATGTAAGAAGATGATAACACAGTCTTATTCTAAATGGCACTTACAGTTGCTGGGGGGAGAAAATGAAGCAAAAGGAATCAGCTAGTCATTAGAAGATACCACATGTAAAGTTAATGATAGTGCTTGTTACTTAGTAAATGACAGCTGTTGGCATTTTTGTCTTCTTTAGTGATGTGGCTTCCAGTGTATTAGGTGTCAAGCATGCTTGACATAAGCATATGAAAACAAAAGACAAAAATGTCAGCTGAACAATAGGCCTACTCGTATATGTAGTACCTGAAATCCAGTATATTTTTTAATGTTTGTGTTCTATTTTAGCAAAATTAAAGAGTAGATTGGAAACTTGGTACCGTATTTCTCAGTGGGGAAAATATTAGGGTGATTTGTCTATTTGTTAGTATCAGATTTCTACAACAAAATCTCATTCCACAAATAGTGTGAAGTACTTCAACTCAGTTTCCCCACAAACCTACCCAGGCCTACTCTCTCAGTGAAAGGTTTTCCTACCACACTAAACCTTTCATACACACCAGTATCTTTTTGTCAGGCAGTGTAATTTCCTTGCATCTTATATAATGCTGGAAAAAAAATTATGATTCAGGATAGAACTCTGCCTCAGAAGAAAGATGAAGAAAACTTTTTTGTTTTTTTTTTAATTATGAGGTGGCCAAGCACCACTTTACCATTAGTGGAGAAATAGGTTATATAAAATGAACAATCTCTTTTTATTGTTTTTGGGAATCATGTTTAACTTGCATGCCACAACCTGTTAGACTAGGCTGCTAAGTATTAGTGAAATTACAATTGTGAAAACTGGTACACTGAACAGAAACTTGACTCAGAACTTTTATGAGCTAAAAGGTAACATCCAAGGGAATTTGAAAATATGGATTGTTTTCTTAAAGAAAAAAGGAAACTTTAAAAAGGTTAGTGGTTGATAAGGTAGAGAAAGCCCACCACAATAGTGAACATTTTGCCTTTGCATGTAGTTTTTTTGGGGATTCAAATAGTAACATATGAGAAATTTCCAGCTGTAAATGAAAGAAAATGTTTATCTTGAGGCTGAAGAAGGCACTTTGATTTAGCTCTGTGAAGGCCATGAACATTCAAAGCAGCCTTTAGTTTATAAATACCCTAGTTAGTTACAGTACTACACCAAACAAAAAGGAGCTGGGATTAAGGAAAGGAGAAGCTGAGAAGAGATGTGGTACTAATAAATCCACCATACTGTAAATACATTATTCACTGCTGCTCTAGTTTACTGAGGAATTGAGGCTGGGGTAATGTGGATTCCAGCTGCTAAAATTGGCACTTTTCTTTTTAACCGTGAAGTGATGATTTAATAAACTGTCATAGCAGACTTCCTAAGCAGGTGAAATCAGTGGAAAGGAAAAAAATAGAAATATTTACAGGAAAGTAATATGAATCATTCTCCTACTTAGTCAACTACAGCTCCAAGAAATTCAAGTTGTTTTTTCTTTTTTTCCTATGTGGCATTCCTCTATATATTAAATTGAACAAGAGCATGATCCCTAAAACCTACATCTTTCATGCTGGGAGAAACTCATCAATGAAAATAATGACGACAATTTTCTGAGAAAGCAGTTTTGATTTCTTTATAAGAATATTTACTATTATTATAATTTTAGATTTAATTATGTTAACCAACTTATACCATTTATACTAACCAATCTGTCTTTTTGAATAAAGCGTGCCACTCCAAAGAAAGGTCAACACAAGTAAGAATGCACAATGTCTGTCATAGACAAACGTAAATGAATGTGCATGAAAGTTTTGATAGTTAGAAAATAATTAATGTGTTTGCTTTTGATAAAATTAGAATATGAAGTCTGCAATAAGGTTTACCCTGGCGATAGGCTACAAAGACACTGATTCTCTTAAAAAAGTAAGACATATAGACTATATACCGTATTCTATTCCTTTAATCTATACCCTCTATTCCTTTATTCTAACCTTGTACGATTAGGTTCAGTCTGAGAGGAAGCCCCGTTGGAGGCCACCTGCTGGCTTTCCCTGTGCTCTTGGGCCACCCTCCCTTCTATCTCATTTGAGGCCTTTTACTTTCCGTTATTTCTGTTATATTTTTCTCTATTTGTCCATGTTTTCATTTCTCCATGTTACTTCCCCTCTACCTACAAAACAGCTCGAATGCTCTAATATCTTAAACAAAACTATTCCCTTGACATGGCTTCTCCTTCAAACAATCCCTCTCTCTTGCTCTCATTCCTTTAATAAAAAAACTGTATATCTGCCTCGGCTTCCTCACCTTCTAGATGTATTTTCTTCATCCACTGTGGCCCAGCCTCCGCTCATTTCCTGCAACAATGCCTTAATCATATTCTCAGGTCCAGAAACTCTGAAAGCTGAGTTTTCTCTTAATCTATTCAATAGCAAAACATAACTTGTACCGATCTAAGGGCTGTTTATAGGTTTTAGTTATTCTGCTTGGTGAGACTATTCATACTGCTCACTGAATACATATTACTGTTTCTAATCAATGGTATATGTACTCACGTAAGTTTCTAAAATCTGGAAACTGCTAATTCTGAAGCATGCAGCCCAAAGGTTTCAGAGCGTGGGATTCTGGACATGCATGGTCAAGCTGGCAGCCTCTTCTGACCCCTCTCCATCTCATTGCCACCGCAATGCCATTGCCAACCTTCCCTTCTTAGGCCTTTTCCTGCCTCATCTCCCAACTCCTTTCCTGATTCTTTTTTGACAACATCTGGAAGCTCTTTTTCCTCTGCCTACTCCTTAAATATAACTATGCTGCCTAAATATTGGATTTCTGGCTTCTTATTTTCTCCATCTATATTTTCTCCTCTATGATATTATCCAAGATTTAAGAACTATCTAGATGTAAACAAGTGGCTCCTAAATCCGTGCCCCAAATCCTGACTTCTGTTTAGAAGTCCAGAAAACATTTGCAACCATCAGTTAGGGTCTTCCCACTCAAAGTCCTACTGGCCCTGCAAGCCTAGCATGTACACACCCGTCTTTATTCCTCTCTCTACTCCCTGTTTCAGTTAACGGCATTATTATTTACTACTTGTCCAGTCTAGGAACAGCATTGTCATCCTTCTCTCCATAACAGCATTCAGTCATTCTCTAGGTCTTTGTAGTTCCATATCCAAAGGCATTTCAGCATTATTCCTTTAGTTTCCTTCCTACCACAATTAGTTCAATTTCTCAGACTTATCTTTCTAGACTGTTGCAAACCTACTAAGTGATTCCTGGCTATTAATCTTTTTTTTTTTTTTGCCAGTTAATATTCCATTTAAAAAAAATCACAGCCATCTAAAATACAGATGAAATTATATCACTCCCATGATTACAAAAAGAAACACACACAATTTTAATGTCTCCGAATTGTCTAAGGAAAAAATTTTGAAGGGCTTAGCATAACCTAAAAGCCCTCAAACATATGAATCCAATTTACATTAAGTCTTCATCTCTCAATAATCTCATCATATGGCCAGCAATGTAGTCATTCTGAATCATGCTGTTTCTCAGCTATATGGAGCACGGAGTTTCACTCTCTCACCCAGGCTGGAGTGCAGTGGCATGATCTTGGCTCACTGCAAGCTTTGCCTCCCTGGTTCACGCTATTCTCCTGCCTCAGCCTCCCTAGGTAGCTGGGACTACTACGGGTGTGTGCCACCATGCCCGGCTAATTTTTTGTATTTTTTTTAGTAGAGACGGGGTTTCACCATGTTAGCCAGAATGGTTTTGATCTCCTGACCTCGTGATCCACCCCCCTCGGCCTCCCAAAGTGTTGGGATTACAGGCGTGAGCCACCGCACCTGGCCTGGAGCACTTTTGATACCTCTGAATCTTTGCTTCCTTAAAAATCATCAATAGCTACTTGCCTATTAAAATCTATCTTAAAGCTCATTTTCTTGATAATACCTTCTCTAATTCATACATTTAGAATGTATTACTTTTCTGTTATTTCATTTTTTGTTTATATCACTAACCCATTAATTACTGAGATTTGCCTTGTTTTATAGTTATTGATATTATTCCTGTTTTCTCCCCTGCACTGTGTTGGGTGGTAGAGATCATATCTATTTCTTTTAATCCTGATTTTATCCCTAAGCATGGAACCAGGCAGATAAGTGGCAATCAATATTTGCTGAATTGAACATGCATTAGTGAATTTTTTTTTAGAGCAAATCTGGAAAAGATGGGCAATTCCCATGAACCAGCATTGTACTTTGCTAAGAAACATTTTAAAGACTCAAATTGACCTCTCCCAAAAGTCTCTAATTCTTTTCCAGGGAATTGTAAAACATTATTTAAAAATCTAGGCCAGGCGTGGTGGCGTACACCTGTAGTCCCAGCTACTTGGGAGGCTGAGGCAGGAGGGTCACTTGAGCCCAGCAGATCGAGGCTGCAGTGAGCTGTGATTGCATCACTACACTCCAGCCTGGGCAACAGAGTGATATCCTGTTAAAAAAAAAAAAGAAAAGAAAAGAAAGAAAGATCTAAAGAAATAATTTATTAAACACATCAATGGCATACATAAGCTTAAAGAGATTTTGAGGCAAAGAGGAAGGCACTGAGTCACTAAAACTTGAGGGAAAAGCATACTGATATTTAATATATCATCAGGCAAATAAGCAAATTGCTGAAAACTCCTGATTTGAGTTCTCATATTTGAGAAGAAAGACATCTTGCCTCTAGGAAAATTGTTTGAAAAAAAAAAAACTATTTTGACAAAGAATAAAATTACATAGTACATCCTTAAGGGGAAAAATAAGAAGCTTTAGGAGAAAATGGCAAAATGTTGAGAAGATGATAATGAAACATTGTAGAACAGTAATAATAACAGTATGATCTTAAGGAGGCAGTTCTCTATCCTGCTCATCCCAACTCCTATTTTGACAAAAAGTATAAATGGAAATAATTGTTAACTATTGTTATCATGGCTTGCTCAATTCTAAACGTATTGTCTTCTAAGACTATATCAGAAAAAATACATTTATTAGGTGAATGTCCAATCGGGTTTCTCCCTAATATAAATCTGGCAATATTTTAAAGTATGTAATCCAGCAAATGATTGCTTTATGAACTCTAATTATCATTTTAAACAATAAGGCTCAATTTTTAAGAAATATTTAGAATTAAACACTTATTCTTAATTAGTTCACGAAAAACTCCCCTTAAAACCAGTTTAACTGAAAACATAAAACTAACTACAGAAATCCTGAAGAGTGTGACTACACATAAGAATTTTCCAAAGGGAAGAGACACGTTGAACATTCATGAGGATTTGGATAGCTGGCTGAAATCTAGATTTACTTCCTGGTTTGCTCCTGATGACTGAAATCTATCCCAATGCCTGGGGGCCAGAAGGTTGACCACAAAGCCAAGACAGCTCTTGGTGTAGAAAGGAACTCATAAGGAAGACAGAACTCTGTTGAGCCAGGAACCTCCTGTTTAGACTCCAAGTTAAATGGCACCTATTTTCTAGCGAGGGAGTTCTTTGCTCTGAATTCGAAATCATTCTTCCAAGGTAGATACGGGGAAAAGCCACTTTCATTTTGGTGTGGACATGGAGTGTGGGCTTAATTTGTCAAGATTCCTCATTGAATGTAATAGATGATTCAACTGAGTGGCTGGAAGGTTTTTCCTAAAGGCCTCACTGGATGAAGCTGATGTTATGCCTAGGAATCTGTAGAATGGAAGTGCTGTACAATGAATCTGAGACTGACTTCCTTTTTGATGCAGGTCAAGAAATTGAAGTTTGTTACTTCTGATCTCTCTCAGAATACATTTTGAGATAAATGTCACAATAAAACATAACTCTGTCCTGACCTCAGCACTACATTTTACATTTTGAGACTTTTACAGAAGAGTTTATTTCTCCAGGATACTAATACATATTAAACTACACATTTCATTTACCCTCTGTTTTTTGAAGTATAACCCACAGGACCTGGTAAACAAAGTACTGGGTTCATTAGGGTGTGAATTTGAGCCTACATAAAATCTAAAAACTGTTTGAACACATCAGAATCCAATGTGTTTGAACACTTCTGAGAAAACTGAAATGTGGTAAGAGTTGCCTTCTGATTATTCCTGGGGGTGCCACACTCCTGGGGCAAGGGAGAACCCTGATCATATGGCAGGGCCAACACCAGATTTAGGGACATAACCTTAACTCTCAGCATGTGGAGCTGGAGAGGTGACAGAAGACCACTAGGAGAGGCCCTAGTGTTCCAGGAGGCAGTTCTCTACTCTGCTCATTCAAACTCTGGATAAAAAGTATAAATAGGGATAGTTGTTAACGATTTGTGTTGTTACAGAGATCAAGATCACGGGTTAGAGTTTGTATGAAAAACAAGGTGTTGGTAGAATTAAGGCAAGTTTTTTTTTTTTTTTTTTTTGTTTTTTCTGCCAGAAGTGGTCTACTCTTTATAACTTAGCTGTGGGAGAACATTTGAAGAATGTGGTTCAAGAGAAGGACTAGCTAACAGAGAAGATTTTAAAATATATACCTTAAAAAGAATTTTATGAGAGTAAGTTCCAAAGGTATAGGAAAGTAGAAAAATAGTAGAATGAATTCTTAGGTACTCACCACCTGGCTTCGATAATGGCCAACTCAGGGTAAATATTAAATATTAAAAGAGGAAAAAACCTAACTAGTCAATATATTGATGTAATGAGATTATACTAATATTATGTTTTATACTGAAAAGGAAAAGTAAAGTTACTCAAATCTACTGTTATCTATAACAAATTAATTTCCATTAATTTCCACAATTGAAAATAAGCTGATCTTTCGCAAGTGAGATGAGGTTTTTTTCTTACTTCCTGTTTATGATATTGGCTATTGTGTTTGGTGGTACAAATTTACATTCTAGGCTTCAGGGCAAAGGAGATTCTCTCTAGCCTGCTACCACCACCACCAAATTGACTATACCACAGCAGCAATAATAGCCTTTGCTTATACAATCTGGAAAACATTACAGGAAGTGAATTCAGGCTTGCTTCCAAAATGCTATCATTTTAAACTATAGCTTAGGAATTCTTCGGCTCTGGAAATTTCTATATGCTTTTAGGAGCATTTAGGAATTTATAATAATTGTACCTTTAAAAGGAAAGAGAAAAAACTCACAGTATTTCCCAGATTCTCTAATTAAAAATGAGCTTGGCTTTTTAGAGAAAGTTGTTCAGTTACCAGCAGCTTCCTAAGGCCACTTGAAGACTTCATGTAAATAGTGGTGGTAATACCCATGAAATGTCTGGGTCCTTGAAATCCCTACCCTGGATACTCCGCAAACATGAGATTACCTTCCCCATATGTGAACAAAAGGCCTTCTCAGATGATTGGCAAAAAACAGATTTGTAGCTAAAGAAACCATTGTGTGTGTGTGAAAGAAATTTCTTAACCCAAGCTATGTCTCCATCAATTTGTAAAATAGAATGTGACAGGGAAAAAACTCAATGTGGACATAGTACAATTTACGTATCCAAGTAAATGGCTAAACATCATTGCCTCCATTTGTAAAAACACTAATTTATCATTTGTGGGGGAGAACAAAAGTCTTTATCTTTGTGTTTAGTGAAATATTTGAGCATAGCGTAGAATTGGCAGCATTTTTTGTAAGTCAGGGAATAAGAAAACTTTAGTTCTAGGAAAGACATTCTACCCTTGGCATAATTCTCTGCCTTTTGACTGCGATCACAGCTTTACTAGATGAACCGGTGGGCACTCTTATGAAACTCCTGAAATTATCATACCACATATGATACAACATGGGATTTAAACATAAGTGAAATATTGACCTCACTTCCACCAAGTCTCATGTTTCGCTGAAGCAGAGTGGGACAGTAGAATGCATTTGGCTTAAACATGAAATAAAGCATTTACCAGGTGTGGTGTATGACACTTCTGGACTTGGTGACGTTTTTGGTTTTGCAGTAACACGCTGGGGCACCTTAGGAACTGAAAGAGAGAACTCATATTGTAAGTCATTTGGTTTCAGCATCTTCCAGTCATGCTTAACACATAAGAAATGCCAAGGTGTAGCCTGAACACTGATAAAACAAAGCATTAGAGAGAAGACAGAAGAAGGAGTCAGAAGACCTAACCTTAAGCTCTAGAGATAGGTTAGTTAGAATTCCAGATAATTATATAATAGTGAAATCTGAGAAACTGCAAAATTTCAAATTACAAAACGTCAGAGTAAGATGATGACTTTTTAGAAATCTTTATTTCAGAGGAGACGACAATGGAATGAATGTGAGAGCTTTTCTTTTCTGGATATGTTGCTTGACTTCTCCTTAAACCCATTTTTATGTCTTTCCTTAAACACAAAGTAGGTAAAGATGGTGAGGTCAGGGTGGAATCCTGTGGAGCGTGGATATGCTTGAAGTCCTCTCGGGCAACAGCACAGTGGTAAGTGGACAATGCAATGGAATGGGTTGGTTCACATCTTACCCGCCCTGCATTTCTCTGGCACCAGAGAAAGCTTCAAATGAATTTGTTGACAACTAAAATCAGATTTCCACAACTGTTCCTTGAGAATAATAAGGTACTAATGTAATAGACACCAGGAAAATAAGTCTAACAATTATAATGTATTCTATGATTTCAAAAATGCCTTTATAAGGTTTACACCCTTTGAGTCTCACCATAATGTTGGGAGGAAGGAATTACTAGCTACTCTTTAAAGCTGAGGAAACAGAGCTTCGGGTGTGTGACATTATCTGCTTGAGGTTATGGTTATTAAGTACCAGAGTCAGGACTTGAACCAAATGCTGAAGATCAAACATTATCAATAGGTCTAAACACTTGGGCTCTCTGTATCCCAGTTCTGCAGGTCAGATTTTAACTTGCTTCTCATTTTTTAAGGTGAAACAATAAACCTGCCCTAACTCAAGATATGGTTATAAGAATCCAATGTGAAATGTCAAAATGATGTGAAAATTATACTACTATAAATTTTTTTTCCACTTCTCAAGGAGCTTCACAAATTTGGTTTTGAAGAATCTGAGTATATTCTGATTTTCACATTGTTTGCCCATGTGAAATCTAGGAGCACCCATAATTTTGATGGTTATAAGAAATTCTAGGTATACAATTAATAATATTGCTATTACCTATAAACACTGGGATCTAAGAAATCAAACTTTGACTTATAAAACATTCCTTATGCTTTCTTTCAGATTTTAGATTTTGAATGTCAAATACAGATTTAAGCATTGCCAATTTATAAACACACTTTCAGTAAAACTAACAATAAAGGTTACATGCCCAAATTACAGAATCTTATTCTGTGAAAGGTGGTGGATGAACAAAATCTGTTGCGACTTAAGTTGTAAATACTATTGTTAGATGATATTACAGCCCAACAATAATAGTTTGTATTGCTATCATGCATATAAACGGGACATTCTCCTGTCCAAATGACTTTTTGAAATTTGCAGAAACTAATCAAGGGTAAGGGAAGAAGTATTAGCGTTTGACTATTTGTCTTTAAAACATTTTGTGATATATATGTGTACATATACACACCTCCTTGAAAGACTATAAAAATCCAGGATATTGCTGGAAACTATTACGTAAGAGTCATATTCTTGTGGGACGAGGAGGTCCCAATTCTACCCACTTCTAAAAAGAATAAGTAGAATGCATTTTGTTTTTCATGACCGGTTTTCCAAATTGTTCCCTTACATTAAGTAGCACTGACAAAGCCAGAAGTATCTGGTTTGCAGCTACTTTCCACAAGAGATGCTGAGGGACTGGAAGTTGCTTCAGTCGGGACATCAGAAGGCTCTCTCATTACAGTCTGGCAGCCACTCCATGGTTTCAGAGTTAGAGAGTGGAACTCACTGAGGATGTGAATCTATCTATTCTGAAGAGCCTGTCTTGTCAAGAAAGGTTGGCTAAAAGTCTAAGTCAAAATGAAATAAGTTTGAAACTTAGAATATAGTATAATAATGGAAAATTAGAGCAAGCTCCTGATTTACTATACTGCATTTTAATAAGTACAAAGTACAGCTCAAAAAGATAAAATTGCAAATAAATTTTTCCTATTACTTCATATCTTCTTTACCTTAAAATTTTTTTACTGACCATGGTTCATGCCTGTCTTAATTTTTAGTATTTTTCATCTTTTATAGTTCAACATTCAAGTTTTCATGGTTTCTTCTCCCCATTTGTTTTCTACTTTTGTTCTATGCTTTATATTCAAATCCAAAACTGAGCGCTTCTTCTCATATAATTTTGTCTGCTATTTTTAAAGTTAGATTTTAGTTTCCTGTTATAATAACAAATTCAATATACTTGGTTTATTTAATAACTTGGTATATTCTTAAAACTTTGATGTTTTTATTCCTATTCATTATTATTCACTAATCATTATTTTCTCAGACTTTTAGTATGTTAAGGTTTCAAATGTATTATTATTATTTCAAATTTCATATTACTTGGGGGAATGTTGCCTTGGTACCTTCATATATTTATTATCAGAATAAATTATTTTCATAGCTAAGTTTTAGTAATTAGAACATATTTAAAATTATGCTAAATAAGGCAGATTTAAAATCATAGAAAAAACGTAATGATAGGTAAAATTTCCCTCAATTGATATTAGAGACCACACCTAAAACTACAGGGGTTTTCTTTTCCCCTGTAGCAAAACAAGAATGACAGTACCTCATGACAGAGATTCTGAGGTATGAGTAAAATATTTGTGGTGGGAATCCAGAATCACTACCTGGATCAAGCATAATGTGATGGTGCTAAACATTTTCCTTTCCCCAGACTAGATTAGTGGTCGCGAAGGTTCCTTTCCCAGTGTCCTGGGTGGGTGTACCTCAGACATTTGTTGTAGTCAGGCCGTGTATTGAGGAAAATTTCAAATTAGATGATTGGCAGAAGGAAGCACATACAGGAATAGTGGAAGGGATAGGAGTGTAGTCTTAGGCTGGGGAAGGAAAAGGAAGTAGGCAGGCTACTCTTTCTTAAGCAATGCCATTCATGTCCATCTCATCTTCAATAACACAACATTAAGGAAAGCTTTGTGGAATAAGCTCTTCCAATGATGTACTTTTTTAGTAAGTCCAAAAAGAAATTTAAATATTTATTAGGTTACAGAGGAAGACTTGTTTTACAAGTATTAAAGACAATCTGCTATCATAACTGTTAATTAACAATTTGCTAGAATAACCCCACTAACCTCAAACTTTTCAAGCTAAAATGTAAAATACATATTTACCTGGTTGTGTTTGTGGGATTCTTGGGCGTGGTGATGTTTTTGGCTTAGGAGGAGCACGTGGTGTCTGCTTGGGAGCTAAAAGAAAGGATATAGGTTCGGAAATTTTGAGCCCTTCAAGAATGACAGTACCTAAGCCTCTAGAAGCTCAGAGATGTTTACTGAGTGACTGAAGACCTAAATAGCCAACAATTAAGGCTCCTAAAGATCTGCAAAGTATAGGAAGGTAACTTTTTTATATAACAGAAAACAAAACAAAAAGTCATATTAAATGATATCTAAGATGTTCAGCTGGCAAAATGAAACTTGGGATTTCAGAAATATTGACATCAAATACCTTTTAAATAGTTTGAAAATAAATTCACAATAACAAGAATTCATCCTTATTATAAGTTCATATAATTTTATCAGAATATTTAGTTGTACTATTTTAAATGCAAATACATGTTTTCTAAATAAAAAACAAAGTTAACATGTTATAGCTCAAATATATAATGTATTTTAATAGCAAGTGCTAATGGAAAAATTAATCTTACTAAACAAAAGTTTTATTGCCTTTATAGGGGAAGAGAGGGAAGAGAAATTGCACACCAAGGATATTTTCTATGGAGAGTTATTCCTTTGCTGAGCAAATCCTAAAGAAATTCTAGGACAATCAGTGTAAAAACCAATTTTTTCTTCACCAAAAAAAAAAAAAAATGAAAAAATCTATCTTGCTGAAGGAAAGGAATTATCAGATGCAAGGTTGCAGCTTGTGGAGACACCTCATCTGGTTGAACTAAAATGTGTCTGGGATAAAGAAAGGTAAGAAGAAACATGGTCAACGTCATGTAGTTTCAGACACCTTAAGAAAAATTTGCTGAAAATAAGAGTTATTTGACACCAGAAGTTTCTGAAGGAGTCTGCAGAATCTTCTTCCTGATACTACATGAAAAAATACAAGGTATACAATGGTTTCAGTGGAATCTTCTTGCCTGTAGAGAGATGAATACTGATATATGTTGGAGATGACCTGGTTTAGAAGCCTGGAGCCTGGGGGTTTTAGAGCTCTCTTTGCTAATCACTGGGTCTACGGTCTCAGGTTCTTCATCAAAAGTTACACAGTTTTAAAGAACCCTTTCAATCTTAAAATTCTGTCATTCTAGAGTTTCTCACAGTTTGTGATTTTCTGATTCTCAACTACCCTACTTGCTAAGGTTCTAACTGATATGCCACTTATTTTCCCCAGAGGATAAGAAAGACCATCTGAAGGTTAGGCATGTCATAAAGCAATTCCATGAAAAATGATACAGAATGAGATAAGAATCACTAATAGCAGTATTTGCAATGAGACATTCCAATAATATTATTATAGTTATTAAGAAAAAAATTTGGAAAAGTTAGGTATAACTGAGTGATTTCATTATTTTAGTCAATGTAGATTTCTTTTTGTTACTAAAAATACAAAAAATTAGCCGGGCGTGGTGGTGGGCGCCTGTAGTCCCAGCTACTCGGAGAGGCTGAGGCAGGAGAATGGCGTGAACCCGGGAGGCGGAGCTTGCAGTGAGCAGAGATCGCGCCACTGCACTGTGGCCTGGGAGAAAGAGCAAGACTCCGTCTCAAAAAAAAAAAAAAAAAAAAAAAACTGTAGGGTTTATAGGCAACCTCTAGTAGGATATTCAGCAGACAATGAGTAAACTGAAAATCCACATCTCCCTTGGAAACAGTCATATAAAAATAATTTAATGCCAATCAAAACAGAAGTTTGGGCTTATTGATAACCTTTTATTACATTGAAACCTATAGCTATTGAGAGGATTTTTTAAAATAAGAGGCATATTTAGTTATTCATGTTGATTATTTTTCATTCATTTCAAACTCCACTACTATGTAAAGCTTTATGATAAGCCAAAGTAATTGTTTTGATGTTTTTATTTGTATGCAGTGAAATGGCCAAAGCCCTGCAGAAAGGAGTGGAAAGAAGAAAGGTATCTGAATAACTACAAGGTGACTGGCCAGTACATCCCCTTTCATGTGAATTGCACAGTCAAACCTGTTTCTGGAGGTTTCTTTTAATGTCAAAAGCAAATCAGAAAGCTTAAAATACTTTTTACATGATCATAGAACTTGTAAAACTAGTTGAGATGAATTAGAATTAAAATCAGAATATATATATTTTAAAATAGAACAGAATATAAATGTTCTCCCCAGAAGCATTCCTATTCCCTGAATTAAACACTTGCAGAGTAGCTGAGAGTATTTTTCAACCATATCCTAAAGAACAACACTGCCATTTGAGTAATTATCAATGATAGCGGGACATCAGACAGGTAGGATTACCCATCAAAGTCTGTGGGCAGAATGATAAAGTCAGGGCCTCTGATGCCTTGAGGTGACCATACTGACATTCTGCAAACACTCACCTCACATATGACATACAAAATAATGTATTTACCGGGTTCAGTCTGAGGCTCATCTGGGCTGGGTAGGGTTATAGACTGAGAAGGCAGAGGCGACGTTTCTATGGTAATTGAAGGAAAGTACGTAGGTTACTATAGCACTTGACAGACCTTGAGTACAGATAACAGGCAGGATGGTAACAAATAAATTTTTTTAAAATAAAGAAAATTGCAAGTCTGCAGCAAAACAGCATTCCTACTCCTTCATAATGCATTTGGTTAAAAAAAATGGTTGCAGATGAAGCTTACAAAGTACTTCTAAAATTCTCATTTCACATTAGAACTCTACCTCCTCAACAATGCTAGAAAGATATATTCAATAGGAATCATGAAGGGAAAAAAGGAATTTTAAAAATATTATATTATGAGTCATTTAAGCAGCTCTGAATTTCACTGAAAGAATGGAGAAGAAAACCACATATGTAAATAACTGTGATGGGATAAGTGTTAATAGAAAGTATGTTGCTAGGTCAGAAAGTATAAATGGATCATCGCGCCAAAAAAGCATTATCTGAAACATTCAACACAATGCCAAGCTGGCAGGATGTACAGTGTTAGGAAAAAAATATTTTAGATTCAACAGTTCTGCTGACTTATGAAGAGAAAATAAGCAAAGTCTTGTTACACAACTGAATGGGAGGAAGGACATTTTTGGACAATGGTTATGGATAGGAGCACCTTGAAAGAAAAGTAACTGCCATGGCGAAGAGTGACGGTGTAACATGAATTCACAATGAGAGAGACCCGGAGGTTCCCAGGCGATGGTGGCAATGAGGACAGGGAGCACATAGGGTTGGGCTAACGAGGTTATTACCTAGTGTGGTCTCAGGTGGTTCAGACACATATGTAATAGTTTCCACAACTGTACCAAAACAAAGGAGAAAAATTTTAGAAACTGTAAGATATTAAGCTATAGTAAAGTATTTTTTGAATATCAAATTTTATTAATAATTTGCATCATAATTTTACAGACAGGACAATGGATTTAGACAGGAAAAAAGAATTAGGAGAAAAATCCTATTCTATAATGCTAATCCTCCAATTAATATTTATGTTTTAATTGTCATTAACTGGGTTTCAAATGTTATTATGCCTCAATCTTTAGACTTCAGCAGAGAAAGACGAATTTATTTCTGTATTCAGAGAGAGTCAATTATCACTTTAAGAATTCAAGAATGTTGGAAGCTGTAGCTCTTCAAATCTGTTTAACTGTGAATCAAGTACCACAGCTTGAACTTTCATATTCCATGGATGTAACTGATGTTAATTTAAAATGTGTGAAATAAATGAATCAAAGCATTAAAACCTTTGCTACCTTCAGTCTTTGGCTCCTCTGGCCAGAGTGGTGCTTTGGCAGTGGGATAAACATAGTCTGTTTTGGCTGGTGCTAGGGAAGAAACGGGAATGGCTGGTTAGTTGTGGGCAACCCAAAGCACGCTGTAATAGAAACCTGCATTTAATTTAAAAATAGAATTGAGCTATCTTAAGCAGATACATTCTTGAGAATAATTAACGTTTAGGTAGATTATGAAGATGACCACAATTTGGGACGGCAGAAATGAAAGCAGGAAATGAAGGCAGTGTGCTACGTGGGAAACACGCACGCCCCATACATAACGTATGGCAGAGTCAACAGCAATTCTACCTGGAACAAAGAAGATAATTCCACTTTCTTTTTTTTTTCGTATAAGAATTCCAATTAGAAACACACATAGAATGAGTACTTGGAGAGCAAAAGCACGGGATGAATCCTAAAAGTGATATGAAAATGAAAAATCGGTTGTACATATTCATATTGAAAGAGCAAACAGAAAATGTTAAAATTTTCATTTTGAGAATAAGGAAATTATGAAACTTGCATAGCAATACAGCAGATGTGAACACAATGTGCTGTATACAATGACATTCAAGACCCATTGGATGAGCACAGACAAGCTGTGAGGAGCAGGTGGCTATGAAATGTCACAAAGCGTGAGGACATCCAGAGATGACTTTGCAATGAGATGGAAAAGCACATATGCTTGACTTCCCATTGGGGAACATTTTTACCTATGGTCTCCTTTGGTGACTCAGTACTAAATGTAACCGATTCCAGAACATCAGAAACTAGTAAAAAACAGAAAATGGTACAATTGATAAAGGATAGGTTGTAAGTATTTACAAAAGTGTTTTGCATCCAGTAAGTGTTCAATGTTAACTGTTAGGATAACAATATTATTAACACTAAGGGAAGCTCTCATAACTGAACTGAATTCACAACATTATAACTACTGTAGGTTACCATTAACAACCTACTTTGTACATTCAACATGAGTACCAAAATGTCATTTATCTAATTAAAAGATATTCAAAAGAGATGGAAAGAAATTACAGTCCTATGGTAGAAAAATATAGGATCCAGTGTTTTAAAATAAATGTCAGGAAGTAGCAACAACATTGCTAATACAGATTTTTAAAATTTGCATCCGTTTTTTTCCCCCAGACAGGATCTGACTTTGTCAACCAGATGGAGTAGGGTGGCATGAACATGGCTCGCTGCAGTCTCGACCCCCTGGGCTCAAGCGATCCTCCTACTTCAGCCTCCTAAGTAGCTGGGACTACAGGCGTACACCACTATGCCCAGCTAATTTTTGTATTTTTTGTAGAGTTGGGGTTTTGCCATGTTGCCAAGGCTGGTCATAAAATTCCGAGCTCAAGCAACCCACCAGCCTTGGCCTACCAAAGTGTTGGGATTACAGGTGTGAGCCACTATGCCTGGCCTATTTACAAGCTTGAAGGGCAGTATGTTTTAAAGGATTCACATTGTTTATGAGGAAATTTTATTAATTTTACTGAAGTGAGAAATTTCTCCTTCCTTGATGGTCACAATTGAACTAGTGTTCTTTTAGCACAAATTTAATTTACTATTAAAGAGAGCCACAAACTTGTAACTGTTGAAAAAATGAGGATAAATAATCAAATTAGTTCTTCTAAGTGGTTTGTCAACCACTTAATCAGATATGTGATTATTTTCTAGAATGATACAAATGCAATGAAAAGTATTTTTATACATTCAAGTAGTAATATTAATGTATTACTAATTTAACAACATGCAATCACAAAAAAGAGCATTGTGCAATATTTACAGTTATTAATGTGTATTCCTTTTTCATTTTTTATCTTTGGAAATATAACTTAGAGAATTACAGTATGCCTCTTAAAGCACACAGCATACCCAGACAGATAAAACAATCTATTTACCAGGTTGACTTTCTGTCATTTCTAGGCTTGGTGATGTCACTGGTTTCAAAATAAGAGTTTGCAGTTCAGTTGGAGCTGAAAGAAGAGGGTCTCAATTGTAAGAGTAATTTTGAGTTATTTATTTCATAGGTTTCAGACAGAGGTAGCAGTGAACTAAAATACACAGACCCTGAAAATCATGAGGTTACGGAGAGCCATACAGAATGTGCCCTATTTAAAGCAGAGGTCAGCAAACTATAGCCCTTCCAAGTCTAGCCAGTGGGCCAATAATGGTTCTCACATTTTTTTTAAGCGATGGGAAAAAATGAAAAATGATATTTCATGACACGTGAACATGGTATGAAATTCAAATAAAGTTTTGTGGAACATAGCCATAGAATGAACTAAAATTGTTCAGAGCATATTCATGTATCAGCTTTGGTTGCCTTCAAGCTAAAACAGCAGAATTGAGTAGCTGTAACGGAAACTGAATGGCCCACAAACTCTAAAATAGTTATCGTTTAACTTTTCACAGAAAAAAAAAAATTGCTGACTCCTGATTCAAAATGTCCTTCTGAAAAAGCAGGAGCCTACTTGGAAAATTAAGTTCTCACGGACTATTGTATCTGAATCTCAGTTCCCGCAAGAGCTAAGAGCTGCCTATAGCTGATTTCATGATAGTAACATTAACAAAATGTTGAATATCATCTAGGAGCGTTTTGTTCTATATTTTAGTTTCACCATCCCCTTAGCCACCCTTAACAAGTGTTGGTACTTGTTTTATTTGTGCTGTTCCCACCCTTCCACCCTCTAATCCAAATCCTATAATTATTTCAAAGTCCAACTATTCTCTGTCATCAGCCCACATCATTCCTTGACTCCTGTAAATATTTTGTTTTTACTACTCAATTAAACAATTAGTAGGAAGAAATTGTTCTATATTTAGAAAACTGTATCTAAGAAAACCTTATGGTTTCTTCACAATTACTTTGTACTTTAAGAGGTAAAATGTATCCTTTCTGTCGGTTTCTACCTCTGCTCCTTATTCCACCCCACTCAACTGTTAATATGGTGTTGGGTACACAAAGAATGAGGAAATGATTGTTTTCTTAAGCAAAAGTAGCAGCACCATTGAGAAAGAGATGAATGAAATGGAATAAGAACTGTATAAGATAGATCCTTTGTAAGATACAGTCTTTATGTAGGGCACACGATGAATTTAGCCACTGGATAGATCTCCCTCAGCTATGAATCTAATAATGAGCCCTGTAATTGTCAAGCTGTTGACTACTATAAATGCCTTTTCTCTCAGAAGGCACAGAAATGGGAAGATATTCAAGCTTATTGTCATACCTGTGATTCAAGTGCAATGGGCTAAGACTCCTTAAACCTCCTAAAACCTAAGCCATAGATTTTCGTTATTTCAACTGAGAGGGTTTAGGGAGTTTAAGGTCTGAGGGATGGAATAACCTCTATTCATCCTCCTTTATGTTTTTGAAACTAGAAGATGATGATCTTAGGTTGCTATAGTGTTTGTAGGTCTAGAAATCATTGAAAGCATTGTATGTAGATTTATGTTTTCTAAAACATGTTAGATTTTCTTATTTCCTAAATTGAAAAAAATTACTTTGTTTGTGATCATCACTAAGGGTTCCTTTAGAGACCAAAATCACATATGAAGTGATTAAAGGAATAAATATTGAACATGCACAGATATTCAGAGGGATTCCTACTTAGCAAAGATTAAAAGCCATTACTAAGCTGTGGTGAAGAACAGTGGTCAAGCTTATCAATGATTGAGGAGCCAGGAACTTTCAGGGAAAAGCTATTTTAATGTAATAGGGACACCTTATTCCTTAAAATAGGAAGAAAATAATGAGACTAAGACACAGGTTTTATAGAAACTAAGTTACTCAAAGGGAGTTCATGGTACTTAATTGTTGCTTTATAGATCTAAATACCAAATGGAAGGGTATTTAGATCTATAAATACTAAATACCAATTTGGACCTCAGATTTAACACTGAATCATATGGTGCAATTTTAAAGAGAGTTTCATGATGGACAGCTGTCCTTCACTGGGTCCAGGGACATCTGCGAAAAACAACAGGTAACACTTGAATTAAAACTGCTGACCATTTTAAAATGAAGTGTAGAATGGAATAACAGTGTCTTAGGAAGCAGAAGCAACTCTGGTCATGACACTGCTCAAGTGGGTTTTTAAACAGCAATAAAAAGCATTTAATGCAAGTCACAAAAATCATTACCAAATGTTGTTCCTGGAGCATCAGTACTATGAACAACAGGTTCAAAGCCTGTAACAGAAACTAACCAAAAGCAACAACATGAATACAAGAAAGCTTAAAGACATTTTTAAAAAAATCCTCAATTTTTATTTTAAAACATGGGTTTCAAATGATACACAATTTTTTAAAACTTTTGAATTGATAGGAAGCATATAGTTGCTTTTGGAAGATTTGGCCACACTAGCTAGAACAATTCATCACAGAAGGTAGTTACAACTTTTGAACTCTGCTACATATCTTGATATTATCCACATGAGGTTTTCCTAGGTATTTGGTTTTCTAACTAGTATGGATGTCTGGCTTTGGAAATTTGTTTAGGCAACAGATATGAAAATATATAGAGAAATATATATGAAAGCAACTTGTTGCTTTTCTTGGAAGTTGAAAAAAATGCCTGTTTATGTAATCATGTCTATAACAAATGGATCACGTTTCAATGCAGATATAGCAATAAATACCCATGAGTATGCTAATCTCGCTGTAAACACATCTTTAAAGAGGGACCAAGAACGTCATCCAAACCAAGTCATTTAGGAGATCAGACACACAAGTGTCCCCAAGCCATGTTCTCCTGGACAGCTCTGTACAAGCAGCAGCTGCTACCCATGTCACATAATTTGATTCTTAGAAAACATGATGACTGTTACTTCCCATCATAGGCATTTCTTTAGGACTTTATTGGGATAGCCTGCCAGGGTTCAGGTTCCTTGGCTACTTAAACCAAGGATTCATACATTTACCCGATTTGTTCTGAGATACTTCAGGACTTGATGTAGTTTTGGGTCTGGGACGGGGAAGACGTGTCCGTTGTGTTTTAGGAGCTGAAGGAAGAAACTTTGGATTACTCTAGTGCAGGTGGCTTTGGAGACAAAACTTTAGGTTTTTAAAGGTATGTCATATTTCCTTGAGATTTAAGTCATATGTCTTTTAAGATTAAAATATTTTCTATTTTGTTAATTTTTTTAATCACCGAAGATACTTGAGAGAGAAAACTTACATATAAAATCAAGTTGAAAAGTGAAGAGACTCATACATCTTTAACTTCAAAAACACTAGAGCCAAACTCTGGATGATAGAGTCTTAGGCTCACACTAAATCTTTTGAGTATGCCAAAGAATCCATGATATCATAAGAACTGTTAGAGTTTAGTCAGTTTACATAAGATATAGCCACCAGCAACTGTGTTTAAAATTTAGCTTTAGACATGAATGACATGAATGCTGTTTAGACAAAAGTACATGACACAAATTCAAATAAGATTACATGGTAGACTCTGAACTAAGTCCATGCACAGCTTTTGAAAATAATAAGTAACTTCTAAGGATCACTAATACTCCAATATAAAGTTGAAGGACAATATAAAGTTGAAGGATAGCAGAAGATGACAAGACAGTCCTACAAAGCTGATGATAATGTGACTATGATAATGATGGAATGGATTTGAAAATAAGCAGAAAAAATTATTCAGGAACACAGAATATCATTACCTAATGTTGTTTCTGGAACCTTGGTTCTAAAAGTGTCAGGTTCAAGGACTGTAGTAACAACTAGACAAAAATAATAAAGCAAAGAGATTTAACTTGAATATTAACTTCACACGTCACTTTTTAAGCTTCAGAACTGAGAGAAAAGTAAGACTTGTTTTTTGCAGATTTGGCCAAACCATGGTCAGGTACCCATTAGTCTCATAAGACAGACTTGCAAGATAGCATTGCACTCAGATTAATATCACTGTGTGGTCAACAAAACATTCTCCTAGATGTTTGATTATCTGATTCTTGCTACACATTAGTGGAAGATTGTTGGACAAGCTTTTTACACATTTGCATAATATATGCTTTTCTAACTGTACTGAAAAAGGCATTTATCAGTCTACAGTCTACTTGCACTTCTGTAGAAGTCGGGATAAATGTCTTGTTATCTACTGTCTAAATAACTATGGGTACAATAAAGAGTTCATATGTATGAAAGCATAAAGAACACCATGTAATTAATAAACTGTGCTCATCAAAATCTCAAAGCATTCCTTGATTCAGTAAAAGTTAAGAAACTGTTAAATCTTAATAGAGTTGAATAAAGAGTCAGTCTATCCTATTATGGAAGCCTCTCATTAAAACTTTCAAGACTTAGGTACATTTTACAATTTGACAATTTACTAAAAACATCATTCCTTGAAACAAAAAAATCAATATTACACAGATCTAATATAATGAAAAATAATATGAGCAAAGAAACACTGTGCTTCCCTACAATTGATGAGGAATAAGCAGCATAAATAAGGGATAGAGATTCGTGTTTGAAATGCAGCTTAAAATGGTCAATGCTGTTTAAACAAATGCACATGATCACATGACACATTGAAAGGTTAAAAGCAGTTTGATGTCCTGATATTAGTTCATGCACAGTTCTCTCAAATTCAACTGATAATGTGACACAGAGCCTAGCATAATTTCAAGATAAAGACTATAATGGAATGATGACAAAGAATGACAGGACGGTCTCATGATGAAGAAGAAACTGACTACAGTAGTATGACAATAAGCAGGAAAAGCACTATTTGAAGGACACACATTCTCATTACCCATGGTTTTTGGAGCTTCAGTTCTGAGAGTACCAGGTTCAAGATCTGTGGCAGGAACTAATTAAAAGCAATGAAATAAACTTGTGAAAAGTCAGTAAATTATATCTTTCCAGTATATTACTGCTTCAATCAGTATATAGCAATTTTAAGAAATTTTCTGAAATTTGATACTTGTTATTTGAAGACTTGGCCATCTTATAGCCAGATATTTTTTTTAAAAGGCACTTAGTCACAGCCTACACAATTTGGCACACATCTCAATAAAGCCCACGTAATATTCTCCTAGGTGTCTGAGTACTTAGTTCCAACTATTGTAGAAAACTGCCCTAGAAGCTTATTCAGACATTTTGCCAAATACATACTTATCTAACTGTCCTAGTAACTGTTGGCATGTTTGTGGAAGCTTTAACAGTGTGTCTAAATGAGCACAAATACAGTCAACAGCCTGTTTGAGAGAAGACATAGCAAAGAATAAAGCAAAGTGAATCATAGGCTGAGATTTCATTTGCAGTAAAGGCACTCAACAAATCAGGATAAGGGACAAACACGCAGAGTAGCTCTCTACTCTCTAATCATAAAAGTGCTGGACCCTAGATGGGCGATGCTTCTTGGGTCAGATGCAAATTTCCGAGTCATATCTTCAAGGACTTTCTTCAACTGCTCTTATAAACCCTTCCAAATGCAGCTGTCATCACTACTTAGAAGCAGAATCCTGCGTGTTTCAGGAAGCCTGTGCCCTCTGACTTGCCTCTACCCTTCCTGTCTGACTCTCTTCATCTCTAAGATTTTAAGACCCAACTTCTTTCCAATGATTTATTCTTATTCTTCATAACATTTTGTTTTTCTAAGCATTTAGATGTGTACGGCACCCCTCAAAACAAGTTCAATTTACCCAGATACACTCCCTTGCTTCAATCTTTGAATGTTTCATACTGGGACAGGTTTTGACCTTAACTATACTACAGAGTAAGATGGGAAAAACAAGCTTCCTCCTCCTGTGATAGCCTCACAGTTGTTGATGTGACTGTGGGAAGATAGAAGGCACTTAAATTTTTTTCTAGAAATAAAAATGCCTGGTTCTATGTAATGCATTTTTGTATTTGTGAGGACAATACAATGAAATAAAAAGTAGTAAATAAGAGGCCGGGCGTGGTGGCTTACGCCTGTAATCCCAGCACTTTGGGAGGCCGAGGCAAGCAGATAACAAGGTCAGGAGTTTGAGAGAACAGTCTGACTAACATGGTGAAACCCATCTCTACTGAAAATACAAAAATTAGCTGGATGTGGTGGCATGTGCCTATAATCCCAGCTACTCAGGAGGCTGAGGCAGGAGAATCACTTGAACCGGGAGGCGGAGGTTGCAGTAAGCTGAGATTGCCCCACTGCACTCCAGCCTGGGCAACAGAGTAAGACTCCGTCTCAGAAAAAAGAAAGAAAGAATTAGTAAATAAGATACACAGTAAGAGACAGACCTATATGCAGAAAATGCAAGGAATTCACCTGCCACACAGATCTATCCCAACTGTGTTCTCCTTCGCTAACTCAACAGGGGGAGCAGTAGCAGATCTTTTGTGCCTTCATCCACATGGTGCTCACTAGGCCATCACTCCCATCATTGGATCAGTTATAAATTCCTGAGAGCAGCTAGGATGAGCTACTTTAACCAGAAACCCAAATTTACCCAGTTTGGTTTGAGGAACCTCAGGACTTGGTGTGGTTTTAGTTTTGGGACGTGGACGACGAGTTCGTTGTGATGTTTTAGGAGCTGAAGAAAGAAAACCTTCAGTTACTACAGAGTCCATAGTTCAGAAGCTATGAGTAGCATGACCTACGGTTTGAGATCTCTTAAAACTTACTGGATTTTCTCATATTTCAGGAAATTTGTCTTTTTAACTTTTTAATTAGAAACATTCATTATGATTATAATAGTATGTCTCCTTTTACAATTGAAGAAAGTTGATTGGGAAGAAGTGTCATATTCTAAAATGGAATTGCTAAATTAAGAAGTGAAGAATAGTCAATAGGATTCATCAAATAAAAAGGTCAAGAGTCACTGCTAAAATATAGTGGTGGTGGTCAGTTATAAGTTCTTTGACAATTACTAAAATAAGACCACACAATTAACGAAAATGTCAATCAGAGAATATCACATAGATAGCAAAAATAAATGAGTAAATAGAACTTTAGATTCATAAAGAAACTCTCTGGTATCACAATAATGTTAGAATCAAGAAAACTGCATTTTAAAGTCACCTTTAACAAAAAAATTGGTTAAAAAACACACTGGATGACAAAATAATTTCAGATGGTTACATACCCAAAACATAGCCTGAGTTAGGTTCATGCATGGCTCTTTTAAAAACAAAGGGTGATTTGTTTTAAGAGTCAGAATTTTCAATACTTTTAGGATGAAGAATATGATGGAATGACAACAGAGAATGATGATGTAGTCTTAAAAAGCATAAGAATCTGCGGCTATGACGATGGAATGGGTTTGACGATGAGAAGGAAGAACACTTAATGAGGATTGCAACATGCTATTACCTTGTGTTGTCACCCAAGTCTCAGTTCTGAGTGTAACAGGTTTGAGCTCTGCAGTAAGAACTGATCAAAAGCATTAAAATTAACCAAATGATTATTTTAAATGAATGTGAACTCAAAACTTTTCTTCAAAAATGAGTCTTACTAGTATAATACAGCTTATAGAATTATATAGCAACCTTTAAAAACTGTTAAAACTAAAAAAGTAGACAGTTGATTTCCTAAAATTTGGCTATACCTAACTCAGGTACCTATTTCCTTATTCCTAATTCTCTGGTTATCTAATTAATAATCCAAAATGGACTATGTAGGTATTGCTAAGAACGCATCTTTGGAAAGAGACGGAGGCCTTAGCATGATGAATTGAGTAGGATATTCCTCCATTCTGAGCAAAGAAAGAACATGCCTTCATGTGGAAAGAACAGCTTGCTGATGTCTACCAGATCAAATCTCAACTGCTCCATCAAGGACCTAGGCATCTCTGCCATGGATATCCACGGTCCTAGTGAGATTCAGAAGGGATCTGCCTGTCATCTTGAAGTAAGACTTTTTTTTTTTGAGATGGAGTCTTGCTCTGTCACCAAGGCTGGAGTGCAGTGGCGTGATCTCGGCTCACTGCAACCTCCACCTCCTGGGGTTCAAGCAATTCTCTGCCTCAGCCTCCTCAGTAGCTGGGATTACAGGCACCCACCACCATGCCCAGCTAATTTTTGTATTTTTAGTAGAGATGGAGTTTCACCATCTTGGCCAGGCTGGTCTTGAACTCCTGACTTCATGATCCACCCGCCTCAGCCTCCCAAAGTGCTAGGATTATAGGTGTGAGCCACCGCGCCCAGCAAAGTAAGACATCTTTACATCAGTTGTCCAGTTAGACTGTCTCCTCTGGTTGGTCTCTACTTGTGTCTTTTCCTTCTGATTTTATTCTTCCCACCCTTCTACTCATCCCTGTGCCTTGGTGATTTCAAGGCTCCATTTCTCCTTAATCTATATTTCCCTGCTCCAAATATTTACACACCAAGCACATCTTGTTGATAGCACTCCAAAACCAGTCTTGTATTTGCACAGATACTGCCCCATACCATCTTTTACTTTATTTACAAAGGAAAGGCTTCTGTTCTCAACTGCCTTACAGGTTTGAGGATCAAAATGCATCTCTGACATCTGATGTATATCCCAAATGTGCTAATATGATTGGGAGGATATCTAAGGCACTTAATGGTTCTTGACTTGAGCTGAATATGTCTAATTTTTCTAAAGAAGTTTTATTTTTAAGAGACAAATGGAAGTTAATAAAATGCACGGTGCCAGAGAAGACTGCACAAAGGAAGCAGGAGGCATTCACAGTTGCTCCACAGATCTCCTGACAGTATTTCTCTTACATCTTCACAGTGGGATCTGCTGCTGACCATGAGTTGTAGCTTCCCTCTCACAGGGGCCTATTGGTTACTCCCAACCACTGGGATTACTCTTGAGACCCTGCTGGCTTAGGCTGCAGGGACTCCTTAAACCAGGAACACATAGTTTACCTGGTTTGGATTCAGGTGCTTCAGGACGTGGTGTGGTTTTTGTTCTGAGACGTGGACGACGTGTCCGTTGTGATGTTTTGGCAGCTGAAGGAAGAAGTTCGTGGGTTACTACATAACTACATTATCTATGATTCTGGAAGCTGCGTGAGGTAAAAACAAAACATGACTCTATTGCTTGATAGATATTTGCCTTTTAGTTTGAGATTTTTGTCACATACATTCCTCTTTATACATCTTTTATCATAGAAAGCTCCTTAAGACAAAAATCACTTTTTAATTTGAGAAATAAAGATCAGAAATTTTAATGAAAATCTCATAGGGTAGCTTTACTGGGTACCAAAAAGGTTAAGTACTATTGCCAAATTTTAATGGATAACGAAGGACAGTTCCACTAAATCTGAGATGTACAACTTACTCTTTCAATTTTTGGCACATATTCTATACAGCTGTTAAAATCTGAACATATTATGACCTTATTAGAGACAAAACAATAAATTTCTATGCAAATAGAAAAAAAGGTAGAAATTTAGATGCACAATGAGTCCTCTGGCTTTATGAGAGTTAATAGCTTCATCTGTCCAGCAAGGAGTTAGAAACCCACTAATATGTTTGAAACATAGCTTTATCACAAACACTGTTTAAACAAAACACAGAATAACATGACAATTTCAAGCAGGTTATATGGCAAATAAATGTTCTCAAGTAGATTCATGGATGACTGCTTCTCTTAAAAACAACAGTTAAGAGTCTTCATAATTTCAAGAAGAGTTGAATGGCCATCAAGAATGACACTGTTGTCACAAGAAACAAACTGAAACTCTAGGTTTGACAATAAGCAAAAGAAGCTTGTCGAAAACGCTGTGTATCAACATTACCTAATGTTGTTGAGGCCTCAGGTCTAACAGTGACAGGTTCTAGGACTGTAGCAGGAACTGACCAAAACAACATGTAAATCAAAGAGATTTTTAAACATATGAGAAGTTAGAACACTCACATGCAAACAAATTTTACTGGTATGTCAATTCTTCCAGAGAAACAAAGAAAAAAATTAACTTCTTAACTGAGGGGAAGAATGTGTGTGTGTTCATTGATGGTTTGGCCAAACTATAGGCATAGTGAGTCTCGGGCTTAGCTTTTGAACTATCTTGAGTAGGTTAAAGAAGTCAATATGAAATTCTATTAAGCTTTTAACTAATGAATTCTGATATGGAAAACTGCACCGGAAAACATTTTAATATATTTATCTCACATATACTTAGAAATTATCTTAAAAGATACAATTACTCTGTACTTCTGAACACTAGCGCTTATTATGTATAAGTAAACATGGATACAAGAGACAGTTCACATGTTTGAAACCAATATAAAAAATTAATCATTGAAGTGGACTATGTTCATCTTGCCAAGAACTCATCTATAGACAGAGTTTGAGACCTATGTCCAAACCATGACACCTAAGAGAAGAGGGTGGTCACTCAGCCTATAATAATCAGTAGAGCATCTGTCTGCCCTCAGCCCAGAATAAGTGGAAATCAAAGACTTTTGATGTCTCTGTATCAAATCTAAGCTTCTGAATCAGGTCCTCAAAATCCTTCTTCATCTGGCTTGATGTACCCTTCCAAATGCACCATCATCAACAGTCATATATGACCATCTAGAAGGAGTCCATCTAGACTGGACTGCCTTTCTAGCTGACCCAACACATGTGGTCCTTCTGCCCTAGTTCATTCTTCCCTCCATTCATCCAAATCCTCAGTGGGCCCAAGGTCTAAGTCCAGCCCACCTCGATCTTTTCTTTTGAGATAAAACACAAAGATCATCACTTTATGTTTGTGTCAGGCAAACATATCTTCATGATTATGTAAAATCATGAAAAATCTTCATGCAGACAGGGCATACTTCATGAAGTAAAATCATGAAAAATCTTCATGCAGTAAAATAACTCTCCTAAAGCTGACGTATCACCCATTGTTGCCAGCGTGGGAATGGGAATATGCAAGGCACTTACAATTATGTTTACTTGAACTGAATATGTTGGCTCTGCTAAAGAAGTTCTACCTTTAAGATGTGAATGGAATTTGACAGTAAAAATATACTAACTATGTGATTTCAAAGAAAAGTCTCACATAGAAATAATAAGATATGCTGGCACCAGTTGGGTCTCACCCACACATTATTCTCCTTGAAAGCTGAGCAGAGGAGATGGTACTGATGATGCCTCATGCCCTCATGCTTAGGGAGAATAAGACCTGTTGCTGCTCAGCATTGGCACTGCTTCAGTCCCCACTGTGACAGACTGCCAGGGATCGCCCTTAAATCAAGGAATCACAGATTTACCGGGTTTGGTCTCAGGTGCCTGAGGGCTCAGTGTAGTTTTAGGTCTGGGACGTGGAGGGCGGGTTCTTTTTGATGTTTTGGTAGCTGAAGGAAGAAAAAGCCTTGTGTTACTCTAGGTCTTATGATTCTGGATACTGAGGAAAGGTTTTTCCAAAACTTGTCAGATCTCCTATAGTTCCAGGAACTTCAGTTGTTTTTAGTTTTACTTTTTCATTCCTTTTATAACATGTGTCATTTTATCATTGATGGTACTTTTCAGGCAAATTCATGTATATAGTCGAGTTGCTCACTCAAGGAGTGAAGATTAGCACTTGTATTGAGAAACTTATAGAACTTCCTTGCTGGGGAAAAAGAAAATGATTGGGGCAGAGTACTCAATGAGAAGGGATAGGAAGTTAGGGTCACATTAAGGAAGAGGCTTATAATTTAAGATTTCAGACTTCAGTAATTCCCTAGTTGTCAAACTAGTAATAAAACATATCATTACTTAAAGCACTAATAAAGAAAGAAACATACTGGACATTTTTTTTTTTAATTTAGAAACTCAGATGTGCAAAGGAGAGTAAGAATAGCCATTATTGCCGATCAGCTTAGATAAGAAATAGATCCCAATTTGTTTTAAACTCAATGTTAGTATAGAACTCTGCAAATGAAGCATGGGATGACATGATAATTTCAAATGTGCCACATGGCAGGTAAATATTTTGAGTTAAGCCTGGCTCTCATAAAAACAACAGGAAACTTGTTTTTAGGAGGCTTCAGTATTCTTCAGATGATAGAAATAGTTGAATAGTCACAGGCAGTAATGTTTGCTATTTCATAGAGGAAGACATGCCATGTAATAGGGATGAAGACTGAATGGACTGTACAACAAACAGCAAAAGCACTTGGCAAACAGCCAGGTAATTGTAGGGTCGTTACCTAAGGTTGTTGCAGGGATCTCAGTTCTAAAAGTAACAGGCTCAAGGTCTGTAACAGGAACTGAATAAGATAAACAAAAGAGATGGTAAAAAATGTGTGGGAGCTATAGTATTCACATCAAAATGTATCGTGCTTGTGTAATACTGCCTCTAGGATAATTAAACATTTCTGGGAAGGGCATTAGGACTGAATTATATTTCCACCCCCACCCCCAACATATCAAATTCATACGTTAAAGTCCTAATCCTCATAGTGAGATCTTTAAAGAGATAATTAAGGTTAAATGAGGTCATAAGGGTGGAACTCTACTTCAACAGGACTGATGGACTCATACGAAAGAGAGACATGAGCTGCACACACAGAGGAAAGGCTGTGTGAGGATACAGTGAGAAGGTGGCCATCTGCAAGACAAGGAGAGAGGCCTCAAGAGAAACCACACTTGTAGACACATTGATCTTGGACTTCCAGCCTCCAGAGTTGTGAGAAATAGACTTCCATCATTGAAGCCACCTAATTTATACTGCTTTGTAATGGCAGCCCTTTTTCAAATGGAAATTAATTTTTTTTTGTCTAGACTTGGCCGAACTATATCAAGTACACCATCTCATGAGACGGTCATCATCTTTGGTCTCTGTTTAGCACTAGATGAGGCAAACAATTCCTGTAGTTATGGTGTTTATCTGAATATAATATGGAAGACTTTAGGATGTTTTAAGGCATTTACTTAAATATGTTTCTAATAATTCTCAAGAAGCACGTGAAAAACTAATTTGCACTTTAGTGATGCTGAATAAAGAGAACATGTACTATATGTTTATCAAATTATGGTTGCAGAAAATGTGATGAAATATCCAAATGGTCATCACACAAATAACTAAAAATGACTGATGATCTTGCTGGGAACTCCACTTTGGAAAGAACTTTTCACTTCTGTCAAAACAAAAGCACTCAAGATGCTGGGTAAGGGGTGGCCACTCAGTCTGTGGCATCCAGTTAAGTCATTGTCCACGCTTAGCAGAGGGAAAACATGATCTAGTGTGGAAGAAAGATTTTCGATGCTCATGAGAACAATGTCAGGCTCAATGAATGAGACATTCAAGCCCTCCACCCACTTTCCATGGCGTCATCCAAATGCAGAATTACCAACAAAAATGTTTTGGCTGACCCTAGAAGCAGGATCTCTGCCCTTTCTGGTCGCCTCTATTTATATCCAGTTTTTTCATCTTTGTTCATTCTCACCTTCCTATTTGTGCAAACTGTGATGTGACTTCAAGACCCAAATTCTTTCCTGGCTCTATTGAAACCCAAATTCATTTTTTACTTTAAGACCCTATAATAAGTCTAACACTTAACATTTATATTCCCAAGAAAAATCTTTAATTTGCAAAAACACCCTGGCTTATTCTCATTCTCTAGGCTTTTCACGTGGGAAAAGTTTTTGTGTTCAACTAGCCTGCAGACTGCGAAGTAAAACATGTCTCCTACTACAAAAAGGGAAGATCCTGCAGGTCTCTTCTAAACTGACTCTTTGTCAACCATGAGGGGGTAACAACCCTCTGGACTCCCTCACTAAGGGGTATGTAAGTCTATTATTTCTATCAGTGACAGGCTCCTAAGCTCCATAAACCAAAGACCCTATACTTATCTGGTGTAGTCTCAAGAGTAGCCAGACAAGGAGTGGTATTAAGTTTGTGCTGTGAATGATATGTTCAATGGGAGGTTTTTGAAGGTAGACGAAGACAACCTTCAGTTATTTTAAATCTTATGCTCCTGCACATCATAGACTTAAAAAAAATCTTTAGCTTTTCCAAAGCTTGGTAGATTTTCCTAAACTTCAGAAAATATATCTTTCTAATGCAAAAATTTTGCTCCTACTGTACTTTATCTTCTTCTGTTAAGATACTTCAATAACAAACTTGCAAATATGCAAATTTGACAGATTAAATAAAGTTATTAATTCAGATACTTAGGATTAATATGTTTATCACATTCTCCTAGAGTGCCCTGCCTGGATTAAAAAGATTATAAATCATCCAGATTATGATGGGGACTAGGGGGAATTCAATTTATACTAAGGATACAGTTTATTATTTAAATCTACTAACCTTGATCACATTATCTGTTGATTAATTCACTAAAAATATTACTCATACATTAACAAAATAACAAAAATAACAGGCAGATTAAAAAGGTAGATGTTTGGGAATGGTTGTAAGTGCGATAAAAAAACAAACAAAAATATAAACCCCCAGAAAAGGAAAAAAATAAAAAGGGAGGTGTATAAGGGGTATATAAAGAAACTTCTGTGTTACAGCCTGGTTAGCATAGATCAGGTAGGAGACATGTGTTACTTCTATGTTACAGCCTGGTTAGCGTAGATCAGGTCAGAACCTCGTAAGAATATGTGAAATCTCCCTTAATAGAGAACTCTGGTTAAGCCAGAAACAAAATGATATGATAAACATTTTAAGTTAAAGACCAGGAAAGATCCCAAACTAGATTCAGATATAGCTGTCTTATGAGCAAGAGGCAACTTGTTTTATGCACGTTCAACTATTACAAAACCAAAAATGTAATTGAATGGCAATATACAGTGGAATAAGCTTGACAGTGAGCAGAAAAAGCACTTGCTGAAGATCAAAAAGTGGCATTACCGAATGTTGTCCCTGGAGCCTCTTTTATAGGAGAAACTGGTTCAAAGATTGTAGCAGGAACTGGCCAAAATAATAAAAATAAAACACCAACAAAGCATAAAAAATTTATAAAAACTCAGAACATTCAAAAAGAATTTTACCAGGTCATGACGTATCTGTCCAGAGCACAAAGCAAACACAATTAGCCTCCTGAGCTGAGAGAAAATGGCACCTCTGTCCTTGGGTACCAATTCATCTCTAGGAGGAATGGTCATTTACTTTGCAGTCAGATAATTCAGATAACGGTCCATGTGAAGTGTCCCAGGAGGTTTTCTCATTCTTTGGTGATCTGAACCTAACTAACAGAGCATAGTAGACCATACACATTTTGCTGAAAACTCATCTTTGGAACAAGACCATGAGCTTTGTCCAACGTGAGTACTTAAGAGGACAAGAAGAGGGCCAGCCCCTCAGTCTGTGGTATACAGCTGGGCAACACCCAGAGAAAGCCTGACAGCACAGGGATGCAGATGATTCCTACCTAAAATCCAAACTCCTCAGGCCAGCATTCAAGACCCGTTCTCACTTAGCTGCAGACACCTCAATGAAATGTTCTGATCAACACCTGACAGTCTCTGGTGGTCAGAGAAACTGCCTCCTCAGGCTGGTTTCCATACATTCCCTGCCTTTTTGAATTTCTCTATTACTCTTCCCCCAGAATGATTTTCCCCTAGAATGATTTTTCAGTTTTTAAGTGGTTGTAAAAAAAAAGAAGAAGAAAATACTACAGGGACTATATGGCCCAGAAAGCCTAGAAAATTTACTATCTGGCTCTGTCTAGAAAATGTTTGCCAACTCCTGCCTTAGATCCTTATTTGTGACTCACACGACTCCTATAGTTAACAAGAAATAATCTCCCACTTGCATGAACCTATGTTCCTTCTCTGGCTGTTTCACTTTATCATACATTCAACATTGAAAGGATGAAGAGAATTGAATGAGAAGTAAATTAAATAGATGCTGAGAGAGAAGCATAAGGAATTTGGCTACCACATCATCTCCCCAGCCCTGTTCCACGTTGCCTAGTCTGATGTGGGATCAGCTGCTGACCTTGCCCACCTACTTCATTCTCTTTGGGTCCCACTGGGGTGGGCTGCTAGGATTCCTCAAGCATGACCTACAAATTTACCCAGTTCAGTGTGAAGCTCTTCAGGACTCAGTGTGGTTTTAGGTTTGGGATGTGGACGACGAGTTCGTTGAGGCACTTTGGGAGCTAAAGGAAGAAAACTTCGGGTTAATACAGCGTGCTTGGTTCCAGAAGCTGTGGATAAGATTATACTTGTTATAATTTCTTGACTTCCAAGGAATGTTTCTTTTGGGTTTGAAATATTTGCCCCTATTTCAATAAAGTGTCTCTTTTTATCATGTAGCTTTTTCTGAAGAATAAAAATCACATAGAAATATGAGTTTATTGATGATATTTCAAGGAGCTTCTCACAGGGATTCCTGAATGAAGAACAAGTTCTAAAACCTTGCTGAGTTATGGCGGTGAGGGGGGTAGGTATACGGTGATTTTATATTTGTGATGGTACTTATAATTTAAATTTACCAACCTTGGGCATATTTTACTCTTTACTTGGGAAAATTTTACTCTTTACTGAAACAAGAACACATCCTTACCCCCAAATGGCTATGGATATATATATATATATATATAATGCAGACAGCAAAAATGTAGAAATTTAGATCTACAAGAGAACTATGTCACACCATAGTAGCTGTGCCGATTTACTCAGCCTAGATCAGGGACAGATACCTTCACCCCCACCCTCCAGTGATTATATTTGAAACTCAGTAACAAAGAATGTGGTTAAAATGTTATGTGGGAGCAAGATGTGGGAAATTCAAAGTCATTACATTGCAATATATAAACCGACCCTAAGTTCATGCTTGGCTCTTTTATCAACAAGTATATATATATATATATACTCATATATATAAAGAAGTAATGAATGATAGAGGATAACACAGAAGCCTTGTGAAGTGGGAGAAGCTGTGGTTATGATGGTGATGAATGGGTTTGAAATGAGCAGGAGAGGCAGATGTTGATGGACATAACGTGCCATTACCTACTGTTGTCCCTGGAGCCTCAGTTCTAAGAACTGGTTCGAGGATTGTGGCAGGAACTGATCAAAAGTAATAAAAGAAACCAAAGAGATTTTGTGAATGCATGAAATGTCGGAACATTCATCTTACCACTAAAAATCAGATTTCTAAGGCTGCAAAATTAATTCTTAATATCATAACTCAAAAGAAAGTGGATGTATTTTTTTTCCTTTGAATATTTCTCCAAACTTTAATCAGGCACTCATTTGACTCAGAAGATAGTCAGCAATAGCCTTTAGACTTTGCTGAGCATCTCACTGAGGTCAATAGTAAGATCTTGTTGTTGGTTAACCATCTGATTCTAATCAACACTAGAAAAGCTGGCCAGTCATTTTCTTAGAAAAAGATACAGTAACGACTAGAACTTTTGTGGAAGCCAAAAAACCAAAGAGCACTCATTATAAGCAGTAATCAATAATGATAGATAGAATAAACATTTACACTTGAAAGCAAACACAGTGTAGCAGAGAGCCCCTATGGTGATTCCCAGTGGTTTCTGCCTCTGGTGTTAACACCTTTGTGTCATCTCTTCCCCTTGAGTGTGTGCTGGATCTCTGACATCTTTTTAACCAATAAAATAAGGCAAAGGTGATGGGTGTCACTCCGTTGAATAGGTGCATGTGCTGGGGGTGTGTCTGCCATGCTAGCACAAGGGAGAGAGAGACAGGGAGGGAAAGAGAGAGGATGAGAAGGAGAGGATGGATTATATAAAGGTGTTAACTCCAGGAGCAGGGAATCATTGGGAGGTTGCCCTTGAGTTTGTGCACCACACATATTAACAGCCAAAAGGAAGCTGAGACTACACTCATTAAGAGACTAGGTCTTTATAAATACAGCCGTACTTAACATAAGTAGCTGAAGAACCAACTCTCAGTTTTTGGTATCATTGGGCTGGGTATCTTCAGGTCTAAGAACAGAAAAAGCACGATCCTGTGCAGAAGTAGGGATCACTGAAGCCCCCTAGATCAAATTTAGCTCTTGAGCAGACATCCCAGGTCCCTTTAATTCATCACTGAACAGCACGGTATCAACGAGTCATCCTCTGTCTGGTGAGCCAGCTTCAACACATTCCCTGCTTATCAGCCTCTGTTCCCTCATCCCTCTACTCATCCAGTTTCTATGCTGGTTTCTAATTATCCTGGACATTTTCCTCCTCTAAATATTTGCCATGCTTCTAGGAGGTGGCATTTATACCATGCAAGAAATTATATTTGCATAAACATGCTGCCTCATATTCATTTCTAACTGGTTATGCAGGAACAGCTTTTGTTTACAACCACAGTGTAAACTGATTGGGAAAGAAAACATTCTTCCCACTTCTGATGTATGGACTAATATGGCTTTGGGGAATTAGAAGTGACTCAATAAAAGTAGTCAATTTAAATGATTGTGCTGGCCCAATACTGAGCAGCTTTATCTTTAAGACAGGAATGAAATAAAAGAGCAAGAAGAGTAAATAATCATCAGCAGAGAAGATCCCTATAAAGGAAGCAAGAGGTGCTAAGCTATTCATGTTCTCCTCACTAACCAGTAGCTTTTACTCTTAAGAGATATATAAGGCACGACACAATAGATTGTATGTACATAGAACTTACAGTCCCAATCATGGTAGACTGCTTGGATTCTACAAAACAGAAACTACATATTTACCCAGTTTAGTCTGAGGTACTTCTGGATGGGGCGTGGTTTTAGGTTTGGGATGTGGACGACGGGTTCTTTTTGTTGTTGTTGGAGCTGAAGGAAGAAAATTTAGGATTAATATGGTGCTGATGGCTCCATTTACTGTGAATAGGATGACATAGCTATAAGTTTTAAAATACTTGTTAGAGTTTGAGTTGACAGAACTTTGTCACTTTGGTTTGAAATTTTCTCCTTCAGTATCTTAATAGGTTTTCTTTGATAACTGAAAGTTCTCCAGAGACAAAAATTATAACTACGTTTAAGAAACAAACATTAGAAACTATCATTATTTTCTTGAAAGTGTCTCTAATCCAAATCACTGCTTAACTCTGATGGTGTGAGAGAGGTTCTAACCAACCCTGCACTATTCACTTATAATTTAAGATAACTAGGCTTGGGCAAAGTTTCCACTTGGTAATTTACTAGACTAAGTATATAAAATTCACAGAAACATCAATAAAGCAAAAAAACTACATAGAACTTGAAAAACAGAAAGGTGCATAAAGAAACTTCATGATATCATCATTTGATACTGCGTTGGTGCTCTAAGGAATACATGGGGAATTGTAGTTGGATCTTGGCTCTAAGAGTATTGTTCAGAGACTCAAACATGACATAATTTCAAGCTGGGCTATGGAGCAGATAGCTGTTTTGAATTAAGTCCTTGCATATTTCTTTAAAAAGAAAGCTTTCCATATTTTAAGATGAATACTGTAATGAGATGACAACAAAAGATGGTACCATAGCCTTATATAGCACCACAGCGAAATCTGACAATGAGTAAGAAAAAGCACTTGCTGAAGGACATAGAGAGTCATTACCTGAAGATGTCCCAGGAGTAATAGGTCCAAAGTCTGTAGCAAGAAATGATCAAAAGCAATTTTAAAAAGAAATAAATGTTAAACACACGAGAAAACCCATCATGCTCTTGAAAAGTGAACTTTACCATTATAGCATTGGTTCTATAGCCACAAAGCAAACATTTTGAAGTTCTCAAGTAAGGGTACATATTTATTTGCTTCTATGAAACAGATATAACCTTAGCATCTGTAACATGGTTAGCTACCAGTTTTTCTTATTTTTATATTATCTGATAATACAGTAGAAAACACTGCTTAGAAAAATCTTAGGACATCTAATAATGTTATGTTTAAAAATTAGGAAAAACTAATGTGAAAGTATGGTTACACCATAAACTGGAAAACAAAGCCCTAGTTCATGATAGATGCAATTACTGATACGTTTAAGCACATACACTGATGAATGACTATAACAGATAATGCTCTTCTTTGTTGAGAGTGCACTTTGGAAAAAGACCAAGACCCCTGTTCAAACAAAGGCATACAAAGAACCCGATATAGAGGGTCATTCAATCCGTCAAACTTGTTAGTGCATCTCTTTGTTATCAGGACAGAAAAGGCCTGACCCCTAGGTTAGGAGAGCGTGCTGGAGCCAATTGGCTCAAATCCAATCATCAAAGTCAGGCATTCGAAGTGCTCTTTGTAGACCTACCAAAAGCAGCATTACTGTCCAACTAAAAGAACTTTGCCTTTCTTACAATCAGGTTGCACTTGCAGTTCCTATCCTTCCAATGTCACCGCCACACGACACCTTCCTGCCTCTGTTTATATGATTCCTACCCATCCACCAATAAATCTATAGGCTCTACAAATTTCAAGGTCCACAAGAGGAGCTCTTGCTCTGTTGCCCAGGCTAGAGTGCAAGGGTGGAACTGTAGCTCACTGCAGTCTTGACTTCCCGGGCTCAAGCGATCCTCCCACCTCATTCACCCAAGTAGTTAGGACTACAGGCGCATGTCACCATACCTGGCTAATTTTTCTTAAATTTTTTGTAGAAATGGAGTTCTCCCTAAAGGTTCACATTACACTTATCAGCCCACAGATGTTTTGCTTCTCTAAGAATTAATGATGTGCCTAACAGTTGGTAAAATTTAATAAATATTTGCTTTTCCTCACATTCCTGTATATCTATTATGAAGAGTCTCACATAGGTAAGTCATTTGTTTTTTTCTAAAATATTCCTCACAGATACAAACACTCGAAATGTGTGACAGGTTGAACTAAATATGCTAACTAGACACCTAATCAGGTCAGTTTCTGCTGAGCTGAGGAATCAAAGAGAAAAATGTAATTGAATGTCAGAGAAGCAAGTAAAATTCCCAGGCACCAAGGAGGTCCTCACGCAAGCAGCATGAGGAAGTCACAGGTATCGCCAGAGCACTGTGTTGGTAGCAGCTGCTTTCCATGACTTGGGCCTTCACCCCAAGGGTCAAGTGGGTTATAAGGTGGCATCTTAAACTGCCACCCCCGTGCCACATCCAATGGGATGCCACTGGGACAAGGAACCACATATTATTTACCTAGTTTGGTCTGCGGTGTCTCTGGGCGTGGCGTGGTTTTATGTTTGGGACGTGGACGACGCGTTCTTGTTCGTTGCGATGTTTTTGGAGCTAAAGAAAGGAAACTGGTTATTGTAGTCTTATGACTCCAGACACCAAAGAAAGGATTACACATGATTCTAGGTTTTCTAAAGTTTTCCTAAGTCTTGAGAAATTTGTCTCTTTGGTTTAGAATTTTCTTCTGATCATCTATATGCAAAAATATGTATTTTTGGTCTACTGACAGGTCTTTTGAGACAGATGGAATATATGTAATTTTAAAAAATAAACTGCAACTTTATTATTAGTTGCTGGTATAGGATTTTCAAAGAGGGCCCAAACCCAAGGGAAGTCAGACATAGGCACGTAGACATCGCATCAGAGAGGGACCCAGGCCCGCCTGCTTTTGAGAGAGCATACTAAGAAATTACTTGGCTCAGACACACATTCCATTCCAAGTTATTAGTATAAGCACATTTCGTTTTCTAAAATAGTTGGTAGACAATAAAAATTCTCTGTATATCTTAAAACAACAGAAAGTAAGATACCCACAGAATTATAATTGATATTTATCAGACAGACATTCCTAATTGTATTTGAAATTCAGTTTGAACATAGAACACTACTGGAGCAGAATCACAGGCTCTGTCAAGCATTAATAAAGCTGGATAATATGGGAAAAATGGGACACAGACACTGTTCTCTAGTGGCGTACGGGCTTATAACCAAGTAACTTGTTTTAAGCACTTTCAATACATTCAAAATGAAGAATATAGTTCAATGACAAGAGGATGATGAGAAGATCTTATGAAAGAAAAAACCCTTAGCCCAAATAGTGATGGAATAGACTAGACAATGAGCAGGAAAAACTCATACTTAAAGACATAAGAGGTCATTACCTAATGTTGTCGCTGCAGCCTCAGTTCTCACAGTTACAGGCTCAATGTCTGTGGTGGGAACTAACCAAAAGCAATACAATAAACAATGGAGATTAAGAAATACAGAAAAAGAAAGTTATTTTGAAAATGAATCTTCTTAACCCTTTAATGTTTTAAATGCATTTCTGAACTCTGGGAAAACATCATTTGTTTTCCCCTAACTAGCCAAACTATCATATCCTTTTATTTCACAAAATATCCATACCCTTTGCATCCCTATAAGGGCAATGAAAAATATTTTTCTGTATTTCATTATCTGATTCCAACAACATAAAAAACCTGGATCCAAGATAATCTTAGTTGTCCAATATACAATTTTAAAGTACTCTAAAAATTTGTTATAAAAGCTTCCATTGGTATTTAAAAAGTTTTCACCACCATTATTAATTTGTTTTGAGAGTGGTAGTTGTGAGGAGAATTAGAAAAATGTTCTCAGTCTATTTACTGGAGATTTGTGAGAGTTGTGCAAAATTCTTGTACTTTTTATTTGTAATAAATGTGATATTGCTTCTTACTCTGTCTCCTTATTCATTTATTTCAAATGGCTAATTAGGAGATAATTATTCAAGTAGGAAACAGAGATAATTAAGAAAAAGGTCTAAAAGGTAATGATACAACTTTTGTCTAGATAAAAAGGATTTCTATAACATTCTGAAGTTGATTATACAGATATAAAATTAATCAAGAATTGTAACTCTCTGGCATTAGCATCTCCATTTATCTTTCACTAAACCCAGAAGGCTAAATGTCACATTCAAACATCTCATCCTCAAAAACTCTTTAGGCATTTATAGAGGGGCTGACTTGCCCTTATTGCTCAAGACATCATAGCACAAAGTTGGTTTAAGCCACCACTGACAGCATCTTCAGAACTAAAGGCATATATAATAGAAGAGATGGAGGAAGTCAGGACAACAGGATGACAACAATATTTATAACTAATTGTCTTCAAACAAAACAGAGAATCCTTATTTTGTTTGGAATTTTGCATCGCAAGATGAGTTTAGCAACAGAAAGATCAATTTGGATATGAATAACATGGAACAGGAAGAAAGGACTTTTGCGAGAAAGAAACAGTTACGTACCATCACGAGCTCCTTATAAACACATTGAGGACAAACTCCAACCAGCTTTTTCATTGCTCCCCTCCCACATCCATAAATTGTACCCACACAGAAGCAGAGGTTTCAAAAAATTTTCTGATTTGAAAGATGGATATAGACAGAGTGACTGTGACTCAAGCAATCCGAATGTCTCTGAAGGTGATCGAAGAAAGAATAACAATTATGTGTTACAAGCTGAGCAGCAGATGTAAGGATGCCTAATGACGTTAAAAAGGCCCCCGTTGAAAATAGTAAACAATTTTTAAAAATGAAAACAAAAATGGTGAATGACAATTGTGCATACTATAGCTAATGAAAAAAGAGATGAGAGGGGCAAGCTCAGAGAAACATTGGCCAAGAAGGAAGAAAGCATCATTACCTATGGCCATCAAGGGAGCTTCAGTTTCAGATGGAACAGGCTCAGAGACTGCATAATAAAAAAAAAACAGATATAAGTAATAAAAGCAAGAAGTCTAAACTTTTGGGTGCTCACTCGTGTTTAATTCAGGGGACACAGAGTCTAGTTTATTCTAAGTTAATATAAATTGCCTTCTTGATAGGCTTATTATGTGAGATGCTTCTTAGCAAGTTAAAATTTTATACTAATTGGAATCTTGGGAGAAAATTTCAACTGCAAAACAGTTGGATTCTGAGAACTGTTATATAAGTATCTTCTTATGTGGTAGAAAATTACTCAGTTAACAGTTACTGTTTAAAATGTTGGCCAGGCACGTTGGCTCATGCCTGTAATCTCAGCACTTTGGGAGGCCAAGGCAGGTGGATCACCTCAGGTCAGGAGTTCAGAAGACCAGCCTGGCCAACATGGTGAAACCCCGTCTCTACTAAAAATACAAAAATTAGCCTGGTGTGGTGGCGGGGGCCTGTAGTCCCAGCTGCTGAGGAGGTGTAGGCAGGAGAATCACTTGAACCTGGGAGGCAGAGGTTTCAGTGAGCCGGTTGCACCACTGCACTCCAACCTGCGTGACAGAGCGAGACTCCATCTCTAAATAAATAAATAAATACAATAAAATAAAATGTCCAAGAGTATTTTAGAGGAAGCTAATCCCTGACTAGCAAGTCTTCTTTTCAGTTGTGCCTATAAATGAAGAACAGTGTCAGCCTTCTGTGTGTACTAACAGTGGTTACTAAAATCACATTCAAAAATGTTTCAGATACAGAAAACTCAGGCTTTTGTTCATTACAAATTCAGAAAATAGGCCTAAAAAAGCTTCAAGAAAATGAAATGCCAGTCAATCAGGTATAAAATTTACTAATTTCCTACATATTGACTTGTTCATTTCGCACTTAAAACATCAGTGTGGCTACTTGGAGAAGATAATGAACAAAATTATGGTATTTGGGTTTCTATGATTTATATGATATGACAGATTGGAAACATTTTCAGCAATGTTTCCAAAGAAAATCCTGTTAAGCTAAAGCACTGGAAATTATGTTTACCGGATTTAGTTGGTGGCATGTCTGGTTCTGCTGTGGTTTGGGGTTTAGGAAGTAATTGTTTTGGTGGTTTTAAACCTGAAGGAAATTAGAGTGCCATAATTAGTGTTACAGCTGAGATGTGAATGTGAAGATTAATGTTACTTACACATTGTTTTCCTATTTATAGATCAAGGCATTGAAAGTAATGATTACCAGGCTGAATTTGAGGTGCATCTGGTCTGTGTGTGGTTTTAGGTCTCTCAGATGGTTTTGAGGCTAAAGAAAAAGGTATCAAAATTACCAAAATGGGTCATGGCTGTGACTGTCAAAATTAAGAACAAGTATGTAGAACAAAGACACTATATAAATTCAATGAATCTATAAAAATTTCTGGGGTGTGGGAAGGGTGAAAAGGGTGTCTATTTTAACTACACACTAGCATAATTAGTTTTTCCAGAAAGGAAAATTAATCACTAAATGCTCAAAATGTGTTTTTGAGCAAAAGTAATGAGGACTGTCATAAGACTTTTTCCTATATAAATAATTTCAAAATAGACAAAGTATATTGGTTCTATGTCTTTGATCAAAAGGTTTTCTTCGGTATACAAACAGTAAGGTAGAAATCTGATTGCTTAGGAGGCGATCTGGAAGTAATCCATAAACATTTGAAATTACACATGAGAAATAATGTTATATGGCTGCCAATGTCTGGGATTTTCCAAAGTAAAGCCATGATAGATTTTGAAAGCTAAGAAACTATAATGAAATGATTATAATCAAACAGTATTAGTACTAAAAACAATAAAACCAGCTTGGGACTTTTAATGCTGTCAAGTTCCAAAGACCATCACTAGTTTTACACTGGACTCTAGATCAAGAACGATCTTGGTGCCTCTAGCTGTCCAAACCTACTCAAAAACATTTTTCAAAGAAACAGAAAAGCCGAAGAAGCCATTCTTTCATGCAACTTTTTTAAAAAAAGAAAGTCTTAGAAGTTGAATCAGTAAAGCAATGAAATGCTAACCATGGCACTGGAGTAAAATTTTGCCATTTGTTCAGTTCAGGATGAGCACAGAGGTCCCTGTCTGAGAAGGAGTTGATGGCTTTCTCAACCCCACGACACATATAGGGCAGACAGAAGGTCGGCAGAGAACCAGGAAGTTGTATCCAAGACCACAGACCTTCCCTAAATGAGCACACTGGATTGTTTTAGAACTCTCCTATCTTTAGGATCTTCAGACCCAGACAGTAAAGGTGAGGAAAAGCATGGGATGAAACTGTGATGAGGTGGTGGAACTGCAGTCATGCCTGTAACGGAGAGTGGAGAAAGCAAAAGCTACAACCCGTGAAAGCAGCCGGGGTGGAGGGAGTAGAATTACCAGTTGTGGGCACCAAGGGCTCTGGTTGTATCGTGGCAGGTTCCAGAGCTACAGAAGCAAACACCAAAAACATGAAATATTTCAAGAAGTGGCATCTTGAGGAGGGAAACATTATGCCTCAAGCTGGGACACTCTATCTAAATGATGCATTTTTTCTGAATGTGATTTTCCCTTTTACAGTTCTCATTTTCCTTTCTCCTTGTTGCTTTCCCATACCTCATCTGCCATGAATGTACATCATAAGATTTCAAGGTGCTTTACTTTAATAATTCACTTAAGGGGCCAGCTTTCTGCTGTGTGTAGCTAATAACTATGAGAGTCTAAACATATTATATAAAATATTACATACATAAAATGAATATAGAGAGTACAGATGCTCAGTTATAAAAGTCAATTCCACTGGTTCCTAAAGCCCGGCTGCTTAAGTAGCTGATATCAAACCAGAAGCTGCCATATTCCACTTTCTATGTTAATTGGAACCCGAATATCACATTTACCCGGTTTGGACTTGGGCACTTCTGGACTAGGTGTGGTTTTAGGGCGGGGACGGGGACGGGGGCGGGGGCGACGACCTGGTCTTTTGGTCTTTCCTGGTGCTGAAGAAAGAAAATTAGCAAGTTAATACAAGAAGGGTGGATTTACAAACTGATGATAAATATTACATCCATCTTAGAACGACATTTAAACCCTTTTATTTACTGTGGACATGTTTCCATCTGTTTTGCAAATTTCTATCATTATTTATGTAGTTAAATGAGGTCTTGAATGATTTTTTTGTCACAGATTAATAAACTGTCCAAGAGATCTCTCTGTTCTTCCATTTTGAGATGGAAAATCTCAAAACTTTGTACAGTTTAGAGAAGTAGTCACTCAAAAATATTGAAGGCATATGTTCAACAGGAACATGAGAAAGGTTGCTTTTATAAAGCCATTTGGGATAAAAATTAAAATTTGGCCTAAGATTTAAACAGAGAAATTTTTCACTTAGCATTTAAAATATCCACAAATCAACAATATACGCAGAAGGCTTTGAATTCAATAATTAGTTCAGGACAGGTTAAGTTTTAAAAAATGAGATAGAGTTTATAAACTATAACCTATAGGAATTAACTTTTTTTCTGAAGAACAGAGCACTCACACACACACAAATGGACATTAATGTATTAATTCATTACTGTGAGCCTGTCAACACAGATACCAGCAGACAGGAAAAGAAGAAACAAAGGTCACCCACTCAATAACTATTACCTAATGTTGTTGTTGAAGGTTTGGTTCCCAGTGTTTCAGGTCCTAAGACAATGTGAAAAAATCACCAAGAAAGAATCAAGATCAAAGGAAAAATGACATGTATTTAAAACATGGAATATGCTTAATTTTTAATTACTAGATTGAGCAAATATAAATGGTGAAACTTTTATCCACATACAAAGTTTCTTTTCTTCAATAGAGTCCTGTGTTTTCGACACAGTGAACAAAAAAATGTAGCCAGTCAGTTAAGTTTGGAAAGAGAAATGGAACAAAAAGGCATGATTCTCATTTGGAATATGTGACTGTAATAAAGTAACCAGCAGTTCATGTTATGAAGGAAAATATGGGTAATTGGCTAAGATGGCACCAGAACACATTTTTTTTCTCTTTTGAAGAAAAAGAAGCTATAAAGATTGGGGTTGGTTTTTCTATTTCTCTCTGAGTGGATTTCCTAGTGACACATCAGGGTGTTTAGATGTGGAAAGACTGTGGCACTTTTCAAGAAAATCTGCAAAAGTTAGAGTTTTGAAAGTAAGAAAAACACCTCCAAAAGAGAAAACATAAATATATCCTATGAAAGTCAGGGTCCTCCCTGGCAATGAACAGGTTAGAACAAGCTCAGGGCATATTCCTCAAATATAATTGAAGGAGAATAAAGAATCTATCAAATTAAAATTAGTATTGCTTTCATGGGTGTCTCAGAACCACCGCTAAGTCAAGCACAGGCTGAGGGTATATCTTCGGGCAAAAATGGCTGGAAAAAGATCTGAAGGAAAATTAAGAAATATTAGGCGGGCACGGTGGCTCACGCCTGTAATCCCAGCACTTTGAGGGGCTGAGGCGGGTGGATGACCTGAGGTCAGGAGTTTGAGACCAGCCTGGCCAACGTGGTGAAACCCTGTCTCTACTAAAAATATAAAAAATTAGCCGGGCATGGTGGCTCAGGCCTGTAATCCCAGCCACTTGGGAGGCTGAGGCAGGAGAATTGCTTGAACCTGGGAGGCAGAGGTTGCAGTGAGCTGAGATCACGCCACTGCACTCCAGCCTGGGCAACAAAATAAGAGCGAAACTTCATCAGGAGAAGAAAAAAAAAAAACAAAAAAAACCCCAAAGCTGAACAAAGTTGAACATGGAGAGTGTTAAAGATACTTTGTTTTCACTCATTAGAAAAAGCTTTATTACCTATTGTTGACTGTGATGGCAGTAGAGTCTGAGGTTCTGGGGCTGCAATAAAAGCAAGTAATATCAAAAGCAATGCTGAAGAGCACCATCTAAGATAGAAGATACATGTTCTTTAGTATAAACGGTGTTCTCTCCTGGGTGAATGATTAGGTTCTACTGGCTTATGCCAGTGAAGTTCAACCTTCCACATCCTCTTTACAAACCACAAGAATTGAGCATTCTCATTTTTGTTGTTGATCTTTAGCTGTTACTGTCACTTCCCGATATTCTGGTTTGCCTCTGGTGCTGAGGGAATACTAACTTACAGGGAGTTCTGGGTAGCCTCTCTGAGGTTGTTCAGAGTGTCCTGTCATTTGCTATTTGTTTCTTGTAGGACAGCCAGTTTCATCCAAGGAAATGGAACAGGCAACAGACTCACCACCTGGTACCGTGTCTGTGCTGTTAGTTTGCAATCTCCAGCTTGGCTGCACCTGACGTTCTCTCACAAAAAAGATAAGAATTAAACTTATTGTTCAAAAGTGACCACAAGTGTTCATATGATGTCCCCTGTATTCACTAGTATCTATTGCTGGTAAACAAATTGGTTCACATATGAAACTTAACCCATTTGGATTGGTAAATCAATGAGTCCAAAAGCAGTCTCAGATTTCATAAAATGCTAAATTAAATAACAGTATCTAAATATTCTGATAAACTTTCCAATGTCTGTTCAAACTAGCAATAAGTAAATTAAACTTCATGTTGAATTTAGTTGGGTTACAATATTTGGGCTTAAAAAAAGATTACCCAATAGGTTTCTCATTATTCTATGAACAAAAAGAATTATTGTTTAAGAAGGAGAAAATTAAAAAGGAATTATTTTTAAAATGGAAAGAAAAAGTTAAGATTCTTTGACTTTTCTTAAAGAAAGAAACTAATCAATGTGGCACTCAGACTATCTTAACAGAACTGAAACCATTCTTCTACTTATACATTTCCAATATTAGACTTATCAGAAATGATCGCTGATATTACTTGACAAGGGAGTGTGGCAGGTTTTGAGAATACATAGTGACTAAAAAAGAACTATAACAATAATTTCTACGTAGCAACTAACAACAACTGCTTCTACATAGCAACTAGTTTTTAGCAACAGAGAAATATAATAATGCAGGTAGAGAATTTTTATTTCTTCTAAAAGCAATGCATAATAGCATAAGGTGCTATTTAAAGGCATTATCATCCATTAACATATCTGTGATCAAAAAATTTTTGTGTTGAGGCTAAAGAGTACAAATTAGGTGCAAGAGAAGTAGGTTAAAGTTGTTTTTAAAAGCCCAGAATTCTGATTTCTCAAGAACTTGTGCAGAAATAGATTGTAACAGATGAACAGCAAAAGCAGTAGTGATGTGTCAGACTGAAGTTCATATAACAAAGTAAAAATTCTGAGTGTGTGTATGAGTGAGTCTGTATGACAGAAGAGAGAAGGGCGGAGGGAGAGTGTGTGTATGTGAGAGGGAGGGAGGGAAAGAGAGGGAGGGAGAGGGTGTGTGTGTGTGTGTGTGTGTGTGTGTGTGTGTGTGAGAGAGAGAGAGAGGGAAGGGGAGAAGAAAGAGTGTGGGAGAAGGAGAGAGAGAGGAGAGTATGTATGCAAGACAGTGTGAGAAAGAGAAAGGGAATTGTATGTGTGTATGTGTGAGAGAGTGTACGTATAGGTCTAGGTATCTCAGATGCTATAGGACAAGAAGAAAATAAACATCAATACGTGAAACATAATAAATATCAAATAAGCATTCATACCTGAAGATAGCAAACAAAAAATTATTTTGAAACTTCAAGATTGTAATTCATGTTTTTGATTCTACAAAGTTGCCTTCCACAAGTGTGAAAAAGAATATAAAATTTGCTACTCATTGCATCTTTTAGACTTCACAAAAATTAAAGAATGTTGTTTTTGAAATTATAAGGAAAAATCTGCATTTTTTAGTTCCTGACTGAGTTTGAGACCAAATAGGGATAGAACTCCATCAATTAAGCTTCAAAGTCAATTGCACATAAAAACAGTAAGGTCTATGTTTAGCAAAAATAAATATATCTTCTGACACGACTTCTTCTATTTGACAATCATAAGGTATTACAGGCAAAGGTATAAAATGTTCCATAACAAAGCTGAGTGGTCTGTAAATGACTAAGCCACTCATCTCAGCACAAAACAAAGACAAATTTGACTCACATGTGTGGCTAGGAATGAGAACAATTTACAATTCTATTCACCTTGGAAGACAGTTCAGTGAAACAAACACCTGTAATTGGGGGCACTCCCTTATTTTCAGTCCATTAGAAGCTTAAAGATTAAACCATGAAGGAAACAATTCCCATTGGACGAGGTAGACAAGTTAAGACATGGTAGGTGGCTGTGGTTTTTGAGAAATGCACTGAATTGTACTTATAAAACAAGCCCAAATCAATGTGGATTTTGACTCGTTGACTTAACCACCAAGCAATGCCAAAGGAAAAGGAGCCTGTAATGGAAAGTGAAACAGAAAAATAGAAGAGTGTGCGGAGAGGGCTGGGAAAGGCCTCAAAAAGCTTTGGGTGGTTTATTTGCTCTTCCGAACCCTGGGGCTAGAAACAGACATCTTTAGGAGAGCTATGAAGGTGGTCTGCCCTAAATAAAAATAAATAAAATTTAAGAAGCTAAAACCAAAGCAATGGTTTGCAGAGATCCAGTCATCATCCTGTGTTGCTATGGACCATTCAAGGTCCACTTGAGTTGGCACAGGCCTAGGTGTGGATTCTGAAGTCATTACATTGCTGTTAGAGGAAAAGGGGTGGATTTTCTTTGATGATTAGAAGGTTTAGAAATCAAAGGAATGTAAACACATTAGCCTGCAAGTAATTCTTCCCATGTTAAAAGGAAATGTCAAATTAAGAAGTCTTTTTGCTCAAACACCTTACAATGATAAAATCATAACCTTCCTCCCTCATTTGTACTGAAGAATTTCCTCTCAGAAATCTTTTCTTAGAAACCGCTGAAATGAATAACGTAACCTATCATATATAAACTGTAATCAATGTTTGGAGGAATTTGATGATTTCCAATTTTATGTTGTAATAACAGAAATAATTCATTTGAGAGAAATCCTTATTTAAATTTGGTGACTCAAACAAACAGTACTATTTCATCATCTACTTGGTAATAGTCCTCTGTTCAAAATACAGCATAGTTACTACTTTATCCCAAAGCTCTCTAAGCATGATTTTTAAATAAGTGTGTATTAAACCCTTCTCTCATACAGCTGTCAGAGTTATTTGATTTAAACCACTATTAAGGCTTTTGAGTTTTATTAGCTACGCTTCTTCCTCCGAAAAACCTGAGTGAGAGTTTTTCATTCCATTTCTCTGACTTGGAGACCTCATCCATGGTCACAGTGTCAACTATACTCCCTTTGCCTAATCCCTAATTTCCTTCAGTCTGCACCTACACCTGGAAATCTCACTGCTTCTTTACAAGGAGTAATGCGAATTTTTTCTTTAAGCAGTTACATTTTTCTTCCTTAGCCATTTCATTGCAAAAACAAATTATACCCACTTTAGCAGAAAATCTCTTGCTTTAATAATCCTACTTTGTAAACATGCCATTAATGGAAATGCAAGTTCAAAATCCATTAAACTTTATAGTGAGAAATATTTTCTTCTCAGAGCTAAGGGTTTAAAATTTAGATAATGATGACACTGAGTGGCGACAAGGTTCCCTGTAGTCAATCTTATAAGTCAACATTTGAAACGGCTACATGGATTACAGATAGATTAAAAAAACTCCAAGATTTGGTCATTCAATATGTTCCACAATCTTTTTGTCTTAAATTATATATATAGAATGATCCCTTCCTGAAAAAGCAGCCTTTTTTTTTTTTTTTTTTTAAAGGAAAACACCACTAAAAATTTCTAAGAGGTAAACAGAGGTCAGTGTTCAGAAATCAGCCCCAATTTAGAAGTCTTGGAGCACTAGGAAAATACAGGTCTTTCTGGTCTTCTAGCCTGAGAACTGAGAAACTCTAAAATAATGCAGAGTTCTTAGAAGATAGAAACACTTCTCCCCTTTCCAGCTGAAAGGCTATTGTTCATGTGATTAGAATTCCAGTCAACACTGGTATCAGAAACTATTTTGCAGTAGTAGACAAGGGAGTTCTCAATCATTCGTATCATTACATTTCTGTGTTTTCTCTGTGATGATCATGAACATTGCTCAGAGCAATGCTGTGATATCACAGTGGCTATTTATGATTAGATCATTTCACTGCATGCTTACACTTTTCATGGAAAAATGTAACAAATGTGAAAATACAAATCAGAAATTCTTGCTCCAAAGAATTGCATAAAACTTGTTTTCAACCCCACTTTTGGAATATTCAAAAAAGTTTAGGGTAATTACCAGGTTTGGTGTGTGTCACTTCTGAGCTGAGAGGGATTTTAGGTTTCAGAGAAATAAACTGTGTTTTACTGGGAGCTGGAAAAATAAAGAAACAAAATAATAAACAAATCAATATTTAGGCATTTCAGTGTCTAAAAACACAGAAGGAAAACCTAGAAATAAACTATACATTAAATGGAATGAACTCATCGTCTTGGAAGATTTTGGAAATACTCCGTTAAGAGACTATTTCATGATCCATTCACAGGGAAGTAGTTAATTTTCATCTTGTTTAGAAAAAACATTTCAAGAGTATATTTAACAAATATAGCATTGCTACTAAACAGTCACAGTAACTACTCAAAGTAAAGATAGTTCTTATAATCTACGATTTTTAAAAATCAGTCTAATTATTTTGCACCCTTACTTCATATTTCTCAATCACATCTAGGTCTGAGCACTAGGAAAAAAAAACCATGTTTTACAATTAATATTCACTGACGTACGTGCAGGATGTGCAGGTTTGTTACACAGGTAAACTTGTGCCATGGTGATTTGCTGTACCTGTCAACCCCTCACCTAGGTATTAAGACCAGCTAGATTTTTATCAGCTTTCTAAACTAAAAAGGAAAAATCTAAAATCATTCAACCAGTAGCTGATGTATATGTCTTTTTCAGATGCAACAATAAATTTAAACTTCCTGCATACAATTTTAGGGTGGTGTTTTTCTTTTTCCCCTAATATTTCCAGAATCTGTCACTTTGAGCCTGTCTACCTAAACTCATTTTAATAATAAAAAAACTACTCTCAAAAAAAATTAACCAATAGGTATAAATGCTATGATCTGAAGCATAAAGTAATTCTACTAATATTAAAGTTAAAAGTTGTTTTTTCCAAATGAAGTCTGAAGTTGAACTTGAGAGTCTTACTAAAAAATAAAAGAAAAAGAGAACTATATACAAGATTCAACTTCAAATACAATGACTGGATAGATAACAAGGAAGCAGCAATGGTTCAATAGCTGGCACAGAATGACATCTGAAGGCTGAGTTCAGATCTACTAACTGTCGGGCCAGCTAGCCACAACCACAACAGCCATGGAGTTGGTGCACTCTTTGGGATGGGCCATACTGTTCAAATGAGCCATTTTGAATATCTTAATAGCTAACAGACATTACATAAAAGCTGGGGTACTGGATTTTCCATGGTGAAATGAAGCAACACGTCTACTAAGGACATATCGTTATTACCCGGTGTTGTCCATGTAGGTTCAGGGCTTTTAGAAATTTTAGGTGTAATTGTTCCAGCACTTGTGGTTCTTTCTGGTGATGGAAAGGAAAAAAATATTGAAATATCCTAGAGACAATAAAAAGATACCCTCTAAAGAGGAACTAAATGATCCATTTAAAATTCTGCCATATTTAGTAGTCAAAGTATACAATGAGTAAAAGTTTTGAGGAAGAATTTTTAAACTGTCATAACAGTATACATCATACAAAATTACATTTATCTTATAATGGAATAAGCAAAACCCAGTTGGTCAAGCATGATTCTGAGTATATTGTTTGACAATGAAGAATTGACCTCCAGGTTAATAAGCATCTGTACCACCCAAACTCTGTGCTATAATATATATGTTATTCCCTTCTCCTTCTCTTCCAAATCTTACATGTATTTTGGGGCCTGCATCTTCAACTCTTTCTTGGAGCATTTACAAAAATATTATAGTCTCAGAAATAAGTTATGTAAATGTGTGTTGTGCTGCCATTTTTATGTTTTATCTTCTCAAGGTTATAATCTTTTTGAAAACCAGAGTCACATCCTCCCTAACTCAGCCATTGCCCTGATGAAACACTGAAAACAGAGTAGGTATCAAAAAATAAGAACCATCACCCTAATGAACATTATAATAAACATGCACACCAAAAAAATGAATTACATGTATCACCCTGCATTGCTATGAGTGGGACTTGTTTCTAGGTTTTTACCAAAATTCACATGCAAAAATATAATTTTCAGTAAACCCCTTTTGGAGACATTTGAGTTTTGTTATTTTGCATTATTAATTATTTATCTTTAGTTAATCTCAAATTTTGTAAAGAAACTAACCTATAAAACATATCTTTTTTTTTTTTCCCCCTGAGATAGAGTCTTGCTCTGTTGCCCAGGCTTGAGTGCAGTGGTGCCATTGTAGCCCACTGCAGCCTCAAACTTCTCGGCTCAAGCAGCACACCATGCCTGGCTAATTTTTTAAACTTTTTTGCAGAGACGAGGTCTCACTATCTTGCTCAGGCTGGTCTCAAACTCCTAGCCCCAAGTGATCCTCCTGCCTTGGCCTCCCAAAGTGCTGGAGTTGCAGGTGTAAGCCACTGCACCTGGCTATCCTTCTTACTATAGGAAGATGGACATTGTCTATCTGGAATTACATATCATGTAAGGATAAAGAGACATTTACCAGGTTTGGTTCTTGGCGGTTTGGGCCGGGGGCGTCGTTTAGGTGTAGAAGGGATAGATGTAGTTTGCTGGGGAGCTGAAAGAAGATTTAATATAGCTTTGATAAACGATATTTTTCAGGGGTCAATCAGGTTGTGCCTTTAAATTTGCAAACTTCAAGTACAAGAACTGCTTTATATTTCCTTGTATCCTTAGAATGTCCAGTACACCTTGTTTTATAGATAGTAGGTGCTCAATAAACAAGGGGTGACTGGGACAAAAGGTATAAAATTTCTACATGAGAATTGAAGATATACATTGTTCAATTAAACGTATCAGAAGTGAGCACCCTTGAGGCATTTCAGAACACAAGGTACAATTAAGAACTCAAAAGGATGACATTGAATAGCAGGAGAGAAGCACAAATAATGGAAATTTGGAACTACTTTTTTTTTTTTTTTTGGAGACAGAGTCTCGCTCTGTCACCCAGGCTGGAGTGTGTGGCGCAACCTTGGCTCACTGTAACCTTGGTTTCCCGAGTTCAAGCAATTCTTGTGCCTCAGCTGCCTGAGTAGCTGGTACTACAGGCACGTACCATGACGTCTGGCTAATTTTTGTATTTTGACTAGAGACGGGGTTTCATCATGTTGGCCATGCTGGTCTTGAACTCCTGGCCTCATGTGATCTGCCTGCCTTGGCCTCCCAGAGTGCTGGGATTACAGGTGAGAGGCACCACACCCAGCCCAGAACTTTAATTCTGTAGCTCTTTACTATCCCCACCAAGAGTTAATGAACTTGGCTATTTCAATAATTTTCTGTTATAAAATGTAGGTTGTGTTACCTCTCAACCATCTTTCTTCAACTTGTCCAGGACTGCAAATCCTACTTAGTGCTCTCTATACTTAGACTACTTTGGGTAAAACACTTTGATCAAATGGTACCTAAGTGTGCTAAGTAGAAGGGAATGTATTTTGAAATAATTGTCTATAATTCTGCTATTTTCCAGCTGGTAAAGTTGAAAGAAGAGTTGGAAGGAAACAATTTCTCAAAATATATAGTCATCGGGATTGTGAAAATTCTTTAAGGATAATCATAAGGCTAAGTAGTCAGATTCTTGGAAGAATTTCATGGTAGAGACTGAAGGGAAATATTTAGCAAAAACAAACAAAAGAAAAACACACAAAATTCTGAAATGGCCAACATGACTTGTCACATTACCTGTTTCGTCAATGCATATAACTACACAAATGTCATTAGTTACCAGGTGTCGTGGGCTGCATTTCTGGACTGGTAAAGATTTCCAGTTTTTGAGGAACAAATGGTGTTTCGCTTGGAGCTGAAAGCACAAACACCCCATCCCATCAAATAATCCCAGTTAAAATGAGGTATTTGAAGAATTTTAGCATGCTTTTAGATGGTACAAAGCACATGCCACGAGTACATGATTAAAGATGAAAAATGCATGTAGTCTTGAAAGCTAGTGAATAAAATTCTGATTTAAAGTAGGGAAAAGGCTAGAATGATGATTGTTCAGTAGATGACTTCAGGCAGACTTGATGCATGGAAGTGACACAGGCCACAAACATGTGAGGTGAGATGGTGCAGGTGATGACGTCCATGCAGTTTTCAAAGCTTTCACAACTAAAAGGATAGGGAAAATATTATCTATTACAGCTCGAAAAAATAAAAGAGAGCCCTAAATGGAACATAAAAGATGACTGCATTTAAAATATATAGATGTGTATATTAAGAAATAGGATAGACAAATGATTAGATGTGATGGAATGAAACGGTCATTTGGAAGAAAGGCATTCACATGATTTTTTTTGATGGAAAATAAACTATGATTTTTCTGTTAAAAACATTACCCAGTGTTGCCCTTGGCTGTTCAAGAGTTCTAGAAGTTTTAGGTGGGACAGAATCCAGAATACGATCACTTGTTGCTGTTGGAATAAATGTCAACATTTATAAAAGCAGTAGAAGGCCCCAGGAATAAAATACAAATTCATGAGTAATAAATTATGCCTCATATGAGGGAAAATATCAAGAATACTTGAGGGCTTGCTGGCCCACATTTTAAAACTAGTGATACATTAGGAATTGAAGATGAGCTCACTTTAAAAATCATACATACTTTAAATATTAGAAACCATGATTAAACAGAGTTTTATACATTCAACTGGTTTTCAACAGGTTTTTCTGCTTTCCTCCATTTTGTTTCATAATTGCTAACTGAACTCACCACTGACATTCCATTTCATTGTTTTATTTTCTGCTCTTTAAAATTATTCATCTTTATTTACAATGACACAAATAATGGTATACATACAAAAAATATCAGACATCTATCTATACGTGGCAGAAACCAGTCTTACTCCCTTTGAATCTCCTACAGTACCCAGTTTAGTAGGTGTTTGATAAACGTTTGCTGAAAGGAGCTGTCAGACTGAGGTAACTCACTATAGATGGGTCAGTAATTGAATGCCAAAGATTAGACCCAATTGAACTGCTACAGTCAAATGAATTATGTAACTGTTCTACAGCAAGGTTTCTCACATTAGCACTACTGACAATTAGGGTCAAATAATCTGTGCTGTGGGAGGCTGCCCGTGTACTGCAAGGGTTTAGCAGCACCCCCGATTTCGACCCACTAGATGCTAGTAGTGCTTCCCCAAGTTGTGACAACCAAAAATGTCTCCACATTAGCAAATATTCTGGGGAAGGGATGGGAGTTGCAAATTACCCCCTATTTGAGAACTACTGCTCTAGACAAAACCCTCTAGAAACTCGAAGACCTTTTTATGATGATTCTGAACAATACAGTGATAAGCTATTACATTACTTTTCCTCAGTGGCAACCAAATCTATCCGCATCTCCCTTATGTGACAGAGCTTATTTACTGAGAGATGTAAAGAACTAACCACTCTATGGGAGGAGTGGGTAAAACACAACTCCCTGACACAGGTGGAAATTTCTCCCATGCAGAGCTCCAGAGGATACAATTTTCCACTCTGTGAAAAACTAAAGGAAGAACCACCAACTGTTGGAACACCTGGGATCCAAAGACAGAATTGAGAGGCCGGGTATACCTGTGTAGGACTCTGATATCTCAGGCTCATCTGATGTTGTAGGGCTTGAGAAAACATCATAAGTTGCTTAAAAAAAAAAAAAAAGGCAAAACAAGAGAGATGTTAATTTTGGTTAAATCTGATGAATTTAGAAAGATTACATGACATGTTGTAATGCTGGCTGAAGGACAGTTTTATGTAGGTGCTGGTGCATTTTGGCTCCAGGCTGCCAGCCTTGTCACTAACATGTAAGCACCAAAACTCGCCTTTGGTCCTTTTTGCTCTGAACCGCAGGATTTTATATAGTGAGCCCTGATGCTGGCCTCCAGGGTGATGAGAACATAGTGCTATATATTTATAATCATGCAGTGCCAGCTGTAAATCAAAGAGCCGCAAAGAGTATAAACATAAATAAAGTCAGATGGCAGTTTGGGGAGAGATTTCTAAAGGAAACAGCAGTCCCATTGAGGCGATTTGCCGAAAGTCTATTGCCTAGTCTTTCTGCTTAGTAAAAGTTACTGTTACGATATCTTATGTATGGACAGCACTTCACAGTTTGCAGAGACTTTCTCATACATTAACTTATTGAACCCTCTTAACATCCCTGAGAAATAGGTGAGGTAGGCAGTAGCCCCACTTTATAGATAATGGGAGGTTGTCTCCATTTTTTAGATAACCAAGTTGAGGTTTATAGCATGAAGACATCTGCCAGTGGTCACACACTGAAATTGTCCCATCCAGTGTATTTTCCTCTCCTTCAGCAGGACCAGAAACAGCAGGGCTAAAACCAGGATTCTCTTTTGGCACTTTCCCCTCCTGACATGTTACCTAGAGGCAGCTTTCTGTGCTTCTCCATAGAGCCATGAGCCTTTCTCGAGTTTGGGCGGGTTTAAAGATAAATTTTCTATTCTATACGAAGAAAAGTAGGATGAGCTTAAACATAAAGATTGACTTATTTTAATATGCGGATAATTTTCATGTTCACATAAGAGTTGAACCTGCAAGCAAAAACAGCATCACAAAGTGTTCTCTTTCCTATACAAATAGCTGTCACTATGGTCACAAGGGATATAGAGAACACATGAATTATTATGAGGTAGATGTTGCTTTCCTTGTCCATTCAAAATGGCAGCACAGAAATCAAGAAGAAGGGAGCTCACAGGAAGACGTAGTCATTGGGGTTGCTTGTAATTCAGTGACAGTTTAATGATTTTGAACCAGTGGTGGTTGAAGCTGTAAGAAAGATAGTATCAGACCATGTGACACCCTCTGAAAGTAGACAGTATTTTATATTGTACTACATACTAAAGAGGCAGGAAATATATTGCAACATGTGAAGGTGAATCTACTGTTTCACAAAAATCCTCAAAAATAGCAAGAATATTGTGAGTTAAAGATATGCACACATTCTGAGAATGCACCTATTATATTGTAATGTCAAGTTTCCTTTAGCCTTGCTGTCATTTTAAAAGGTCAGATAAGAATGACTCATTTTTTAAAAGATTAATCAAAAGTGCCCGCAATTTCTGATCTTATGCTCACTTTCAGCCAATTTCAAGTCATGGATCTGGCAAGGTCAGCTCTATCTCCTACAAAATAAGAAAAACTTGGCCAACTTGTATTTAATCCTCTCACACTAGGTAAGAAACTATGAGTTAATGGCTTTTTATTTCCATTGTTGCTTTTGAAAAATGTCATGACTGTCTTTCTTTGTTATCCTAACTCCTAATCTGCCTTCCATTTAGTGACATTGGACCAATTTTCCTATAGTCTGTATTTTGTTCCAAAAGATGATATTTATTCACTTTTTTCTTTTTTGAGATGGAGTCTCGCTCTGTCGCCCAGGCTGGAGTGCAGTGGCACGATCTTGGCTCACTGCAAGCTCCGCCTCCCGGGTTCAAGCCATTCTCCTGCCTCAGCCTCCCGAGTAGCTGGGACTACAGGCACCTGCCGCCACGCCCGGCTAATTTTTTGAATTTTTAGTACAGATGGGGTTTCACCGTGTTAGCCAGGATGGTCTCGATCTCCTGACCTTGTGATCCTCCTACCTGGGCCTCCCGAAGTGCTGGGATTACAGGCGTGAGCCACCACGCCCGGCCTTATTAACTCTTTTTACTTCTTTTTCATATTTACAATTTCTTTTCAATCAGGAGGCTCCAAGCCAGGCATCCATCTCCTCTCGTTATTCCCATAAGGCATTTACTGGGGAAAGAAACCTTTCTTCCATCATCCTCTGGCAATCGTGGCTCGAATCTGGAAGTTCCCAATTTTCAGGGATCCCTTAACTTCCAAATATTTTATCAAATATACTTAAGACAAAAATAAGACATTTGCCAGCATACTTTGTTTTTAATATTTCTATCTCTGTAGTTTCCAAGACTTGGAAATAAAAAGAGTGCTAAAAAGCCACATATGCCACTAAAAGTTTTATGTTGTTTGGTCAGCCTTAAGCAGCATACCACACCTCGTTTCATTTATGAGTTAAACAAGATCTTTTGATTCAGAAATAAAGAGATTGCCTGGGCATGGTGGCTCATGTCTGTAATCCAAACACTTTGGGAGGCCGAGGCAGGTAAATCCCTTGAGGTCAGGAGTTCGAGACCAGCCTGGCCAGGAGAGTGAAGCCCTGTCTCTACTAAAAAAAAAAAAAAATACAAAAATTAGCCAGGCCTGGGATGGTGGGCGCCTGTGGTCCCAGCTACTCGGGAGGCATGAAAATCTCTTGAACCTGGGAGGCAGAGGCTGCAGTGAGCCGAGATCATGCCACTGCACTCTAGCCTGCGCGACAGCAACTCCATCTCAACAACAATGATGATGACAACAACGACAACAACAAAAAAGAAAAGAGACGTCGGGGGAGAGGACAGTGTTGAAATGGAGTTCTTTGAAAAGCTCCCTAACAATCAACAGCTTTTGATTTCTCTATAAAACCCTTCTATATACATGCCTATACCTGAGAAAAATTCATGAAATTGTTAGGCCTGGTTTCTAAAAGCTACACTAGCTATAAAATTGATAAGTAGCCAAGAGTTAAGGGTGAACCCTTCTGTATGGTAGCCTGTAAATTACCATATATTATTACTTAGAGGCAAACTTCTATCACTATGCTTATTGTAGTGGGTGAAACACTACAGCTATATGACATTAAGCAGTATTTCTGATTTTGCATTGACAGAACATACATGGGACCAAAAGTTGTAGGTTAAATCTAATGCAACAAATAAATAGATAATTCAATTCACAGGTTATAAAAGTCAACATTAGTTTATTTCAAAAAATAGTAATGACTTACAATCATAACTAAGTTTTACTTTCAGATTTTCCAGAGGAAAAAATAACATGAAATAACTTGCACTACCATTTGCTCTATACCTTCTTAAAACTACTTTGTTAAATTATTATTATTATTATTTTTTCTCAAGATGCAGTCTTGCTCTGTCGCCCAGACTGGAGTGAAATGGCACGATCTCGGCTCACTGCAACCTCCGCCTCCCAGCTTCAAGCGATTCTCCTGCCTCAGCCTCCTGAGTAGCTGGGATTACAGGCATGTGCCACCACGTCTGGCTAATTTTTTGTATTTTTAGTATAGACAGGTTTCACCATGTTGGCCAGGCTGGCTTTGAACTCCTGACCTCGTGATCCGCCAGCCTCGGCCTCCCAAAGTGCTGGGATTACAGGCACAAGCCACTGCGCCTTGCCCTAAATTATGTTTTGTTGATAGTACATTTTAGTTTTACTTCGAAAAACTGACTACATGCAAAGCCCCCAGTAAAAATGCCCTGATTTTTCTCTGGAAACACATGATGGCATACAGGCAAACCATTTCAAATGATCAAGACTTTATCTTATTCAAATCCTCTGAATATTAGTAACTATGTGAAAACTTCCTTCTTAACATTAACTTAGACAAAAGACTTCATTAATGGAGAAATTGTGTCTATCATGCTCGTTATGCTCGTCAAGATTTACTTAATCCAGAAACTGGTACATGGTGGATACTCAGCAGAATTAATCTGCAAGATGTCCATTACAATAAACAATAACAGTGAGTTTGACGGTTGGGTAGCTTAAGCTCTTAGTATGGATAACTTTCTGGCTTAGTTTGGAGAATAAACGAACACATGTCCTTTAATTATGTTATGATGTACAAGTGTGTGCACACAAATCTCTTCCTCTACTACACAAATACCTGGCATACACTTGTGTAGACATACTCTGTCATGGAAATGGAATTCTAAAAAAAATATATGAAGGAGCAATGAGAAAATACAGCAAGTAGCTAGAGGAGAAAAACAATACCACACACAGAGTTCACAGTACCACTTAAATGCATTGATAATGCTTTCTTCAGTGAGCGGAAAAACAAAATACCTTTCTAGTTGGCCTTGCAATTTGTGAAAATATTGCCTGCAAGAAAATATTCATTAAAATGTTCATGAAATAAAAGTAAAGGCTGAAGATATAAATCTCTTCAAAGCCACAGTGAATCTACAAACCATCTGCTGTACCTGAAATCTGTTTTCCTGCTCTCAAAAGCATCAACACCACAACCCACTCCTTCGTTTTCTCCTCTTTGGAACTCAATCCGGTTGGGTGGGCCAGATCTGTGCTAATCAACACCTTACAGGGCAGACAGATAATAAATGAGCATGTCCTTATATGTTTACTTCTTTTCAACCACTCTTAGCAAACTGCCTGCTGCCAAAACTTTCTAACCAATCTACTACTCCTTGGGCATGCTGATGGCTGCAGTTTTCAAGCCTTGAAATGATATATAGGGCTCAATACATATGCAATTTACTCTAGTTCTACAAAGTACCATAAGAATTTAACACTGAAAATAATTAGTGATGACCTCCTAAAGAAGCTCCCAAAGAAAAATCTAATGGAAAAACTGAAGCTGACCGTGCTTGGTTCTGTCAAGGGAAGTCTCTATAAGATAACTGTATATGGTTCAAGAGGAAATTATACCAGAATAAGTAGCAAGTTACTTAGTAACAAGTAACAGCAGAGTTGGAGCAACATTTGTTTTTTCTGGACACTTGGGAGAAGAACAGGCAGGAGGATTTCCTAACGATGAAAACAAACACTTCAAATTAATGGGTTTGCAAACATTGTCTTTATTTGCTTTTGAAACTCTCTTGGTACTCAATGATGGTCTTTTTAAGGTTACGATTAAATAAATTAAGGAGGCTTAACACTTATGGCATTATCAATCTAGAAACGGAAAGCTCATTTCCACATAACCCCCCAACCCATATTAAGTCTTTAGAAGTCATGCACACGCCCATCTGTGGGATGATAGATACATGACATTTATGCTGATTCTCCTTCCCTGGTGCCCACAGAAAACACAGCAAGTTGATAGTGGCATTATTTTGCTCATTGATCCAAGAAGGACCTCAGAGCCCAGTTTATAGAGTGATTCATGCTGCCACAGTAACTGAAGAGAGAGACTATGTGATATGATTTACCATCCTTGCCGTAGGGGTAATAGGTCATTAGGCTATTCCCAAGGGGTGGCATGACCTCTGAGTAATACTGCATGTCTTTTCCTTTCTCAAACTTTTTTTTTTTTTTTTTTTTACAAGTGAAATGAAGACCCAAAGATCATTTGGTATGATTGTATATATATGTAAGCTTAGGGTTTTTTTCTTCTTTCCTCCTCTTTTATTAAGTAATTTAAAAGCATAATTGCTATTATTGATTATATGTAGCAATTCAGGAAGTTGGGATAAACAGTATGATGTGAAGGGGTGGCAGCCAATGCAAGATTTCATTGTATTAAGGAAATGAAAACAAGGCACCCCTTTATATATTGTGCATTATATTAAGTAATTTATACATTATTTCTAAGACGTAACCACCTGGTGAAAAATTTATACCTTATTTCCATTTTATAGATGGAACAAGTTATTTAACTGGTAGTTGAGCTGGTTATTAACCTAGCTCTATCTCACCTTAGATCTCACAGATTTGTGATCACATTCACAACGAGAATAAGCTTCAGGGACTGGCTGGCCTCTCACAGATCATGTGATGTTTCTTATACACCATAACTGGAAGGCACATGGCCCCAGTAATAACATTCAATTTCCTCAGTTGTAAAGGCTGTTCTCAAATTTTCAGAGCAAGCTATATGTCATTGCTTTGCTTTTAACTTGGAGTGGTTTATTGAATAAAAGATTAGGAAAGAAATGAATGAGCCTAATTTTTCCCCCTCTAACCCATTCAGAGTTAAGTTCCTCTTGTATCACTTTAAGATAAAAGACAATAATTCTGCCAGTTTCTAGGGACTTTGGAAGTCTCAATATGATGGTATATAATAGCCCCTTGAATCTCCTAGAAGAAAATTGCTATGCAAACACAAATTATTGTATTCCAGTAGAGAAATGATACAACAAGCACGTGCACATACGTGTACATGCACAATTCATCTGAATGGAAGACACTGAGAACTTTTCTAGTGCTTGCTCCTTAACAACCCTGAGATTATAGTTAACTAGCTACTTCCAATAAAACATGAACCAATTTTATTGCATCATCAGAAAGACTGGCTTTTCGTGAAATATTGTCCCAAGCAGTTAAGTTCTAAAGTGTGGTCAACTTCCTTTAGATACAACATTTATAAGTAATTTTATATTATGATACTTAATTATAGAGAAGATTTTCATGATTACCTTTATATATTTTACGGAAAGTTAGATTTGCTGAGGGAATCAAAATCAATCAATTTCATTTCAACATACTTTATAGAAGGTTTAATGCCAAATGCAATTCCAAATAATGAAATCACAAAATGCAGCACTAATGACAGATCAGGACAAATAGGCCGAAAGCAGGAAGAATATATTTGATGACTACACATCTCAGATTTCCTGGGATATTCCAAACTTCAAATATTCTGTCCCCTGGTTGCCAAAAAGTATTGAAATGACCCAGGAATTTCAATTTTCAGTGTGCAAGTTAGAATTTTCATAGAGTCTTTTATATCCAAGAATGGTACAGAAATCTTTTTGAGTACGCATATTCTGATTTTCTGATATAGGATATGTTGAAAACAAATCCAGAAAATAGTAAAGCAAAATAAGCTTTACAAAAAGTACGATAAATCTCATTTAATGGTTGATAAAGCGAAAAGCAGCCCCTGGCATCCAGGAGCTGGTCTAGTACCCACAGGTAGGCTGTGGTATTCTCCTGTTGAACATCGACAATTCCAAAGGACACCAATATCAGACAAGACCACTCTGCGATTATGATGGATCAAGACAAAAACAAGACCAGTCTCTAATTATGTGGCACACAGACAAAAACATGAACATCACCCAAAGCACAAACATTACCCTCCCCACCTTCTGGCTAATACAAGTAGATGTGACTTCTCAACTAGTCACAGCTTTAGCTTCCCTCTGCTGGTCTTGCCTTCTAATTAAGAATTATGAAGACATTCAATCACAGAATTGCTCCCACTTTCTGACTACATCCAATTCAGAGCAAAGTTTTACTGTCTTGGACACTTCCCTCAATCGTTTAACACAAGACAAACTCTTACAATACGTCTTTTCTATCATCTTCTCAGAGATCCCCCAGTTTATCATGGTCTGTGTTCTCCATCATTGTAATAAGTAAATAAATGTAAATTTGTTCAACTACAAGTGTGATCTGCTGGTCGTTGGCTGAAAGGAATTGATACAGTAAATATAGATGCATCAAACCCCAACAGAGAAAACAGAATGCGCTCATTTGGCTGTAATAATGTCATTATTACCAGTTAAAAATATTAGGTTGGTACAAATGTAATTGTGGCTTTTGCCATTAAAAGTAATGGCAAAACCATTAGAAGTGATGGCAAAAACTGCAATTATGTTTGCACCAACCTATATAATGTTTCTTTAAAAGATATTGGAACTAAAAATGGGATTCATGGTTTTGTGGACCACCATTTAAACACTATCTCTGCCTGTCTCTTTTCTCAGTTCTCAAAATAGTTGCTTTAGGAAGCTGTGTGTGTAATTGGAAAATAAAATACCTATTATGTATGTTGAAACTAACTGGGAAATAGAACGTTAGTACACATGTAAATTTGCACAAAATCAAAAGAAACAAAGGCTGAAATAAAAGAGCTATATAAATATACCACTCTTTAAATCACAGATAATACATTTGTTATTAAATTTTAATTTGAAATTTAACGTAAGTTAGGAAGATGCCACAGAGCACTTACACTAGAAATGGAAGCGTTGCACATTAGCAGAAACAAGAGATACTTAACTACCCACTTTGAAAAATCGATCTTGTATTGATTTGAGGCCCATGGTGCTATAACCAGCTACACCCGATGATTCTTACCAGTACCATGTAAAAACATTATAAACTATATCGATAAGGTAGTGCTTCTCAAACTTTAATGTTCAATACAAAAATTAGCCAGGCATGGTGGCAGGTGCCTGTAATCTCAGCTACTCGGGAGGCTGAGGCAGGAGAATCGCTTGAACCCAGGAGGCAAAGGTTGCAGTGAGCCGAGATTGCACCCGTCGCACTCCAGGCTAGGTGACAAGAGCAAACTCCATCTCAAAAAACAAAAACTTTAATGTTCATATCGCCTGGGCATCTTGTTGGAAAGCAGATCTTGTTTCAATAGATCTGGAGTAGAGCCCAGGTTCTGCCTTTTCAACAAGTTCCCGGGTGATGCCAAATGCTGTTGGACTGAGGATCATGCTAAGTAGCAAAGACATAAAAATTAACTGTTACAAGGCAGGATGGGAAGCTTCAAGGGCTAATGTTAATACGTGCAATCACATACTGTACTGTTATTACAGTTTATGACAAGCCTCCATTCTTTGTCTAGACAGGGTTGGGAGTTCTCAGTTGGAAGTTCTCTGGCGACCTAAGGTTGCCCTGGCAGTAGTGCAGCAGCTGAATAAAGAGTCAGTTTCCTGCTGCATTAGCCGCTGCTCATAGTCCATCAGGGCAAAACCAGAATATTCCTTTTTTGAATGAAAGGCAAAAGAAACCTTTCCTTTATTGGCATTTCCTATATCATCTATTTTCGTCTCATTGTAACTCTGCAACCTTCACATTCCAACATATTCTCCCCATTCCCCAATGCTTGGTTCAACTCAAGCCTTCATATATAATTCAAATGCCAGGCATTAAAGTCTCGAAAATGGTTTCCTTGATGTTTTGGTTAGTTTGCTCTTGAGTATTCATAGAAACCAAACACTAGATGTTGCTTAAAGAAAACCCAAAGAACCCCATGTTCCCCACGTTATAACCCAAAAGCTAAAAGATGAAAGGGATCTAAAAGTTTATCTAGTCTCCAAATCCCCAAAGGCACTTGGCTCAGGTGCTCTTGAGGGATGTGGGAGTCACAGCCAGGGCTGTCACGGTGCAGCAGATAAACCATCACATATGCCCCTAGACTAGTTGTTGCATCATAATTACAATGCAGCTGCACCTGGGTGATGGCTACTGCTGCCAGAGGCTCAGTATGAAATTCAACTCAGAACCCAGATTTTAGACCCAGGTGACTCGGATTGCTAAAGGGGTTTTTGCCCCCGCTTTAGTTAATTGCACTGGAAGTTTAGAATCAGTGACTAGGGTGCGATTCCTCAGGGATCTAGAACTAGAAATACCATTTGACCCAGCCATCCCATTACTGGGTATATACCCAAAGGACTATAAATCATGCTGCTATAAAGACACATGCACACGTATGTTTATTGCAGCACTATTCACAATACCAAAGACTTGGAACCAACCCAAATGTCCAAAAATGATAGACTGGATTAAGAAAATGTGGCACATATACACCATGGAATACTATGCAGCCATAAAAAATGATGAGTTCATGTCCTTCGTAGGGACATGGATGAAACTGGAAACCATCATTCTCAGTAAACTATCACAAGGACAAAAAACCAAACACCTCATGTTCTCACTCACAGGTGGGAATTGAACAATGAGAACTCATGGACACAGGAAGGGGAACGTCACACTCCAGGGACTGTTGTGGGGTGGGGGGAGGGGGGAGGGACAGCATTAGGAGATATACCTAATGCTAAATGACGAGTTAATGGGTGCAGCACACCAACATGGCACATGGATACATATGTAACAAACCTGCACATTGTGCACATGTACCCTAAAACCTAAAGTATAATAATAAAAAATAAAATTAAAAAAAAAAAAAGAATCAGTGACTAGGGAAACCAAGACTTAGATACAGTTTGAGGCTTCTCTGGATAAGCGAACAACCATGGCCAACTTTCAAGTGTGTTCCCACTTAGGGAAACTAGGGGCGACTATAATAGACATATTCCCTTAATTTGACATCATCTTCTATCTTTTGCAGATATCTGAGCCCATTACTTATACTAGAGATAGGATAATTTCACCAAGATCTATGAGGGCTCATGCTCATCCTTTCTCAAACCCAGTCCTCTGCTGGACTGTGGAGAGCACCACAAAATGCTGCTGCATTTAAGTTCATTACATGAAACGTCCAGCTTCATTATACACTATATGATATGTACCCCAAATAAAGTCAAAACAACTAGAAGATTTACAAAAATTAAAATACAAATAAGCAAAACACAAAAATCACGGAAGTAATCATAAAGGATGGTTTCTGAGGTCTTCTTATAATTCTCATATGCTGAATACACTCTTTAGTTGACTGCTAGGCAATCAAAAGATGTATAGAATTTAATTGAGAAAAATATTTTTTGTAAAAGAAACATATCTCAGTCAATTTTAATGGTGGAACACAAGAATTCTCAACAGGAAAAAAAAAAAGCCAGTTGCCACAGTTTGCAAAAGAGGAAACCAATACCTTCCGAAAGTAGAGAAAAGTAGCCATCACATGGTTACTAGGAGAGCGAGGCCTGGAACCAAGGTCTATTATTAACTGCAAGGACCTGTGGTCTCTCCTACATGTCATGCTATACTTACAAATTTTAGAACTTGCTATACTATCTTCACATAGTAAGCTCTTAAATGTTTATTTAATTATTTTGCCAAAAAGAAGCAAATATTCCCTGCAAGAGAATATGAAACTCATACTGTTAAATCAAACCCATGCTGATGCTTCTTATTTTGTACTGCTTTCATGTCACTAAAGAGATCTCTATCAATGAGCCAATTCATAGTTCATGTTCTGGCCACATTTCTAAGATGTTATAGTATCCAGAAATTAGAACAGGTGTCTTTAAAACATTCAAGACCATTTTGCTTTTGTAATGGGGAAAATGAGGTTCATCTCAGTATCAACAAATGTATTATAGATTTTCCATTACAAAGCATATTGATAATCAATTAAGGAACCTATAAAAATAAAAACAATAAGTGACTCCATATTCCTTGTTATAATTGATTTTTTTAAGAAAAGGATTTAATTACCAGTTTGAGGCTGCAGAACTTTGGAATCTTCAGATATTTTTGCTGTAGGCACAATCCACGGCTTTTCACTTGAAGCTATATTGAAAAGAAATGGAATTTGCTGAAGATTTTTTTTTTAAGAGGAGAATGAGACAGAAATATGTTGCTGGTATGGTTAAGTGGCTACCAGAAGCCTGCAATATACCAATACAATAAAAAGTCATTATATATCAGTAAGAAATCAGTATGTATCCATCCAGAGAACATTTGATTAGTGGTCAGAGAGAGACCAGAGTTTGGTGTCAGACTGTCAACATTTTTCAGGACAAAAAGCTAAGTGGATTATGTGGAATTAAGACTGATGGGTTTTACTGAATTTGCAGAAAATCCAAACAAATAGATTTATTAAAAAAAATCAAATCAACCACTTGTTTGCCTATCAGTTCATGAGGTTTGCAGAAATAAGATGCAGTAAATGTGTCCTGCGGAATTAAGAAATCACCACCCACAGCCTTAATATTAAATTTAAGGTACTCTTATTACCCAATGTGCCCCTAGGTTTCTCAAAAGGGAAGGGTGTTTTTGCCTCAGGAAATTCTGGAAGCCTTTTTGGAGCTGTAATGAAACACATAAGGAAAGTTACGACCTGAGGTGCAAGTAACAGAAAAGATTTTTAAAATTTTAAGCTTGCAAAAACAGAAGCAAACACAAAAAGGCAAATCATGTTAAGAGACCATTAGTAGTATTTCTTACATCTGTGTTTCAATGTTGACGATAAGAAAGTTTCTTTTTCAATTTTTTATAGTTAAGTGACTAAATTTAAGCTACTGTATTTGGACTCTTCTTTCCACCCTTATTAAACCAGTTTGCTTTCTTCAGCTATGTTTATGTGTGTTCTTAAATATATTTCATTTAAATTTAAACCAAGCAAACACATCTGAACCAGAAAATGTCCACCTGAAAGCTTTTAAAAATAGTTTTGGCAACTATGTGGCTTTATATGTAAGCTCCTCCCCCGACCTTTTTTTTTTTGTTGTGTTTTGTTTTGAGATGGAGTCTAGCTCTGTCACCCAAGTTGCAGTGCGTGGCACAATCTCGGCGCACGGCAACCTCCGCCTCCCAGGTTCAAGCGATTCTCCTGTCTCAGCCTCCTGAGTAGCTGGGATTACAGGTGCATGCAACCACGCCAGACTAATTTTTGTATTTTTAGTAAAGATGGGGTTTCACCATGTTGGCCAGGGTGGTCTCGAACTACTGACTTCAGGCAACCCACCTGCCTCAGCCTCCCAAAGTGTTGGGATTACAGGCGTGAGCTGCTGCACCCTGCCCTCATTTTTTTCATACTTCACTCAGAATTCTAAGAATTCTAAGAAGCAGTCTGCAGAAATATCATAAGTATATCTTCTCTGTTAAGAGAGACAATAGAGTAAAAACATTTACAAAAAATACAGAAATGATCAATTTGTTCAGTGACATATTGATTCCAAATTAAAAGAATCAAACATAATATTAAAATATGACCACTTAAAAGAAAAACAACCCAGCCAAACGATTTGTCACAGGGAGAGCTTCTTTGGGATCCTAAACTTGAAGACTGTGTCACCTTTAAGGGATTGGGTATAAATTAGCGTAATTAATTCAAAAGACTTCTTTGAAGCATGCATACAATATCCAAGGTAATAATAAAGCTGCAGTATTTATTAATTTTTACCTAGAGTGCTCAGTGGCAATTCAAACTGAGGTATTAGAAGAGTTTGCAATGTTTCCGGGGTCCTTTTGCTGAGAACTACAATAAAAAAGAGTGCAGTTAGCAACTCCTGGACTTGGGTTTTGATGTTGTGGCTTAACCATGATCATGCGCAGCAAACTTTGGAACAGACTCTTGCACACAGAGCAGCCAATACCTTTAATGGAAATAACTTTCCCTGGAAAAGTTACATAGCTGTTAAAATATGAAGGTGTACATTCAAAGGGCAGTGGTGTGGCTGAGAAGATCAACATCAAATTACAGAACAAAACACATGCTGCTCCTTTTCTTCAGGGGAAAGAGAACAATAAAGCAAGTTAGATTCTCTTGGGCTAAGAAACAACAAACATGGGTGCCATGAAATTCTCGTTTAAAAGCATGACACTTTTGGGGTTTCTCCCCAAATTTAGTACGCACAAGACTTCCCAAAGCCAATCTAAGCAGAAAGCACAGACTCAAGACTTCCAGGTTTCCTTCATTCTCCCCCAAGATTTGGGGGTTATAGGCTGGTATTCTGTCTGTATAACCCAGAGACTGGTTAAAAAGGGCATTCAGTTAGCAATTAGCATCCAGATTTGCCCAGAAGTTCAGTCACCAAGATTAGCCATGTGGTTAACTCTTCAGTGGAATCTGTCCAAGAAAGAGGAAGGTTAACCACTGCCAGAAAGGAAGGAAAAGGAGAAAGTGGGGAGGGAGAGAGAAGTTGAGGCATCAGGTTTCTTTTCTGTGAGTCCTGGGAGTTACTTCGTTGTTACTTTTGTTTTTTTAGAAAAAAAAAAAAGTTCTTAGAATTACCCAGTGTTGTTTCTGAAACATCTAATGCACTAGACGTAGTGGGTTTAGTGCTTCTTGGAACTGTTTCAGGAGTCACTGAAAGGTAAAAAGCACAACTTTACAAATCAAGATAAAGTGAAGCAATCAAACACCAGGAGACACATTTTGCTGCCTTTTAGAACTAGTGACTGATATTTGTATAGCCCATTTCTTTTTGTGTTACCATGTAAAGAGCTCCTTGGCTTGTCTCAAGTGCCTGAGCTGACACTCCTCCCCAACTGGTCCTTTCTGGGTTTGCTTTCTATCCCAAAGAGCACTCTGACCTGACTTTCATTGAAACACTTATAAGCTTAACCATAATTTTAAATCTGCCTTTTTCTTTATCACCAGGGCTTAGTATAATACCTGGGGTATAGTAAACAAGCACATGATAATAATAGTTTATTACTTTTTAAATCATTTATTGAAGAATCTGAAGGATAATCAAGATAATAGTTTATTAAATGAATAAATGGGCAAATGAAAGGATGACTCTGGGCTAAAAGTCTTACTTAGAGCTATCACATTATAAGACTTCTCTCTTACACTGCAATGAATATGCAAAGCTTGAAAATGAATTGAAATTATGATCAGAATTTAAATGCTCAGCCACAGATTTGTCCCAAATGCTAGATTAAAGGTAATAAAAAGCTCAGTTAAAAAGCTCACACTCCTTCCCCACCAGCCAGTCAACAGTTTTGGTGAAATAAGAACTAAGATCACTGGGATCTGAAATGAATTGAGAGCCAGAAACCCCCAGAATGTTGCAGGGCAAGAACACAAAATAAACACAATAACCCTGAGTAATAAGCTGTGGTGTTTTCCTAAGTGTTTCTGAAGTGGAAAACTCTGAGGAGGGTTTGGCAGAGGCCTAAAAACATGTAGACTCTCCCATCAGAAATGCTGCCAAGAGAAAAAAGTATAATTGGGGAAAGTAGGTAGAATCTTTGAGGGAGAAAGGGACTTGGAGTCCCTATAGAGCCATGCCTATGCTTTTCTGGATATTGATCACATATACTGAAGTCAGAAACCATCTAGGAATTTCATCCAAATGGGTCACTCCAGTAGCTATACCTCTGTTCCAACTCCCATGAAGGTGGGGATGAAAGGTCCATCTCTCTTCTTTGGAAAAGGACCATATTCATCTTGCTCTCTCAGACATATTCCTACTTGAATGGATTTCTCGAAGTTATTTTACTGCCACAACAACTTTTATCTTCTCTGGACCAGTTACGAGTCCAAAAGTTTAGTAAAAGGTACATTATCAATATTTCAAGTTATAGGATTTTGTGGACTAAAAAATTCACTTCGGATTGGAGTGACTCTGCTAAATACAGATTGTGGGAAATTCTTGCCAGATGTCTGTTTCATCAGGTCCTGGATAAGGTGGTACTACTCTGGCAAAAACTCTAGCTCAGAGATTAATGCCTCCCCCCTGGACTGGACTTGAGTAGTTCATGCATAGAAGAGATGCTGAATGTTTGTTAGTAATGGTGATAAACTATGGAGAAAATGCTTACTGCATTAATTCTTTAAAGGATTATTACTGAACTATTCTATATTCTCTACACTAGGATTGCTAAAGTTCCAGAGACATTTGTTTCTAAATGATTCCAGGGTATTTTCATAGATATTAAGCTATGGATTTGTGAAGAATATATGGCATTCTGCTACACTGACCACTTGTAAAAGTGTAGAAATGAAAAATGGTCTAATGTCATCATATGAAAGAACAGCACCAAACTTGTGGTATGATGTTTTAATATAAAATTGAACTAATAATTTTCATTTAGAGTAAAAAATACAGCTTCTGTATTACATATTAATTAGGTGATTCAATAGTCCATTTTGCAGCTGTTGTTTTCCCAAACGTTAGAGACATAGAATCCCCCACTGCTTTGCATTTATGATCAAAATGAATTTCCTACTGGCTCTTTACTGAAAAAAAGGCTGCAGATTAGTATTTGAAAAAAAGCATTTTTTCTTTTCTCAAGGTCAACAACATAGCGATCTCATTACCTGTTGTTGGTCGTGCTGAGATTTTTTCAACCTCTGGTGTTTTAGATTCGGCAGGTAATGCCAAGGTTTCATTCTTAGCTAAAAAGTCAGAGAACAAACAATTTACCTCACTTGCAGTGTCCAAAAATACCTCCCTCAATGCATAATCAAGTAGCAGATTAAAAATCTAATCTCACACTCCTTCCCCACCAGCCAGTCAACAACTTTATTGTGTATCTCTAGCAGGAACTAATATAAGTCTTCAAAATTCTCTTATTAACCCTAGATAATTCTTTCTTATTAACCCTAGATAATTCTTTAAGGTCTAAATTGGCATTGAAATGAAGAAAAAAAATCACAACCCAATACTTGGATACATCGCAAGTCATCTGATTGATAAATAGAATTTCTGGAAGGCGTAGGCTATATTGCAAATGCTTCCTGGAATTTTATATTCAAGTACTCCCAATTTTAAAAAATCAACCTATAGAAAATTTCCAGCCGGGCACAGTGGCTCATGCCTGTAATCCCAGCACTTTGGGAGGCAGAGGCGGGTGGATCACGAGGTCAGGAAATCGAGACCATCCTGACTAACACGGTGAAACCCCGTCTCTACTAAATATACAAAAAATTAGCCAGGTGTGGTGGCGGGCGCCTGTAGTCCCAGCTACTCGGGAGGCTGAGACAGGAGAATGGCGTGAACCTGGGAGGCGGAGCTTGCAGTGAGCCGAGATCACACCACTGCACTCCAGCCTGGGTGACAGAGCAAGACCCCGTCTCAAAAAAAAAAAAAGAAAATTTCCATTATTATACATGGTAAAAAATGTAATAAGTTATGACATTGAGATTTTAGAAAACCACAAACAACACACATAGGAAACTAAGCTATTTGAAAATATTTGTGGCAAAAAATTAAACAGTAAATTTTATTTGAGCCTCATATTAATGTAGATCTTCTCTTTTAATCTCTATGGGAATTCAGTACAAAGAATAAAATAATTTTTTCCATTTTTCCTCTTTATGCAACTATTTGAGAAACTTCATTTTAAAATGTAGATGTTCTTTTTCAAAGAAAGTAACATTTCTAAGCCAGTGTTCCCCAGCGATTATGGTATTCCCCATTTGAAAGGGTATAATTAGGATTAATTCTATTCAGTTATTTTCTGTGTTGAATCATAATATTACCTGCTCATAATATTTTGAAACAGTCTAGCAGCATGAAAGAATTCATGCTCCCTTGGGATACCCTGATCATGCCACCTTGAGCTGATTACATAATCGGACAGGATTTTTCAGAGTCCTAAGGCTATATAGAACTTAGATTTCCCAACTTTGGCACTATTGATATTTGAGGCTAGATTATTTTTTTGTATGGGTGGCTGGCCTGTATACTGTAGGATGTTGAACAGTATTCTTGCCTTCCACCCATTGGATTCCAGTAGTACTCTCACACACTTTTGGAATATTTTGTGTTCCACAGATACTTTTCCTTTTTTTTTTTTTTTTTTGAGACGGAGTCTTGCTCTTTCTCCCAGGCCACAGTGCAGTGGCGCGATCTCTGCTCACTGCAAGCTCCGCCTCCCGGGTTCACGCCATTCTCCTGCCTCAGCCTCCCGAGTAGCTGGGACTACAGGCACCCGCCACCGCACCCGGCTAATTTTTTGTATTTTTAGTAGAGATGGGGTTTCACCGTGTTAGCCAGGATGGTCTCGATTTCCTGACCTCGTGATCCACCTGCCTCTGCCTCCCAAAGTGCTGGGATTACAGGCGTTAGCCACCGTGCCTGGCCCCCACAGATACTTTTCTAACAACCAAAAGTATCTCCAGGCAATTCTAGATATTCCCAAAGGGACAAAATTGCTCCCTGTTGAAAACTTTAATTTTCACACTCAAAATTCTTTGAACATGTATTTTATAATCTGTAGTTCACTTTATTTTTGTAAACACCATCTTCTTTTCTGTTAATGTGGGTTCAAAAATATTTATTTAATTCTGATGAGCTTGAAGACAATTAGAAAGTCATCTTTCACAATGTTTACAGCAGCAAATCAGTTTTCAATCCCTACTTGATAAAGGCATACAACAGATTTCTAGATAGCTAATTTTCAGAATTATTTAAAATGCCACCACTAAGTGTCATAAATGATAATTTGCAACAAATTGTGTGTTTCTGAAGTTGCAAAGCATGTTCACACAACAAAATATTTAATAGCATTGTTCAAATTAATTTAGCAGGGCATAAAAAGGAACTTTTAAAAAATCTAGCATAATTTTATAAATTCTATTTTTAAAACGTCTAAATTTTATGAGTATTTTTTTTCTGACGTCTTTTGTGTGAACCATTCTGATTGTCAACACAGAAAAAAATTCAGATCATGAATTTTTCAAGCACTCTGTTCCTATTATTTTCAACAGGCACCATAGGAAGTTTTTTTAAACGTAAAATTATAAGGTTTCCTTTCACGATCTCTTCTCTTTCAGTGTTCTCCTCTCCTTCCAGGGCTCCTTCCTGATTAAGAATTTCCCATGTTCTCAGTGAGTCCCTGGCTGACCTAGGACCTCTTATTATTTATTTGCTTAATCGTCCAGATCCTAGACTTTCACAGGCAATGCTCTCAATTTCTTTATTCAAAACATGTTCTTAGCTGGCAATCACATTAGCCTAAAATCAGGCTGTTAATGAAAAAAGGCAAACTACCCCTTCCTAAGAGACATTTGTATTCTTTATATATTACTAATTCATTTTACAGGCATATTGCTTTTTCTTTTTCTTTTTCTTTTTCTTTTTTTTGAGGCAGGGTCTCACTCTGTTGCCCAGGCTGGAGTACAGTGGCATGATAATAGTTCACTGCAGCCTCAAACTTCAAACTCCTGGGCTCAAGTGAAACAATTCTCCTCCTTCTGCCTCCCTGGTAGTAGCTGGGACTGTAAGCACGTGCCACAGCACCTAGCTAGTTACTATTATTATCTTGTAAAAACGGGATCTCACTATGTTGCCAGGCTGGTCTTGAACTCCTGAGCTCAACTGATCCTCCTGCCTCAGCCTCCCGAAGTACTGGGATTACAAGTGGGAGCCACTGCACCAGGCCATACTGTATATCTATAAATGATATTTCAGACATCAGAGAACTTAGTAGATGGGGAGGGTATTTGAATGGGGAACTCTTGATATATCAACCCCTGAGCATTCACCCACACTGTCTATGCACAACCACAATCTTGGCAATAGGAAAGTAAAATGCAATCAGAATACAGCCTAAAACCCAGGAAATTCCTTTTCCTCTATTTCTTCTGTACATTTTTCCATCACAGTTGTTTCCTTTAATTTTTGGCAGGCTAGGTCTTGACTTTGGCAAACGCTTTGTATGTCCCTTGGGGATGTGTGTGTAATCCTAACTTTTTTGTTTATATCTCTCATTATTCACACCATGTGTTCTTAGAACAAGCTATTATACTTCTTGATGTCCCATTATGAGCTCTGCTGGAATGAGGATGTTATTTTTAGGATTTACTACCTCAAAAAATACAGCTTTTCTGAGTTGCAGCGATAATTAACTTTAGGGAAGTTTATTTCTCCCTTCATGGCATAAAGGAATGTTTATGCCCACACTTTACAAAAAACAGTGCTTCTGTGCAGCAAAGGAAGCAATAAACAAAATGAAAAGGCAGCCTATACATTGAGAGAAAATATTTGCAAACCACATGTATCTGATGAAGGGTTAAGATCCAAAATATATACGGAACTTACACAAAACAGCGAAACAAAGTAACACAACAACCCTCAACCCCAAATAACCTAATTAAAACATGGGCAAAGGACCTGAATAGACATTTCTCCAAAGAAGACATAAAAATGGCTAACAGGTATAAAAAAAAAGTGCTCAACGTCACTGATCATCAGGGAAATGCAAAATTAAGACCACACTGAGATATCACCTCACTTCTGTTAGGATGGATATTAAGCAAAATGATAAAAAATAGGTGTTGGCAAGGGTGTGGAGAAAAGGAAATTCTTGTTTATTGTTGGGGTGGAAATGTAAATTGGTGCAGCTATTATAGAAAATGGTATGGAGTTTCCTCAAAAAATTAAAAATAGAACTACCTTATGACCCAACAATCCCCCTTCTGGACACACATCCAAAGGAAATGAAATCAGCACCTCATAGAGACACATGCAGTCCCACATTCACTCCAGCATTGTTCACAACAACCAAGATATGGAAATGACTTAAATGTTCATTGATGAATGTATAAGGAAATTATGGTACACACACATTGGAGTATTATTCAGCCTTAAAAAAAGGAGGTCCTGCCATTTGCAATAACATGGATAAACCTGGAGGGTATTATGCTAAATGATATAAGCCAAGCACAGAAAGAAAAAGACTGCATGATTTCACTCATATGTGGAATCTAAAAAAAGTCACATATATAGAGAATAAAACTTTATGAGGGATGGGATGGAGAGGGGGAAATAGGGAAATGTAGAACAGAGGGTAAATAGTTGCAGATGCATAGGATGAATAAGACTAGAAATCTAAAGTAGAAAACAAGAACTATAATATTGTATATTGGAAAATTGTTAAGATTTTTGGTACTCTTACCACATGCACACACAAAGGGTAACTATGCAAGAGAATGGATATTAATTTGCTTGAATATAGTAACTATTTCACTAGGTATACATATAAAAAAACTTCATGTTGGATTCTCGAAGCATATACAATAAAAAAATTTTTAAAAATTGTATATGTAGTTTTTGTAAGAAACATGGTCTACTAAGTTGGTACATTTGTTGGGTAGGATTTTCCTTTGATTTATTGGACATTTTCAAACATACTGGCTATCAGTCTCTTCGGTGCGTGATATGGTTTGGCTGTGTCCCCACAAATCTCATCTTGAATTCCCACATGTTGTGGGAGGGGACTGAATCATCGGGGCAGGTCTTTCCCATGCTATTCTCGTGATGGTGAGTAAGACTCATGAGATCTGATGGCTTTAAAAATGGGACTTTGCCTGCACAAGTGCTCTCTTTTTGCCTGCTGCCATCCATGTAAGATATGACTTGCTCCTCCTTGCCTTCCATCATGGATGTGAGGCTTCCCCAGCCATGCGGAACTATAAGTCCAATTAAACCTCTTTCTTTGTAAATTGTCCAGTCTCGGGTATGTCTTTACCAGCAGTATGAAAATGGACTAATACAGTGTGTAAAAAATTCTGCATATGTTAAATTTTCTATGTGTTCTGTTATTATTAGCATCATATTTTAAGAGACCGGGTCTTGCTCTGCTGCCCAGGCTGTGGTACAGTGGTGCAATCAGAGCTCACTGAGACCTCAAACTCATGGGCTTAAGTGATCCTCCTGCCTCAGCCTTCTGAGTAGTTAGGGTTACAGGCATGTACCATCATGGCTGGCTATTTTTTTATTTTAATATTTTTTTGTAAAGATGGGGTCTTGCTATATTGCCTACGCTAGTCTTGCATTGCTAATCTCAAACGATTCCCTGGCTTCAGCCTCCCAAAGTGCTGGGGTTACAGGCATGAACCATCCCATCTTGCCCATGTATTCAATTTAAGACAGGCATTTCCCTCAAAAGCCAAGTTTAAAAACATATTTACTATTTTCATAGTTTTAATTATTTGCATTTTACTATTTGCATTTAATTTTTCTTTATTAGAATAATACTTAATTCTGGACTTTTAGTGAATCATATCAGAAAAGCAAAAGTAAAAACGAATCCCAAGACAAAAATCCACTTTAATTCCTTAAAGCAAGCAAAAATGCTACATTGGTATTATGGTAGCATGTAGAACTTTTAAACATTTTTTTAAAGATTAGGAAATATCACTCAAGACTAAGCACTGAGGAATGGACCATGACATCTTCCAGTTTGAAACTGACAGCCATGGTCTGAGAAACACCCCTGCTCATTTTCAGTCCCCTTCACAAATCCTGCTTTCTACAGTTTTGATGGACACATTAGGGACTAAATCAATAAGAGATTGACCAGCTCCTTTTTTTTCCCTCCTTCCAAACAAGTTCTAGGCACGGGGCAAAGTATACAGTCTCTGGGCAGAGAACAGGTGGATGCAAGAGTCCAGAGCTTTAACTCTTCCAAACACAGATTCACTGAGGGAACTTAATTTGGGAGCATCCTGGCAGCATCACATTTACATGATGTAGGGTTGGGTCAGGGGGTTTTACAGTTAAAGGGAGGTGATCAAGTCTGATGTACAAATTAAGAAAATGAAGTCCAGAGTCACTTATCTATTTTCTGGGAAGTAATTCACTCTATGACAACTAGATATGACTATTTTAAAGTAAAAATATAAGGATTGCACAAAACCACAAAGATATATTGGCAAATATTTTCACATCTTACTAAGATGTTGAACCATAAGTTTTGGAAAATTTTTCAAAATTGTAAGTCTAATAGTCCCCAGTTAAGTGCTTTTCTACCCACTTAAGGCCTTCCTCTTCCTTCTTCCAGGAGTTTCTCAAAATCAACACCTAAAAAGAACTTAAGATCTTGCCTTTTAAAATTTTTATAACTGGATTGCCTCAGATCAGACAAGCAAAAAATGAAAAAAGTTAACTTAAACTTTCAGGTAACACTATTTATGCAAAGTTAAGTGTCTGGATATTTGGAAAACACATGAAGAGATAGCAATTTCTTTTCAAGTTTTTTTAAAAAATTAAGTAGCTTGACATTATGTGGACAAAACTTCTAAACATCTCTACATGGCCCTATTCCCTAAAGAAGAAAATTGGAAACAAGAAAAAGACATCAACATTTGGTACCTCATTAGATTTGATGTCTTTTTCCCCCAATAAGTCTCCAGGGCAGGGAGGGAAAGGGGGAAAAAGGAAATGAGTTATTGGCTTGTGGGACCCGCACTGTACCAGCAGCTACTCGTCAGGATCATCAAGGGTTTGTTCCCAGTGGACGCATGCTCTTGCCAACAGAGAGATCACAGCAAGCCCCGACCTGACCAGAGGGTCTGTCCACCTAGGACCCCAGCCTATTGTTATGTTTCATGGTATTTTCTTGAAGTAAAAAATATTTGGGTTATATCTTGTCATTTCTTCTGCCTCTCTCTCAGCCAAAAAAGAGGAAATATCAACTGAAGGGGACAGGTAAGGCCCCCAGTAAGGGAGGAGAAAGTAAGTGCCTTGTCTGAGGTCCCAGAATGAGCAGGTGCCATGCCTGGGTAACTCACCATCATAGCCCCCAGCAACTTGTGGTTTTGACATAGGGTAATGCATAGTATTTGTTGAATGATTGTTGCCAAACAGGGGCTTGGGCCTCCGTTTCTTTATCCATACAATGTGCTGATTCAATCACATATTAAACATTAAAGTTCACAGCCAGTGCCTAGCTCAGGGAATACATTCTGTATTCTTAAGGCTTGTTCCATTTCTACCGCACTATTTCTTCCAAATTTATTAACAGCCCAAGGCATTCTCTAGAGACATTGGAGGGGTAGTTCTCAAAGTGTGGTTCCTAGACCAGCAGCGTCAGTATCACCTGGAAACTTGTCAGAAATGCAAATTCTCAGTCCCCATACTGGACCTACTGAATCAGTAATTCTGGAGGTGGGTGGGCGTTGGGGCGGGGGTTGGGGGGTGGGCAGCAGTCTTTGCGTTAAGCCCTCCAGGTGCTCCTGATGTTTGCTCAAGCTTGAGATTCTCTGCTAAGATACAATTCAGAGCCTAATTTGATACTTAAATGCAGCAACCAACTCAGCCCAGGGACCTCCACATTTATTCCCTGGCCCTTTTATAAGTGGATTTTCCATTTTTTTTTTTTACTGTTATATATTTTTTAAACACTGAACTCATAACCAGTTCTTTCTAGAAATAGGAAGCAATATCGATCTCAAGTAAATAATTCTAATGAACCTGACCTTCACATCAATTCCATTGAAAACACCTAGTCGCCCCATAATAGTATAGTAAGTATAATTTAGAATTACTTTATTAGAAAATTATACATATGTATTTTGAAGAATTTCATAAACATTCACTCTTATTTCATACATATAAATATACCTTATATAAATATATACATATAACTATTTTCTTATAGAATGTTATTTATAATGAATACCTCCAACACTCCAACCTCTTTGCCTCTACTTTTTTACTTTGAGATCCTCAAACAGCTCATTTGCAAGATTCTTTGGATCTCCTAAGAATATCAGTGCTAGTACTCAGTCATTGCAAAGTTCAAATACAAAACTTTTCTGCTTACCTAATTGTGTCTTGAGTGCATCTGAAATCTCAAACATTAGGGATGCGGGAAGTTTTACAGTAGTTTCATTAAGACCTGGAATAATAAGGTGGACTGCAAGGAAATAGATGTAAATAAGATAAGGGGAAGAAAGTGCATCATGACATAAAATGAAGCTCAGCACATCAGCTATTACAAACTGTGAAGCATAGCACTTATTTTGCTTAGTATATTTTAACCCAAACTTTAAAACGTTGGAAAAAATATGACCATACATTCTAAACAGAATATTTTTCATATTTAACCAAACTACTAAAATCCTCTGGCTTTTAATCCATAGACTCAAAAATTGTATAATGGCTGCTAAGATGTGTGGTGAACAAAGATTATTATCAATAATAATGATTTTTAAAACAGCAGTTCAGTCAACTCTGTGGGGCAGGTAGGACAGGTGCCATCATTCCCACTGCACATGTGCTAGAGCTATTTCTTTAACACACCATGATAAAGACAGCATGGCTTGGCTCCTAGCCTGGAATGGACACGAGCCAGGATGCTAAACAGTGAAAGGGAGTGAACCACGTCAATTAAACAGAACTACTCACACCGCAAAACTCCAGCAAAGCCCTATCCTCAAAAGATAGCCCGATTTGCTTAATCTAGGCATAGATTTCGAGATCCACTCACCTAGTATCACTCCTCCCAAGGGAGCTTTTTCTGGGGATTTAGTTGAATCCTTGTGAGTAACATTCTGAATCACTGTTGAAATACAAAAAGACAGTGTGAGGCGGTGGGAAATAGGAGGCAGTAAGAAGCTAATAACGTGAAGCCATCTGCACTGGAAAAGCCTTGATCTAACTTTATTAATTAATACAAAGCAACTCAATGGGCTGGCTATATAGCCAACAGAAGGATTGGAAGGCATACCTTACCTTAACACCTGCGCCTTTAACTGATGAAAGGCTATTATTCTATCATAAGGTGTTCCATTCTAATTACTGGAACATTTTCTTCCTAACTCTATTCCCTGAAGCCTTCCTTTTCCCCAAATCAATCAGTACTAGCACAAAATGAAGTGATGACCCAGCAATAAAAATTTAGAGAACTTATTTTCTCAAAGCAAAGAGTCTTTGAGTAATATCAACACTAACTGACTCTGTTTTGAGAATATACTTGGGATGTTGTGTTTTCTGAAAATGAAGAACTATTTTTTTAAAGGCCCTGTCTCTTCTACCAAGAAACTTTCTGGAAATAATATATTTTAATAATTTGAAAAAGCAGAAGCCAAAACAAAAACAGTCAGATACTGAAGTGAAGTGACATTATAATTCTGGAAACCTGGACATCTTTACTTTCCTTAAAGTGACCACTAAATCAGTGGGTTTCTTCGAGTATGACAACTTAATCCTGGGCAAAGCTCCACATATTTAACTTGTTTTAAAAAATTTAATACTTGTGATGGTTTCTTTGTCCTTAGTTGTCTGACCAGTGTGACCAGCCCAAAGCTTGGTGTATTGGTAAAAGAGCCAAAATTATCCATTAACTTCCAGTTTATTAGACCATTACATTTTCTTTGAACTTTTTCTCAAAAAAAATCAATTAAAAAATTGAGAAAATATGTGCCGTGTTTGATTACCTTAGCTAAAAGTATATTAAAGATTGCTCTAAACACATTTCCAGAGCAGACAAATTACCTTGCTTGATGATTGTTATTGGGATTAGCTTCCTTGGGACATATGCTGGCTGAAAAGAGAAGAAAGTCAGCTTTTGAGTCATTGTGAATAACTTTTTGTTCTTTAAAATGTTCAGAGAACTGGAAGTAGTCCTTTCTTGTCTTCAATGAAGTCTCCTGTGACACTGGTTTAATAGTTGCTGGTGGCGGGGCGCGGTGGCTCACGCCTGTAATCCCAGCACTTTGGGAGGCCGAGGTGGGTGGATCACCTGAGGTCAGGAGTTCGACACCAGCCTGGCCAACATGGTGAAACCCCATCTCTACTAAAAATACAAAAAAAAAAAAAAAAAAATTAGCCCGGCATGGTGGCGGGTGCCTCTAATCTCAGCTACTCGGGAGGCTGAGGCAGGAGAATTGCTGGAACCTGGGAGGCAGAGGTTGCAGTGAGCCGAGATCGTGCCATTGCACTCCAGCATGGGTGACAGCAGCGAGACTCCATCTTAAAAAAAGTTGCTGGTTAGATTGTTAGTACATCCATCTGCCTCTACTTTATTGGATTCACTTGGTTTCCCTCATAAATATCCCAAGGTTTGACAGAAGCAATTTCTTCAGAACTCCCATTAGTTCACTTTACTTAGAAACTGCAATGGAAAGAAACCAAATCTTCTGTATTGAATATTAGTTTATTTTCATTACATTTGAGATAAGACACTGCCAAATTGTTTTTACAGTCCCTCTCAAAAAGATGCTAAGCTACCCATTATCTCTGAAAACCAATCACGATCAACTGTTTGAGGGTATCCAATTGCCGCTGCTGCTGCTGTTACTACAGATACCACAACCACCATGAGCTCCCAACACCAAGCACTTACTGCTCAAGAAAGCAGAGCAAGGACTCTGATCCAGACATTTCTTATTCCACAGCCTGTACTTTCAACCATTCTGCACATGTTTATACACAAGGGACCTCAGAATCAGAAGGACATATCCCAGAGGACTCTGCTTCCTCTCTTCACCCAAATTACCTCAGAAGTCCCACAGGAGGTTCTGATGTCATAAAGTAGCCCGACCTAGGGATGGGTGTAGACTTTAAAGCAGAGTCATTGCCAGACATAATCATGAGGCCAAGGATAAGACAGACTAGAGGGGCACAGGGCAGGTGAGGAGAAGGGCAGAAAATTATACACAGGAGAATTAGAGTTGAGTTGAAAGGGCAAGATTGATGTCCACTTTTTAATACTTGGTTTAGCCTGTATACATAATACAGATATGGCATACACTAGACCTGTTGATCATCAAGGATGGGCTGAATATGAGCTGCTTACCAGATAGGTGTTTACCTGATTACCAAATCCCTTACAAGGGCAAGCACCTAGTAGTGAGCAAAATATACTTTTTGACTCACTACCATTTTAATAAGTGATATCCCCCTGACAAAGAAGGGACAGTACACCAAGCTTACTGTTGGCTATTTTCCTTATCATATTAAGGTTCCTATGTTTTAAAAAAATCACAACAAATAAAAGTTTACTATTATCAGATTATTTTTTAAAGGGGTGTCTGCATGCATTGACTCAATGATTTCCTCCTTAGCAACCAGGCCTAAGGAATTAATCAAAGACGGTGTTTATTATCATAACTTAAAATAAATTTATTATCAAAAAATAGAGGTTTTATTCAATGATAGTTCAAAAATTTGACTTGTATTTAATAAAATGGAAAAACACAGAATATAAATAAGTACCAAGGATACAAATTTGCATCCACAGTATAACCCAATTTTATAAATACATGTGTAGAAAAGACGCCAGAGGGAAATAAATCACTGTTTCCTTAAAACGGTATTTATTTCTTGTAAGCCAACATTCACTTTTTTTTGTGTACCTTTCTATATTTGCCAAATTTCTGATAAGGGCAAGTTACATTTATAAGCAGAAAAAGTTATTTTAATCAACAATCTGTTTAGCTACCACATATGCTTCTGTATCACAACTTAGCTCATACACTATTGATAACTAGAGGAATGATGCAAATATAATTTAGACATGCTCTTTCTTGGCAACAGGAGGGAAATAGTAGGAAGATAAATATAACTTTCAGTGGAGGATAAAAAAATACCAAACTCTCAGCTTTGCAGTTATATGGGCAGGAGGATCCCTTTTGACTTTATTATAAAACTATTAAATGTGAGCACTTGCACAGAGATCCTTCCCCAGGGGAGAAAAGTTAGGCCCACCCTTGGCACTCTGCACTCACGAGCCCACCTTAAGAGAAGCCCCACCAGCTCCTCCACCTGCACTGTCTAGTTCTCACCTGCCTTGCTCCAGCAAAAGGGTTGCCAGCATATAGCCTCTAACTCCTCTGAGAATTTTTATTTGTTCATGTTAAAACAACTTTTATTTTTTGCTATTTTTAAAAATCATTTCTTTTTCATAATTGTATACATTTCTGGGGTACAGTGCAATGTTCTCATCTAAGTGCACAATGTGGGATGATTAAACCAAGCTAATTACCATGTCCACCTCCTCACCTGTCATTTTTTTGTGGTGAGGCATTTGAAATTTATCTTCAGCAATTTTGAACTATACGTTAATAGTAACTATGGTCACCCTGCTGTGCAATAGCACTCTAAAGCTTACTCCTCCTGCCTAACTGAAACTTCCTACCCTTTGCCAGTATCTCCTCACTGCCCCCTTGCCCCTCACCCCTTGGTAACCACCATTCTACTCTCTGCTTCTATGTGTTTGACACTTCTGAGACTTTTAAATGCTTGGCATGGCAACCTTCAACTACATGGGAGCTGCCAGGCAAGAAAGCCACATTATTTTTCTAGGTACCAATAATCATTTTTGTTCAGGCTGTGGCTTCAGCTACAGAGGCTTTTGAATGGCTTGTCCTCTATTTGCCCTACAACTCCTGTCACTTAGTGCACATTTGTACTTAGTGCACGTTTTGTTGAATGTGAAGTCTTTCTAAGATACTTAACACATTAGAGCGGAAAAGCCTACATGTTGCTGTGCTGACTGAATTGCATTATACCAGTTTAATTTTCCTTGTTGTAATGATTTGTTTTGAACAAACAATTTTTGACGAGGACAAATGGAAAATATTCTGCTCTTCACATGAATGGAATAAAGTTTCTGTTCTGAGTTCTGACTCCAGTACAGACCAGTGACCAGTTACAGACCAGTGTCCAGTTAAAGTGACAAGAACATATTTACACTATGTACTGCCAAAAATTAAAAAATCATTTAGCTGAAGAATGCAATTTTTTTTCTAGGCCTAGAAATGCTCTCCTGCTTAATCCACAATCCAAAGCTGCTCAAGGACTCTACTAATGAGCAAATAGCTGCGTCTCTACAGGTAGGTTTTTAAAGGGCATCAGGAAAGTCCTGTGGCTCGACATGTCTCTGCCAACACCTCTACAATTTCCATTCAGAAATTCACAATGTGAATCCTGTCCTACGTCTTCTTACCAAATAAAAGGGCAGGGAAAAGTTTGTTAACCAGACTCACTGCAAAATGAAGTACTGTGATAATTTCCAAGATACAGTGTTTAACCAATTACAATCCAATTTTAATAGAACTGTTTTATGTACAATGTTTTTAAAAAACATTTCCTTGCTGACCTTTCCTTACTTTTTCTAGCCTTGTTATTACTAACAGCTATTAATGTATATCAGAGTCACAGGTGTAGACAGTGTGGGGCCTGGAAATGGGAAGGAGGTAGTGACAGCCTCGCGGGCTTCCACACTATTTTGGCTGGTGTGGCCTCAGCACAATACTGCTGTCCTCAGACACCACTCTGGCAGCGATTTTCCTTCTTAGTCATTCCCTTGCTGGCTCTCTTTTCTCTACACAGCTTGCCAATTTCCCCATTCTTGCTGCAAACCTCCACCGCTTCTTCCTTCCATAGTTCTTGTCTTTCAATGTTTACTAAATGCCAGGAAGAAAGCATATTTCTTTCTTGTCCTATAATAGATTTTTTTCTTCTTCATTTCCAGATATCCTGTCCATTAGAAACCCAGGTTGGGCTATGCCTTGAGCAGAAGTCTTGTTAAGATCATTTATTTTTACCGATTTTCTGGGACACTGTGGTGAAGCATGCAATTGGTGAAACTCAATGAGGAGAGACTACTCAAGTGTAAAGGTGATGCCCCTGCAGAAAAATGCAGCATGCTTTCTTGCCATGGCTAGGGAAAGCGTACGCTTCTTTAGAAATACCTGCAGCAGCAGCAGCAGACGCTGCTACCACCACACATGACAAGGAACTTGCGTCTCACCCTGCATTACACTAACTTCCTCCTGAAAGTATATTGAAAATTAGCTATAATAAAGTTAGTGATAACTAAGGATGTTATTTTTTGTAGGTTTGTCCATTTGACATTTTTGTGGGATCAGAATATGATTATTGTAGGTTTAACATTATTTTCAGGCCCCGAGATAAAGAGGAGCTGTCCATTTTGGTAGTGGCTAAAACAGTGGCTCAAAGTCAAATTTCAATGACTCAAGAGTCAAACCACATGAGAACTTGGGCATATTAGATTCTGGCTTTAATTCACTTTTAGGATGTTCTAATGAAACTTACAAAACATACTGACTCAATCTAACATCTGGCTAAAAGTGAATCTAATGTCCTACTTTCAAAAGGCTTCAAATTTCTGGTCAACTTAACCTTTGATGATATATTAATAGTTTGCCTACATATAAATTTTTCAAGTTTCTGCTTAAGACAAGGATTGCTAAGAATGGAAGGATGCCTGATACATTCACTGTACACAGTCGTAAAGTGTGGGTGGGGATCATAAAGGTAATCTCTCTTCACATCAATCATTTGATAATTGTTACATTTTAACAATTGGTACCACTTCTCTCTTTGATGATAATAACTGTGGATTTCTTAAAATATGGGTGGATCTCTGATGGAAAATAAAAAACGATAAAAATAGATGTCATATTTTTGGAGAACCCTGATTCTAGGAAGATTTAGATTAAATAATTAAATTTGCTTTCAAAAATCGTTAATAAGTGCTACATACTTCAAATATTGATTTTGTTTAGTTAGCTAGTTAATACATTTTTTCAAAATATATAAAATGTATGAAAGTATTAGCCATCATTCTTTATTTTTTAAAATAATAAAACCTAATAGTAAACATTAGGTTTTACCTTCAGAAAAGAGTGTCCTAGATTCTCTAAATGGAAAAAAAAAATAGCACGAGCATCATGATAAATGTATCTTTTTCTTCCTCAATCATATAGATCTCAAGTGATTTATTTTATATAGAAAGAACACAGTTTTGTTTCTGCATATGCCCTTTCTCTGATTTTTCTAGAGGTATAGGTAGGAGCAATATTGAAAACATTTAATAATTGGTAGAACAAAGGCACCAGCCAACTAGAAGAGATTCCCTGCTATATGTTCTAGGCACAACTGCACGGGGGCTTGCCTGCCAGCAGAACACATATTTAGATATATGAATTACAATATATAGTGTAACCAGAAGGGTAGGATGGGCTGTATTTTGTATTCAAAATTTTGACCTAAAATTTATTTATCTTTAAAATGGATAGCCTAAAGTTCAAGTTCTTTTTTTCCATTCTGAATACCTCTTATTGGAAGATGTTCAAGAGTTTTTGCTGCTTCTCAGGTTTCAGGTGTAACCATGTTCATATGAATAAAAAAAGTTTTCAATGCATCTTTTTGCTTGAAATCCAAAAAGCAAAACACGTGAAATTAATTTCATATCTCTTGAAGTACTGCCTTCTAAGACAGGTCTCAGAGAAGAGATGGGTGAATAATTGGGTATACACTTCTTTGGACTAAAATATACCTCTAAAGTATCAAACCAGTTTTCAGAATCAATTCTATGTGGTCACATAAGATGGTCAAAGTTATCCCATGCAGTTCTGTTACTACTTCCCCATGTCCCAGAGCTACCTGACAGCAGAGATCTAAGTTCATATATATGTGTGTGTGTGTGTGTGTGTGTGTTATATATATATATATATATATATATAAATTATTATTTTTTTTTGCTGTCCAGAAGGAAATAATAAAGCTTCTCAAAGAAGGCTTAAAATATCTTTTTAATGAATTTGGTTTTTCCTTTGGAAATAACAAAGAGTTTTAAACTCATCAGAGCTGGCTGGAGTCAGGATACTCCACCTCACAGCTTGAAGTGATAAAATGCCTGGCTCTGTGTCATGCAGGCAGGAAGTTGCTTCCTAGCCCTTCCTATCATGGCTGCTTATATTGAGGGAGAAAAAATTAAATTCCCTGAGAGTAAAACGTCAATCATCTTTCCCAATCTTGCTGAGTAACTCATCCTAAATGAAATATCCTGCCAAGACAAATACAAATTACTGGGATATGATAGCTGAAAAGAGGGAATGAAAGAAATGATATCATGGAGTCACATGAAAGGTTAAGTGTGACAGCCAAGAGGGTAGGAGACAATGCATGCTTCCTAGGAAACCATTCACAACAAAGAATGAGGATTGTTCTAGAAGAGGATGAAAGAGCAATTCTATCCCACTGTTTTGCCTGTGAGGTACAGCAGATCTACCTTTCCTACACAATGTTGACTGGATTTAAGAGACAAAGATGAAGGGAACTTAGGGAGAGGCACAATTCAATACATAAATACACAGTACTAAGCCAATTGGTTATTTGGGGGGGAAAAATACATAGCCTAATCAATATAGAACCTTACTACATACCATAGTTAAATAAAATTCACAGAATTATTATAAAATCAAACCACTTATAAAACTAAAAGAAAGGAAAGAAATATTTATCTGCTCTCTGGAGAGGGAGGGTCTTTCTAAAATATAATGCAATTGAGGATATCACAATGGAAAAGTCTAATAATTTGGTTAAGGAAATTTCATGAGTTGTCTATTTCAAAAGCGTCTATGAGCAAACTTAAGCGATAACAAATGTGAGAAAAATATTTCTAGATAGTATCATCAACAGGTCAATGTTTCTTTAATGTATACAGTCTTAGACTATATAGTTCTAAAAAGAACCCATGAAACGCCCAAAAAAGAACTGCAAGAGAACGTCATTAAATGGAAAATACAACTGGCTAATAAACAAGTGAAGAAACTACTGCTTTATCAGCAATCAGAGAAATAAAAACTAAGATAATTATAAGCTATTAGCCAAAAATTTAGTGATGAAAATATACAAAGTTGGCAATCAGGGTACTATAGCAACATAAACTGATACATTGCCGGCAAGTTTATAAATTAGTACCACTTTTTGGGAAAGAAATCTGACCATAGTATTAGGAAGGCTTAAAAATGTTAAAACTCTAAACTGTTAATTCCTCTTCTAAGTATCTATTTTAAGGAAATGATTAGCATTGTGAACAAAGCTTTATCACAAGTGTTCATAAACCTATCATAAGTGTTCACTATAACATCACCCACAATTTAAAAACAATTAGAAGTAACTTAAATGCCTACAAATTGGAAACTTATAATCATGCATTTAGATCATACAGTACAAAGCAATTAAAATTATGTTTATGAAGAGCATTTGATGATATGAAATATGTTCATATTTTGACCAAGTGAAAACAGCAAGATAGAAAATTGCAAATATAGTATGATTTTAATTTGTAATGAAAACATGCTTAGAAAACAAAAGATGTTCTAAAGTTTTACCAGACTATTAATGGTTTTATACTACCTTTATGGGTAGTTTTGTTACTGGTAACCTTGTTAATGCTTCTTTTCCCACTTAACATTCTAAATATTTAAGTATTAGAAAATTAGAAAAGCAGCAAAACCTAAAAACCAAAAACCAACCAAACAGACAAGTTAAAAAAAAGAAAGCGAGAAAAAGAACAGGCCTACGAATTTACCTGCAATCTCTTTTTTGTATTAATATCTGAACTACATCGAAATATTTTCCTAGCAATTATAACAATCTCATAATTATTATTTGATAATAATTTCACAATGAACGCATTTTTCTGCCATTTCAAACCACATGAACATTTGCCTTAGGCGGATTAATTTTTAGTCAGTTCTACTTTATCTAAGACTATTTTCTGTCACCAAAACCAATCTTCCTTTTTTTGTTTTTAATCCCAGTGAAATATGTACCACCATTTTTTTTCCAGACTGGGCTACATGATCTATGGGGCTATTCTGTGGACTCCTTAATTAGACATAAAAAGATGTTCAGCCACACACTTCAAGCACACATCTCAGAGAGCAAAATTCCACCCACAAATAGTCTTTGCACATTCATTTGACTGTAGGATATTTCCAGTATCTAGGGGCCAAAGTCAGCACCAAATTCCCTTCTTCTCACCGAACTGCCTCCTCTGTCTGCCCAGTAATATAATGTCCTTTGTTACTCTAATGTCAAAAGCTGCAATTATTTTGGCACCAAACTAATTACTGGGTATGAGATTTGAAATGTGAACATGTCTGTGGTGGCTCTAACACTGACTTACAGTCATCCCAGGTGGGGTGGTATATACTTAACATGATGCTTCCTGAGAATAGATTTTGAAAAGTGGAAGGAAAGAGAGCATGAGAAACCGAGTGGCTGAAGTGAGAGAGAAAAGGATGTTTTTAGATTCATGGGGAAATGCCTGGTTCATAAAACACAAACATTATCTGAACTGAACAGAGGCTGGGCATTTTACAAAATCAAACTGGTTGCTCCATCACTGTGAAAAAGACTGGCTCTTTTAAGTAGGGTATGATAGAAAATAGAAAGGAAAGGTTTGAGCTGTAGCAATGTACATAAAGCATGTATCAATTTGCTCTTGAAACATTATATTAAAAAGCAATCGACAGAAGATAATATGTATAACCTTGAAATACCCAGAACACTGAAATATTAGAATAAGCTACATTGAATCTCAGAATTTTAGAACTTCAAACAAATCAGATGATTTGAAATCATGCTTTTACTTAGTATTAAGAAAAAGAAACTAACTCCTAAAACTAAGTACTTTCTCCACTGTTTCATAGTTAGTCAGTTAATCTAAGTTCAGTATCTTATAATAAGACTATTTCCTTAACAATGCAGATACAATTTTTTAAAAACACTCTTGAAAATAAACTGTTACATACCACTGTGTGGTCTTGGTCATAGGTACTTTGGATTTTCCCATTTACTTTTTTACCTGATGAAACAAGGGAAAAATGACATTATTTTTATTCTCCTTGCTCCCAAGTTAGCTCTAGCTAATCATTATGAAGACAACTACAACTCGTCCCCTAACTTGGATGTAGAATTTTAATTACTATCATTTTAAACACTGATGCCAATGAAGTTTTAATGATGGGATGACTGGAAGAAAGCTCAAGGTTCCCGAAAGTCTTTTTATGGGCATCTCTACTGGTCTAGATTTCCATTCTGAACGTTGGTACATGTTATTGTTTTTCTGGTTCTGTTGGTGTTTGCAGGTAGGGATTGATTTTGAACTACTATAATACAATAGCCAATGACATCAATGGAGGCATCAAATATTTATTACTTATTTTAAAAATCACTTATAACTAAAGATTCTGAAATATCAATGATCAATATATCCTGTTTGCTTCTATATTTTCATAAATGCTAGAGCTTAGGAATTAGCTTATTTCATATTATACAATGAATAACATAATTAAAAATTAGGTAACTAAGAAAAAATTATAAAAGCTTACTGAAACAAACATTTCTAGGTACTTACTTCCAACAACAGTCTTGTGATTGAAAATCTTACTCCAAATTCCACCTTCCACGTTGTCTTTCACTCCAAATTCATAAACTGTGTTGGGCTTTAGGTTTTCCACAATTGTTTCAGTGGCTGGACAGATTTGAAAAATCCACTTCTTTTCTTTATCCTTTTCTCGATAGCGAATTGTATAAAATCTGTTGAATAACCAGAATATAATGCTTTAAAATCACAGGGGGATTCAGAATGTTATTTCAAGTTTCTTACTTAATCACAGATTTCAACCAACTTGGGATACTATTTAATATTGGCTTCTCTTCTGATTTTTAAAAAATTTGCAGAGAACATGAAAAAAATAAGCTCAACATGTGCTTAGGTTTTTAATTTCTCATTGCAAGTTGGAGTCTTTGCAGCAGCACAGTTTTGGCCCGATGGAATTCCAGAATTCTCATTCTATTATTTGCTGCTTTGCAAGATGGAAGTTGGAAAACACTAGAAAAAACACAGATATTACACTATGCATAATATTCTATTATACACAGAGTAGAATATAGGTGCCATTTTATAATTAGTATGGTAGTTTCGTAGTTGTATGAGTTTAAGCTTTTTCATCCATGGAGGATATGTTAGAGGTAATATCATTCAATTTTGTAAAAAAAAGAACCTAAGACTAAGATGTATTCAGTACTGCATTTTAAGGTTGAGCTGTTTTTATTATTAAAAAGAAGACCAATAGCCAAGTTAAGAGTACAATAAAAAAAGTTAATGCCAATTCAGTATCACTGTTACGTATTTACTTAGGCCTTCATAATACTCATATATACATAAATATATACATATATATGTGTAAAATAATCCCTACCACTATTTTTTGAACGTAGGTTTTACATATATTACCCGGTTTAATTGTCATGAAAACATCTTAACTGGTAGAAATTATTAATCTCATTTTACAAATGTGAAAATGGAGTTTCAGAACATTCACTTAACTTGCCCAATATCACCCAGCTACTGACTTTTACCAGTGGCAGTGGCAGAATCACAATACAAAGAAAGACTCCTCTGACTCTACTTTAGACAGCCTCTGTAATTGGGCAGCAGATCAAGTACAGTATACTACTATATACAGTAATGAGAGTGAATGAGAGAACTACATGTATCGATGTGGATAGATTTTAGAAACAAAATATCTAATAAAAACAACAAATTACAGATTGGTGCATATAGTTTCCTATCATTTACATACGTATTAAGACATATGAAATATGTTACCAAATATTATTCCTGGCACTATAAAGGGATAACAAATACCGGAAGGATACAACATTTATGATAGTGCTTTAACTCCTGGTGAGCAGGTGAGGAGAAAAATAGGATTTGAGGTGCAGTCAATAGGTAAACTTCATCTGCTTTTTATTTTTAAAGAAACACTAAGTTAATAGAAAATAGTAGCTGCCATGTTATGACGATGGAAACACAGGCATTGGGTAAACATTTTTGGGTCCTTCTTATATCTTAAAATTTTCTTCAAAAGTTTAGTACCTTTCCTCCACTCCTTGCATCAGCAAAATTAAATGGAGTAAGATCAAGGTTACTTGCTTTTATTTAAAGCTTTAAAAAATCAGAAATTTTGCTCATTCTGAAAACATTTATTGAGCATTCTCTAAATGTCAAGCCTAAGCTCTTGGTGATGCAAAACAATCCCAGTATCTAGAGATGAGTATCAAAACTGGCTACCTAATTTGTGGAGCTCAATACGAAATGAACATGTTGACTCTGTTCAAAAGTTATTAGGAATCTTAAGAGAGTGACAGCAGAACATTAAATCAAATTTGGGCTCTTCTAAGTTGGGGATCTAATAGTATGCCCATGAAGGTAGTATGCCCATGAAGTCAGCAGGGGTTTGTAGTTTAATAAGTAGAGAGAGAGATGAGATGCATTTGTATATTCAGCCTACTTTCTTACTAGGCACAAACCACTGAAAGGCTTGCGATCATTGATTAGCGTGCTCCTTTCTAGTGAAAGCTGTACTCAGGGCTCCATTCCCCCATTCCAAAGTAGCAGAAAACAGAATAAGTGAAGGAGGCTGTTCCAGACTAAACACTAACTGCTACTGGAAACAAATTTTGTATTATTGAATTGTAATAGAATGTAATAGAAATCCTTTGTGTCCTGTGAGTCAAAATATCAGTGATTTACGAAATGCGTTTCTTGACAAGTATGCTGCATGAAATTTTTGGTGTTGTTTTTTCCCTTGTCCTGGCTCTTAGAAAAATGTTGAGAAGCTAAAATCAGACCAGATGGGCCACCAAAATTATGCATCTCTAGTAGATACATTTCTGAGGACTTAATTGCTTTCATGATGCAGGAGTCCTGTTGCTAACAGAACTACCGAAGGTCAGATTCAAGGCTTTGCAGTCAACTTGATCTCACATAACCTTCTTATGAACAAATGAGACAGAAATGTTTTGTTGTTTAAAAAAAAAAAACCCTAAACTTCACCATGTTTTAAAAATCCAGAGTGTAAATCTTTTCCATTTTGATCACAAAACATTTGAAATACCCTCTTATACCAAGTTTTTCAGGAAAATAAAGGTTTAGGCATTTTGCCCTTCTTCTCCTAGTTAGGTTTGTCCTTTCCTACACTGTCTCAGCTGATACTTGCACATTATGGGCAAATTCCAATTTTGTTTTATAGCACTATCATCTTTTTTCAAGCAGAGAGATTAGGCCACTTTACACTTAAAGTGGTGAAGTAAATTTTCATTGATTTTAAAACAAAATATAGATCTTATGATAATAAACAGTTCTTTATAACCTAGTACATAGTAGGTGCTCCATAAATATTTGTGAAATGAATATGTGGTGCTCTAAGGGTCATTTAAAAATTAGAATATAATATCTCTAAATAACCAATTATTCAATTCCCAAGACATACTGACTTAAGCCATTAGGTCTACAACTATATTTTGCAACACATCTTTGCATAATGCACCATTCCTACAGAGCCAATGCAAACTGAAGCCAAACACAATAAACTTCTGCATTATACATTTGCACAGGGCTTATGATTTTTATTTACCTATTTCAGTTTATCCATGCAATAAACTCTGAGCAGAGAAAGAATTATCGTACAAGAAGAAGAGAACCCAAGAAGTGTCTAAGCCCTGATAATCAGTGACAGACTCGGGCAAATGCCAATTTCTGACTCCTAATCTAATGCCTTTTGTACTGCACTGGACTCATTCAACTGTGGTGCCAGGCAAAAGACATGGAAAAAGATGGAAAAATGAACCATAATGGAAGAAAAACAAAAGTAATCAGCATTTCACATTATTGAAGCCTTTTTAGTTTTTGTTTTAATGTGTATTTACCATAACATATAGTTACAGTCTTCTGTCAAAGGTTAGTTAACCCTTTTTCTGTGAATGATTAAAATTGAGCCCAAGTGCACAGACAGGCAACAAGTCTATTAAAAATAGAGGTAGTAGTCTATGAATGTCATCAGACTAGACTTCTAGAAAGTCTGCCTCCAGCAATTTGGATTTTAAGAACAAGAGCATCTCATATCCTAATTAAGAGGTAAGAAACTGTTGAAGGTAGGATTTGGTTCAACTGGCATCATTCTGTGCTTGGGCCACCTGAGTAGTCTCAATGCTGCCAATGATTGTTGTTATAGCATTGGAAAATCCGCAGCTCCTCAAAATGTAGCAGAAAGGCAGGTAGTAGCTTGACCAGGATTTTAGTCAGCTGCAAACTAGTAGCATGATCTTGGAAGGGGGGCATCTCTCTACCCTCTTAAGAATCAATTTCTCAGAGGGGGACTGGACTCCACTATCTTTTAGATCCTTTCTGTTTCTAAAAATTTATTCCAGCAACATATTGGATATTCTATTCTAACAAAGTACCTGAGACAGAAGTAGAAACTCCATAAACTGAATTTATGATGTAACTGGTAGTGAATTACACTAAGTGAAGAAATTGAACACCAAACTAAGCTTAGTCCTTCTATCAACTACCCCAGCTTAATGTACGTGGTTGACTATCTTTCGGGTTTGCCATACTTTCTTCAGGAATGCTTTTATTTCTATGTGATTCACCACTTTTACATTTCCTAAAACATCTATTTCCCACATTTTTGACTCTTCATGTCAAAGAACACTTCCTGACACTGTCTTTGTCAGTGTCGCCTCTTGCTTTACTGAGACTGTAACTACTGAGAAAAATCCTGCCCTCATCCCCTTCCTCTAAAGGGTCTCTCTTCCCCTTCATTCTCTCTTTGTCCCACTCTGATTTCAAGGGAAAAAGCATTCTCATCTTCTCAAAGATAAGTTTCTCGATAATTGTATTCCACTTCCTTGTTCCACCAGATCTCCAACCTTTCTCTTGATCCTTTACGGACCTTCCCCTAAGTCTAAAAGTTGTTTAAATATCTTTCATTCTACCCCAACAAAATTAAAACTAGTACTTTTCTCTTAAACCTGACACTATATTTTAACACGAAATTTCTTAATAATCTGTCTTCTCCCACTTTCTTACCACTCAAAATGTCTATATTTCTTTGCAATCTGGTGGCTGACCTCTTTATTATAGTAAAACCTTATGATCAAATTACTTAATGCTCCGTGAATTTCATAACTAACTTAAAATCTAGTCTTCATTTTCTTCTCCAAATCTGTTTCTCTTGTGATCCCCATTTCTGGTGACTTCAGAGTCCTTTCTCCCCTCATGTCCAATCTGTTGTCAAATCCAGTATGTTTTCTTACATGAATTCTCTTCCACTTGCCTCTCCACTATTCCAAGGTAGCATGTGAGCCCCAGTTTAGGTCCTTAATATCTTTGGACTCGTGATAATTTTCAAACTGGTCAACTATTTTTCTTTTTCTTTTTTTTGTAGACCACAAAATCCACTTTTATTTGGTAGTTTTTACATCTATGGCCAAATAGAAAGTAATGGGTTGACACAGTAATCTAGAGTTTACCTCTGAAAAAAAGTAACGTGAGTCTGTCTAACCATATTTTCCTAACTCAACAGTAGGATCATGATAAGGCAAATGCAAGTTATTTTTACCATGATTCTCAAATGTGAATTGAATTCTGACTCATCACAAACTGGTCAACTATTTCTAAGATCTCCTTTCTTTGTATAGTATCATCCACTGGTGGCTGGTTTAAGTACAACAAAAGAAATGTTTCTACTGATATTAGAGCTATCTGAAATGGAATGGCTTGCCTGAAGTTGGCAATTATAACAGAAAGTAAGTAATATCAAAGCAATGAGAAGGCTAGCAGCAGACAGTATAATTTCGAGTGTTCACTGCATGCTAGACACTGCATTAACCATTTTACATGTGTCATCTTACTAAATTTTGACAACCCTATGATATTACTTACCCCTTTTTGCAGATAAGAAAACCAAGACTAAAAGCATTTAAGCAACCCATGCAAAGCAACCAAGATGATAATAGAGCAGAGTTTTGAACTTGGGTAAGTCAGTGTGACCAGAATTTGTATCTTCAATGTCCATGCTATGATGCCATCCCTGGAGATGCTCACTGTGGACTCTGGATGGGAGATGTTGCAAAGAAGCTTCAAGAGTGGAATAGACTGGCTAGATGATTTTTAAAGCCTCTTCTTGACATCCCACTTGCATATTCACTTATATGTTGAGAACTACTATTGTAAAATACAATGCTGGGTTCTGTGTGAGATGGAAGCAAGTGGTACTCTGCAGAGTTTCAAAAGTGAGCTTGCACTCTAATGAAGGAGGTAGACATGCATGTGTATGACTGAAGAAGGCAGAATGGAAAGCACACAGCATAGAGGTGGGGTTGGGTGTGGCACTATCCAGCCTGAAGCTGAGAAATGGACAGGCTGCATTTTAAATCCCATTCCAGTGATGTGGTTTACTTCAGGACATACTACCCAGGCCCCTGGAAAGCAGAGTGGATTGGATTTACACCTCATTTCATGAGCATGACTCAGATATGCGTTGATGTATATTCCTTGAGAGATTCTATGACTTATTTTCCTAGACAGTGGGGAGCTGGTGGCAATTCCTCAGTAGGTAAATAAAGTTGAGCAGTAATGAAGGAAGCTAGAATTACCAGTGTGGAAGAATAAGTCACAGAGAAACTGGAGGGAGGCATCTCAAGGTATAGTCCAGATGTGAGATAACAAGGAAAGGAATCACACACACACATAAAAATCAGAACAGATTATAGTTCTAAGAAAGAATTGATGAAACCAGACTCCTTATAGGATATGGGTACCAAAGAAAGTGAAAAAAGTTAAAACTGAGTTTTCAAAAGTGAGAAGTGATGGGAAAAGTATTCTTTTAATAGTGTAGAAAGTATGAATTTAGTCTGAGTGTGAGGTGCCAATCACAGTTACCTGGTTATTGTGATGAAAATATTCCATGGACAACTGAAAACATAATCTTAGTAATTTGAAAATGGGCCCAGGTCAGAGATTCAACCCTGGAAGTCATTTACATACTTGCCACTTCTGTTCTCTGTAGAACAGCAACAAAAGCAATTTCTGAGAGCTTTTAAAAATGCAGATTCTCAGGCTCCTTCTCAGGCCTACTGAATCAGAATCTGCATTTTAATAAGGTTCCCTACATGACTTGCATGCACAAAGTTTGGGAAGCACTGTTGTGCATAGAGGGGATTGTTAAAGACTAGACATAGATAAGAAGGGTAAGAGATTCAAGGATAGAACATAATTCCATATTGAGGAGATATAATAAGGAGTGAGCAAAGGAGAAAAGGAAAAGTGTGATGGTTAATAGTGAGTGTCAACTTGATTGGATTGAAGGAAGCCAAGTATTGATCCTAGGTATGTCTGTGAGGGTGTCGCCAAAAGAGATGAACATTTGAGTCAGTGGACTGGGAGAGGCAGACCCATCCTCCATCTGGGTGGGCACCATCTAATCAGCTGACAGCACAGCTAGGATAAAGCAGGCAAAAGAAGTTGGAAGGACTAGACTGTCTGAGTCTTCCAGCTTCCATCTTTCCCCTGTGCTGGATGCTTCCTCCCCTCAAACATCAGACTTCAAGTCTTCAGCTTTTGGATTCTTGGACTTACGACAGTGGTTTGCCAGGGGCTCTTGGGTCTTCAGCCACAGACTGAAAGCTGCACTGTCAGCTTCCCTACTTTTGAGATTTTGGGACGCGGACTGGCTTCCTTGCCCCTCAGCTTGCAGACGGCCTGTTGTGAAACCTCAACTTGTGATTCTGTGAGTCAATACTCCTTAATAAACTCCCCTTCATGTATATACATCTATCCTATTAATCCTGTCCCTCTAGGAAACCCTAATACAAATGGTTAAAGAGGCAAGAGGAAAATCTAAATAAAAATGTCAAAGAAAGAAAGACTTTAAGAACAGGTTAAGAAGGATAAGGACTGAGAAAACTCTACTGGGTTTAGTAACTAATTGGTCATTAGTGACCGCCAAGAGACATTTCAATGGAACAGTGGAAAAGGGATGGAAACTAGTGAGAAGGGATGAGGACCGTGTGGATGGTACAGAAATCAGAATGTGGGAGCCGTAACTCTGAAAAGTTTGGAAATTAAAAGAGACTGAAAAGTAGCTTAGAATACATAACAGGATCAACAGAAGGCTTTGTTTTCAGGGAGAGAAACTTTTAGCATGCTTGCCAGCAGGAGGCAGGGCACCACTGCCTGCGAAAGGGCAAATGGCAGAGAGAGGAGATCACTGGGGAAGCAAAGGCTTAGATGACATGGGAAAGATGGGATCATGAGCACTGTCTGAAGTCAGAATTGTGTTTCTTGAAAAAGAAGACAGGAGAGTTAAAGATAAATTCAGGATGAGGAAAGAGTGAGTTGATAAAGGATAGTCTAGATTTCCTCAGTACTGCAGAAGCTCGGATAGATTGGGGGAAGAAAATAGCAGGGAATGTAGCCAGGATGCTGTCGCCAGAATCCAGGGTAAGGTGAGGCATGCTTGGATTGGGAACATTAGTGTGAAGTGGAGAAGGAGAAGACACAGATGCAGATATGGGTACATCTCAAAAGAAAAAGGAATGTATCTTGGGGCCTTCATAAACGATAGTAGGTGAAAAATAGAAAATGAATGAAGTTTTAAGTTAGAGCGAATGGGGCAATGATACTACTTCAGAAAGCAATACAGAGACAAGTGAGGTGATATTTCAAGAGAAAAAGTCTGAGTTTAATCTTGTCATGTTGAGTTTGAGGTAATGGTAACACATAAAAGTGAGAATGTTGACATTTCACTGGTTATTTCATTCAGCATGTATTTACTTGGGGCCTGCTATGTTCCTGATGCTCTTCGGGGGACCGGGAAATAACGGTGGGCAAAATACACGGGGTCCCTGCCCTCACCCAGCTTAAAACTTACATGGCAAGACAGGTAACAAGGCACTGAGGTCAATCAGGTGAGAATTCAGACACTGAAAATACTCGCTTCTTACAAACTTGGGGGCGGAAGAAAGGCAAGAGAGTCTGCTCTGGACTGGCCAAAGAGGAGAGCCCTCATTCTACACTAAGAGTAAATAAACACGGCCGGGCGCGGTGGCTCACGCCTGTAATCCCAGCACTTTGGGAGGCCAAGGCAGGCGGATCACGAGGTCAGGAGATCGAGACCATCCTGGCTAACACAGTGAAACCCCGTCTGTACTAAAAATACAAAAAATTAGCTAGGCATGGTGGCGGGGGCCTGTAGTCCCAGCTCCTGGGAGGCTGAGGCAGGAGAATGGTGTGAACCCGGGAGGCGGAGCTTGCAGTGAGCAGAGATTGCGCCGCTGCACTCCAACCTGGGCGACAGAACAGGACTCTCTCTCAAAAAAAAAAAAAAAAAAAAAAAACTCACAAGATGAGAATGTTAGAAAATGTGAAAGTGATTTCTAAACTATTCATAAAGCTTTAATACGTTGGCAAAAGAGTGAGAACCAAAGCAATCTTGAAATCTTTAACAAGTTGGAAACATGAGAAAGAAAACATAAGTTATTAATGGTGAAATAAATTTGGGTTAAAAGTATTTGACTCTTCATCAGGGCCAATTGGAAAGCTTTCTTTCAAATTGAGGCTCTATTGAAGACAAATGTGTACACTCTGCCATTCAAAACCCATTAAGAATAAAAACTGTAAATGAAGCACATCTGCTCTCCAACGTGAACTCAGAAAAGAATCTTATAGCATGGGAGACCCATAAAGACCCTGTGCAAATAGGTATAGAAACATGCGCCACAAAGGATAAAGTGACATTTCGTTGATACTTCCAAGCTAAAAACAAAACAAAAACAACGAGGGTTTTCTAACTGGAAACTTACTACCTAAGAGCTTTGATATCCAAAGTCCATAGTCAAAATATAAAAAAAAATTCACTAAGTTATTTGCACAGGATAAATGAGGCTGCACAAACCAATGTAAATCATTTTTTTAAAAAATCAGAGACTGTACAGAGGGAACCAAATATCAATGAATTAAAATGATACCAATTGGTGTTCCTGTAGCAAGCCAAGTGCATTCAGATTGCAATGGTTTTGTAAAAAGATACTCCTGAAGGAAAACTTTAGCTGTATTAATCTTCCAATTTTCAGGAAATAACCATCATTTTTAGCTATTATTGCTTATGTTAACCTACTGGATTAGTCTAAATTCTAAAAAAATTCTGCGTGAACATATGAGCGTAGATTTCTCCAAGTCTAGTCTGCTTCTAATTACACTAATTTGTAGTTCTGGCAGATTTATTTGGATGCTTCTAATATGTACAGTATTTCCAGGCTTTTAAATCGGGACTATTATTTTTTCCTCAAACATCACAAAGACTTTAAATGTCAATTTATTAACTATGCTAATTAGGGAGAAAGGAAGCATAGGGAAATGAAATTTACAAGTACTCCAAATACTCCTTTTTAGTCATTACTATTTAATTCTTCCCTTCAACTCATGTCCTAATGGTTCCCTACTTTGGTCAAGAATATCTTGCTTGTCATTATTGTATCTTTCAAAAGACTTTATTCAAAATGAAATTATCGATTTTGAATATTGTGATGTGCATAATTCCATCTATTTGATAAGCGTAGAGCCAGGGTGCATGTGCAAGGGGGTGAGGGTGAGGGTGAGATCCATGCTTGGGCCTTAGAGTCAACGGCCTGGGTTAGAATCCTAGCTCCATTAGGTCATCTGTCCTAATTTTCTCTATGTTAATTATCTCCGGGTGCTGTCAAACCATGGCAACATCTATCAATTAGAATCAGTCATCAGATAGATTCTTTTACAGAAAAGTCAGTAGGACAAAGTGAAATTGGAGGAGAGGCTTGAGGGTGGGAGGAAGAAATTACTCCAAATTATGCTACACAAGTTTGCCAGGTTACTGACCTATTGAAACAAGCAGTCCTACAGATTTATCAAGCAAGTTGAGTAACCCTTAAAATCAGGTTGCATTTTGCTGTAAGACTACCAAATTTCCTTTCTTCCTTCCTCTCTTCTCCCTTTCTTTCTCCATAACATTTTTTATCAAGATAATTTTTAAAAAGAAAAAGAGCAATTCATAAATGTTTGTTTTCTCAGCATTAGTACCCTAGACCAATCCATTAGGAACTGGAATTATCACAAGGAGGCATGTTCTTTCGAGTCCATTTTCCAAACAAAATAAGTCATGGGATTAGTGGTAGGTGAAATAAAAAGTATTTCAGATTCTTTGAAACATTTCAAAATTATTTTTCAAATAATTGGGTTTTGGCAATATCTTCTACATGTTTTTCCAAGTATTCATCCCTTGAGAACCATGGGCATATGAAGGAAAATTTAATTTTTTTCTTGAGTCTAGATTTCCCAACGTCAGATGAAAGGTAATTTTGAGAACTTATAAACACTTTTAAAATTCCTTCATTTTAGTTTGATTTGGACAAATAAAAATACATAAAACACTACAAAAAACATAAACATGGCCAAAAAGCATATTAAGAAATATGCAATAGCCTTAGTGTAAGGGAAATGCATATCAAAACTGTAATGAAAAACTACTACACTAGAATGGCTAAAACGAAAAATGCTGACCACCCAAAATGCTGCTTTAGAATGTGGAGCAATCAGAGCTCTCCTACACTGCTTGTGGGAATGTAGATGGAAAAATTAGGCAAAAAATAATCAAATATACATCTTCCTATAACTCAGAAATTCCACTTATGTTTAAGAGAAATTAAAATACATGTCCACCAAAATCTTACGCAAAAATGTTTATACAGTCTGTATTCATATAAATAAAAAAAAACATAATTCAGGTGCTCATTAGCAAGAGAATAAACTTTTGAATATTCACATAATAGACTATCACTCAGGAGTACAAAAAAGGAATGAATTATTGATATCTGCAATGTCATGAATGAATCTCAATGCTCAGTGAAAGAAGACAGTCAAAAAACCCATACTATATGACTCCATTTATATGGAATTCTAGAGTAGGCAAAACTAATCTATGGTGATAGAAATCAAATCAATGGTTGTTTCTGGAGGAAATTACTTTCTAGAGTGATAAAATTTTTCTATTTCCTGATGGGTATTGGATGCATGGTTATAGGCATTTGTCATAACTCAAACTGTACACTAATATTTATGCATTTTACTGTGTTTAAATTATACCTCAATACATTTTTATTCAAAAAGGGAATAAGAAAACTTCTGAAATGTAAAAATCACTTTGAATGTATTTAAAATAGAAAACTTTAAAAATATATATAAGTAATATTTTATAACTTATAAATTTTATATTTATAAATTTTTATATTTATAAAAAGTTATATTTATAACTTTTATAAATTTTTTTATAAGTAATATACAATTATAAGTAATATTTTATAACCAGCCTAGAAGTATGGTTCAGCATGTAGCACAGGGCCTATTACATATCCATCCAATGCATCTAAATACATGCCATCAAATGGTTGGATGGATAAATGGCAGTAGTTTAAAAATATACTTAAATTTTTCCCATTTGTTCTTCCAAAGAAAATGGTAGCTTCATTTCCAACTTGCTTTTCCTCTGCTTGTATCTCTGCCTATGTGTCTCTCCTCAGTTTTCTAAGCCAGTGATTCTCAAACTTCAGTGGGCATCAAAACCACCTGGAAGGCTTGTGAGAACACAAATGGCTGGGTCCCACCTTGAGAGTTTCTAACTCAGTGAGTCTGAGGGTGACCTGAGAATTTACCTTTTTGACAAATTCAAGACATGGTGATACTGCTTGCTTTGGGAACCACACTTTGAGAAGTATGATTTAAGTGCTTCAATTGCGAGATCAAAGATCCATCCTTTTCCAATCAACTTTCCAACTTTTAATTGTCTTTCCTAACTGCCTTTGGCCCCGTTTTCTGAGTTTCTAGTTGCACTTATTATTGATACCACCCATTTGCTATTTGACTCATACTTCCTTGTATAATAGTTTATGATTTTTGAAAAGAATTACATGTATGTGTTTTCTATTCAGATAGATAACCTTCTCAAGGGCAGGGCCCCTGACTTTGTTCCCCTCACACCTAGAACAGGCTGTACAGCTAAGAGGTGTTAAGTCAATGGTAATAGTCCTGATACTTACATATTCTTCTAAAGCACGTACAGATGCTATTAAAAGCAAGTGCTAATATTACCTGTCATTGGGACAGTGACTTGGCAATGTCCAGTCATGGTGTGGGTTGATGAGGAAACCCCAGGACAGGAAGACTGAGCTCGGTGTCAGAGTGCCAACCACCAGCTGGAGAGGTTTGCGAGAACGAGTTTTACCTGTGGAGGTGGCATACAGGTTAATTCAGGAGACATTTAGTAAGTTGCCATGATTCAGGTAAAATGCATAAAGATGACTTGGCAAGATGATGAAAAATGTGAAAACATCAAGTTCCTTTCCTTTTCTGTAGTCCACATTATTACTAATTTTTGCCCATGAATTTAAATGTGAATCAAATGAAATAACTTTTTCAGATTTGTGTCTATGCACGTGTGCATATGCATATACACGTATATGTATATTGTACTTGTAAGCATATTAACAATATCCAGCTATACCTAGTTTTATTTTCTTGTGGGTCAGGGAAGGATATGGAGGTCTTAGCTGTGATGAGTGAAATAAACAAACGCACATACACACACTTAATTTCTTTTACAGATAAAATGAAAGTATTTTTATTTTTTTCCCGGGACTGTGAATGAGTGGGAAATAACATCTAAGACAAGAAAAGAAACCTTATTATCTAGATTGTAGGTTATAATCTTTTTTAACCTGTTTAGAAGTGTAAAATCTCTTGATGTTATTGTAGTAAGTATATATTTTACAATGAGTACCTAAATGGAAAAGGCAAGCACATTTTTAACAATGCTGGAAGAGTAGGAGTAACACAGGAAGCACAGTTGTTCTGATGGTGCCAGCTGGATCTAAATAATGCCAAGTTATGTTAATAAATCACTGGAGATTGTGTTCAAGTACACAGGAGCAGGCACTTGCACTTTCAAAATTATCTGAAACTGCAGAAGTAGGGCAACGAAAAACAGGAAGAACCTCAACCGTGAAAACCAATGCTGACTCATTAAAAATAATTAGAGTAAATAAGATAAAAATCCGATAGAAAGCCTAATAAAACTACATAGAACATAAAACATACGTGCTTTGTATTGCTGTTGAATTCCTTCTTTTATTTCATGAGACTATGTATGACGTATTTGCACTAGAAAGAACTTGTGCTATCTAATGAAGTGGGAGCCAAATGGCAGAATGGCCTGCCACCTCTATTAAGGTAGGTAGAAGAGTGCCCCTTGCATGAGACGACTGGTGGTCATCTGAATCAAATGCTCTTGAAAATTGTGCCAGGCTTGTTTCTTTTGTTAAATTTAAGTTCTGTAAGTTGTTCTTCAAGCAAGAACTCTTCTTAGCACAGAATACACCTAACCTAGTGGTGGCAAATTGCCTCATTATAGGATAGTTGACTTTTAAAGATGTTTGAAATAATTTTAAAGATAGTTATTCATTTACATGGTTGGAAACACGGGTTTATTCTTCTCTAACTTTTGCAGACCCAGCTGTAATTGCGCCCCATATGATGGTGATTTAAATTGTCATGTATGAGCTCCAATGAGGGCAGATTAGAATCTGCAGTGAAGGCAGGGAACACTTATAGTTTGAACAAGCCCTGGGATGATTCTGATCTTCCCTTTTCAATTCCTGAGTTGATTTTCACTAATGTGATGCAACGATATCATTCACTTTGCAGATGAAAAATAAGGCACAGAGAAGTTTCAAGATTGTCCAAAGTCACACTAAGAGCAAAGTCAAAACTCAAGTCCTGGGTCTCCTCAATCACAATCTAGTTTTATTTTTATGATATCACTGTCTTGGCTCTCAATGTATAAAGATAATGCCATCTAGAGATGAAAGACATACTTTTCATGTAAGGAACCTAAGGCTTGTATGACCAAGGGAAACTAATGGTCTCCCAATTATTTGTATTACCAAATAACTATTTCACAAAGGTTGACTCTTAATATAAAAATAATTAATTAAAATTTATGTGGCAGATACAAATATAGAATGAATGGAAGCTCATCCCTTAGTCATTACATTATTCCTAAATGCAGATAACGAAAACAAAATTATATCTGCTATCCAAAAAGAAAGGTGGGGTGTTATATCCTGAGCAAGATGAAGCAATTTCCTGAGCTGGTCATAAAGTAAACAATAATTTCTAAGGCTAGTGTCATAGAATCCTCAAAATAAAATGAAGTTATAAAGTGCTAAGGCATAATCATTCTCTTGACATTCCTTATATAATTTTGTATATTTGTACTATGATCATATTCCTATCAAGAAACAGTTCAATGAGTATTCGTCTGAAAACAGATTCCATGGAATCACACTGATGTTTCTTGAGTTTGTGGCTATTTTTGAAGTACAGTCTCGAAATATTGAGAGTACATCTATTTTCAAGTATGTGGAAAACTGTCTGGACAACTCTCACTAACAAGTTGTAAGGAGCGATTGGAATTTCCCTTTTGCTTTGGGATGATCTATGAGGCCAGGAAAAAGAATTCGTATTTTTCAAAATGCTTAACCATTCAATGCTGCTCTTAAAAGAAGTGGAAATCAGCAGAAAGAGGGGAGGGAATTGTGGCAACTGATTTCTGATTTAAGCTATTTAGTATAATTGAATAGCTGAGTGCTCTTTCTCCCATTTTATTTCTCTAGAAAAATATAGCAAACAAACAAAAACATCCTTTTATTGTGTGGTATCCAGTGTACCATAAAAGGTGAACATGCTTTGGTAATAATTACTTGGAGATCATTCACATTAGAAAAATAAAAGCAGGCCGGGTGTGGTGGCTCACGCCTGTAATCCCAGCACTTTGGGAGGCCGAAGGGGGTGGATCACGAGGTCAGGAGATCGAGACCTTCCTGGCTAACACGGTGAAACCCCGTCTCTACTAAAAAATACAAAAATTTAGCCGGGCGTGGTGGCAGGTGCCTGTAGTCCCAGCTACTGGAGAGGCTGAGGCAGGAGAATGGCGTGAACCTGGGAGGCGGAGCTTGCAGTGAGCTGAGATTGCGCCACTGCACTCCAGTCTGGGCCACAGAGCGAGACTCCATCTCAAAAAAAAAAAAAGAAAAGAAAAAGAAAAGCAAAATTTTGTGAACAACTCTGTATAGAGTTAGGAAGATGCAACATCAGATAGAAAAAGCATATTCACAGCTTCTCCTTATAGCAATGGTCAGCTATATTATTTGATCTGAGAAGAAGTTTTGGTAGTGAAATTAGATGACATAGAATTTTAATCTTTAGTTATGTAGAAAGTTTCTACTTGCTTATTTATATATCCACTTTCCTGTTGCAAGTCTTCCTAGACCTGGAAACATGAGTGTTGCTATTATTTTTATTTTATGGAAGAAATCTTTCCTTTATTGAATTGAAGAGGTTTAGAAGGGAGAGATAAGGAGTAAATAAAACCTACGTGCTGATCTATTTAACACACATACATGAGTTATCCTTTTAAAATGTAAACAGTCTCCTTAAGAAAACGTGAGACATAAAATTTTGCCCTTAACGTCTGAAAGGCACAATAGTGAGCATGAGTTCACACACTGCAGAATAGAAACAGGCCAATAGGAGCTAACCCCAAATGAGCACTGACTACAGGCCAGGCACTGTCCTTAACTCATTTAATCCTCAAGGACAACCCTATTATGCAGCAGAATCCAGGAGTAGAGAGGTTCAATAACTTATGTAATTCCCTGCAGTTTGCAAGTGGTGGCACCAGGAGAAAATCCCAAGCAGTCTCTACCACCAGGCCGTGTTACTTCTCCAAAAGGGTAAACTGTGGACCCAGGGCTGACACCTCCTCTACATTCTTAAAGCTTCTCAAGGCATTTGGTCTCCATGGGTCCAAAAGAGATGAAAAGTCATGGTTCAAAGTTAATAAAAGAAAAAAAAATCAATGCAAAGGTCTATACCTGAACATGACTTCTTTTGACTTGGAGGTGGAGCAGGTCGCACAACTATCAGATATTTCGGCTCTGCATCTGGAAACAATAACATTATTTATCAGAAAAACCCTTTGAGAACCAGCACTGGAGGCAGCACACCCCTACCCTGATTCAGCATTCCCTGAGTCATCCTCCATAACCGCAGCTCCAGGGAGTGAGAGGACCCAATAATCTGAAAAGTTAACACTTCCTGAGAAGTTTATTAAGTTATTAAAATGAAAATTAAATCCAGATTTTCCAAACCAAATGGGCAAGGGTGAGGCAGAAGTCTTAAAAGAATCATACTCTACACAGATTTTAAACGCTATTTTCATCAGTTCTTTTCTCTGCAAATATATTTTTTAAAAAATCAGAGTATGTCCATTCTGTTACCTCACACCTCAAGGAGAGCCAATCCTGATGCTCCAGGGAAGGAAAAATTCTACTTGCACAAGACACCGTGGGCCTCACCTGTATAAGCTGAAATCACTCCCTTTCATGGGAACAGGAATATTTATAATGCCCTTCCTAATTTGTATCCTGTTTATGTAATTTCTCAGCCTGTTTTCATAGCTAGTCATTTTTAACGAACAATTTCTAAACAGTCACAATTTATAAGTTGGTATAATTTTCATTTTAAATATATTTCAATGAAATGTACATAGGGAATCTCAAGATATTTAAGTTTTAAATAAAATTATATTAAAGCAATCAGCATATGCTAACTCAATAAGGAGCTAATAATTTATCAAATAATTTTTTAAATATTGATGTTTGCAAGATGAATGGCTGGTTACACATATGTAAATAAACCAAATATATTTTGGGCATAAATAGCATTTTATAAGCAACTCTATTGGATTAATGGATTGATAAGTATTCTTTACAATGTTTCTCCAGAACTTTAAACTCTGAAACTCATTCTATAAGAAATATCATTTGGATGCTGTAGTCAGCCAGAATTCACACCTACTTACTCAGGCAGACTTCATATCTTTATTTTGCTTTCATTCTGGGTTCAAATGTCTCCCCTCCATGTGTCTGGAGCAGAGGCCTTCTTGCCCAAGGCTTTGCAGAGCTGACCTCTTTTCAGATGGAGACAACCTGGCAACTCAACTTCTCTTAGTAACTTGTGCCTTTGTCTTTTTTCTGGACACCTTACACAGTGCTTTTGGCTATAACCTGCTGCAGTAATTACCACTGAATAAAGTAACTTAGGCAGCCTGATGAACTCACCTCAGAGCTTTGCCTGATTATTGTACAGTTGTCTCCTACCCACCACACAGATAAAGGAGCATTCATTCTGTTCCAATCTCATGTGTTTGAAAGCACATCTTGCTTAGTGAGGCTCTTATAAGGAATGCTGGACCCAAATCAAATAAACAAGTTTCCTAGTAGGAATACAATAACCATTTCCTGATTTTGAGATATAGAGCAATAAACTACCATGTACTGAGTGCTTTCTATGTACAAGATACTATATTGAGAACCTTATATTCATAACTTAATTACTCCCTCATGATAATCCTTCCTGGCACTAATATTATCACCTCAATTTGTAGATGAGATAACTGAGGCAGGGTTGGCTTCATGGACATGTGGCATATACAGTCACATGGGACCCCATGCTCAGAAGGGCCCCATGCTTGGTTTAAGGTCCTGATGTCATCATCTTGAAATTCTTAATACTTTTATCTTTGAACTTGTGTTTTGCAAGGGAAGTCTGATGGGACAACAGAGCATGCATGTGAGTGGGGGAAACAGAAGCAATAAGCATGTCTGCATTTTCTGGACTCCCCACTCATTTATGGCATTGGAGGAATCCATTATATATAATTCCAAAGGAACCATGATGTGTGGGAGTTCAGCAAGACTCAAAGGTAGAACAAGGTAAGTATGTCACATTTACCATTCAGTAAAAGGGTAAGGAGGGGGACACACAGAGCTCCGAGAGGCCGTACTTTCCATTTGAACCAGAACTTGCTTTAGATGCAGAAAGAAGGCAATGTCACTTTAAGGTACGAATGACCAAGAAACTCTATCATATCCTTTCTTACTCATGCATTAGCCAACCACTTATGCTGAAAATGATAAAGGAGAAAAGGAAAAGATAGGGAAACCCAGAGGTTTTTTATTTTATTTTTTTGGTTTTGTTTTTAACCCTTCCTCATTCAGAAATAAGTTGAAAGAAGAGTGTTGGTAGAATGCGCACATATCAAGAAGTGAAATAAACAGCTGAATTAGCTTTGTGCAGCATTTCCACTATTCTGGTAGGAACAAAATACATACGCATATATGTATAAACTGTAAAATACAAACTGTGCAATTTCAGTAATTTCACTTAGGAGTTAAAGACTTTTACGTTTGCATTTAAACCTGGGATTGAACAATATAAAGATACAAAGTAAACTTCACGCTAATAATTTTAAATTTTTTATTTACTAAGACTTCAAATAGTAAATTGAATAAATACAATCGTGACAAAAGGAGAAATCACAAAAAGGAAAAAGCTTTATATTTTAGTATCTTTAACAACAATTTTTTCATGTTTTTGAACCAGGGGACCTACATTTTTATTTTGTTCTTGGCTTTGCAAGTTATGTAACTATCTTAATCAAGTCTCCAAAATACTCTTTTAATAAATCTCAGGAATTCACTTTTAGAAAACAAAACTCCTAGTTTTCCTAAATTTTTCTCACTCTAGCAGAGTCTCTTAGAGTTAACCTTTTAGATTCTTCCTTCATATGGATTATGCCTAATGCCTAGAGGTTTTTAACAAAAGACCTGAAACACTAGAAAAATAACATATACAGAAGCCAAAGATAGTACCATGATCCAAGACATATGGTTATATGAGCAATTTAAAAATACCTTTTGTTATGATCACAGTTATTTTGCATAAAGCATAGGCTGTTATAGCCAATTACAAATTGGAACAAATGTCGCTACCTGGGTGCACGTGTTGGCTCTTACTGCTCATTAAATATTTCCAACATACACGTATTTTGGGAGTCTTTGTGCTCTATTGGGGACACAGGTGTGGAAAAATAAAACTGAAGAATAGGATTTCTATTTCTGTTCCGTACAATAAAATTCTTTGTGGATTTATAGTAGCCTGGAAATATATACATTGTAGACTGAAATTCTGCCAATATATGTTACTTCATTTAGAAAGATATATAATTAAAATGTCAATTTAGGAAAAGTTGCATAGAATGCAGTTACCTTAACAAAGTTTCCATTCCTGATAGTTAATTCTATACAATGTTGCAGACTAATTAAATCTAATTTGCTTAATATTTTGAATGCCCTATGGCGGAGGACAGGGACAGTTTACTGCTTAAGGAAATCTACTGTTGAAATATTTTGTTAATTACTGGATTTTTCAGTAGTACTCTTATAATTGCAGTTTGATAAATCCCAATTTTCACATTTTGGGTCTGCTCCCATTAGAGGACGCCTGCATTGCAAGCCTCACTGCTTCAGAATGTTGTCACAGGGAAGCTTAGTTCTGCATGCAAAGTTTCTGCCATTAAAGTGTCCACAAAAGAAGCATGAAATAAACCAAGATAATCCTAAAAGAAATTAGGTAAGGGGGTCTGAAAAAGGCCCTTGCCAGGTTTAACAATTTTTTCGTTAAACTAATTTTCTGGACATAAGAGCACAGACTCTGGAAACAGATTAAATCCTATGCAACTACATGCTAGTACAAGTCAAAGTACTTAACCTCTGTGTACCTCAGTTTCCTGCAAAGTAGGAAAAATCATACCTAGTCTCATAAGGTTCTTAAAGATAATTAAAGTTGTAACAAAGTCCAGGCATGGTGGCTCAGCATGTAATCCCAGCATTTTGGGAGGCCAAGGTAGGGAGATCGCTTGAGCTCAGGAGTTTGAGACTAGCCTGGGCAACAGAGTGAAACCCCATCTCTACAAAAAAAACAAAAATTATCCATGCATGGTGATGGGCACCTGTAGTCCCAGCTACTCAGGAGGCTGAGGTGGGAGGATTGCTTGAGCTCATGAGGCAGAGGTTGCAGTGAGCTGAGATTGCACCACTGTACTTCAGCCTGGGTGACAGTGAGACCTTGTCTTAGGGGGAAAAAAAAGAAAAAGCTGTAACAATGTCAAACACAAAAAGTATGAATTAAGTATTAGTAACAATCGTGATTTCTAGAAAGCAGAGCTTGTGTTCTACAAAGTCTAAGGACATATTACAAGAGAGGAAAATATTCAAAAAATCTTTACAGCAAACACCACAGGTTCCAAAATGCAAGCATTTCACAATAAACATTACAAACCAAACTCATTCATAAATATCGATGCAAAAGAAAAACCCTAAAAATATACTGACAGGCAGAATCTGGATCTGACAGCACATAATACAATAATAAATTATTACCACATATAGTTTATCCCAGGAATGTAACATAAAGGAAAAAAAAAGGCCAGGCATGGTAGCTCACGCCTGTAATCCCAGCACTTTGGGAGGCCGAGGTGGGCAGATTACGAGGTCAGGAGATTGAGACCATCCTGGCTAACACAGTGAAACCCCATCTCTACTAAAAAATACAAAAAATTAGCCGGGCGTGGTGGTGGGTGCCTGTAGTCCCAGCTACTCGGGAGGCTGAGGCAGGAGAATGGTGTGAACCTGGGAGGCAGAAGTTGCAGTGAGCCGAGATTGTGCCACTGCACTCTAGCCTGGGCGACAGAGCAAAGACTGTCTAAAAAAAAAAAAAAAAAAAAAGAAAAGAAAAGAAAAAAAAAGTAAGCCTATTTCCACAGGTGCTGAAAAGTCATTTGAAAGAAATAATAACTCTGAATAAATAAGAATTCAGTGGAATACTTTCTTATAAAATATATCTTAAAACATCTAAATCAAATGTATGATCCTCCTTTACTAAACATGCCAGACCCTTGCTGGCACCAAGAATGATACTGGGTAAAAAAACAACGGGACTGTTGATAACTGAGTTGAATTTCCCATTATTCCTATACACCAATAACAGACAAACAGCGAGCCAAATAATGAATGAACTCCCATTCACAATTGCTACAAAGAGAATAAAATACCTAGGAATCCAACTTACAAGGGATGTGAAGGACTTCTTCAAGAAGAACTACAAACTCCATAATCTCAGCCCAAAATCTCCTTAAGCTGATAAGCAACTTCAGCAAAGTGTCAGGATACAAAATCAATGTGCAAAAATCATAGCATTCTTAGCATTCTTATATACCAATAACAGACAAACAGAGAGCCAAATCATGAGTGAACTCCCATTCACAATTGCTTCAAAGAGAATAAAATACCTAGGAATCCAACTTACAAGGGATGTGAAGGACCTCTTCAAGGAGAACTACAAACCACTGCTCAAGGAAATAGGAGAGGACACAAACAAATGGAAAAACATTCCATGGTCATGGATAGGAAGAATCAATATTGTAAAAATGGCCATACTGCCCAAAGTAATTTATAGGTTCAATGCCATCCCGATCTAACTACCATTGACTTTCTTCACAGAATTGGAAAAAACTACTTTCAATTTCATAAGGAATCAAAAAAGGGCCTGCATAGCCAAGACAATCCTAAGCAAAAATAACAAAACTGGAGGCATCACACTACCTGACTTCAAACTATACCATAAGGCTACAGTAACCAAAACAGCATGGTACTGGTACCAAAACAGATACATAGACCAATGAAACAGAACAGAGGCCTCAGAAATAACAGCACGCATCTACAACCATCTGATATTTGACAAACCTGACAAAAGCAAGCAAATGGGGAAAGGATTCACTACTCAACAAATGGTGCTGGGAAAACTGGCTAGCCATATGCAGAAAGCTGAAACTGGATCCCTTCCTTACACCTTATACAAAAAATTAACTCAAGATGGATTAAAGACTTAAATGTTAGACCTAAAACCATAAAAACCCTAGAAGAAAACCGAGGCAATACCATTCAGGACATAGGCATGGGCAAAGACTTCATGACTAAAACACCAAAAGCAATGGCAAAAAAAAGCCGAAATAGTCAAATGGGATCTGATTAAACTAAAGAGCTTCTGCACAACAAAAGAAACCATCAGAGCCAACAGGCACCTACAGAATGGGAGAAAATTTTTGCGATCTATCCATCTGACAAAGGGCTAATATCCAGAATCTACAAAGAACTCAAACAAATTTACAAGGAAAAAAAAAACCCATCAAAAAGTGGGCGAAGGATATGAACAGACACTTCTCAAAAGAAGACATTTATGCAGCCAACAAACATGAAAAAATGCTTATCAGCACTGGTCATTAGAGAAATGCAAATCAAAACCACAATGAGATACCATCTCACTCCAGGTAGAATGGCCATCATTAACAAGTCAGGAAACAATAGATGCTGAGAGGATGTGGAGAAATAGAAACACTTTTACACTGTTGGTGGGAGTGTAAATTAGTTCAACCATTGTGGAAGACAGTGTGGCGATTCCTCAAGGACCTAGAACTAGAAATACCATTTGGCCCAGCAATCCCATTACTGGGTATGTGCCCAAAAGAATTATAAATCATTCTACTATAAAGACACATGCACATGTATGTTTATTGCAGCACTGTTCACAATAGCAAAGACTTGGAAGCAACCCAATGCCCATCAGTGATAGACTGGATAAAGAAAATGGGGCACATATACACTACGCAGCCATAAAAAAGGATGAGTTCATGTCCTTTGTGGGGACATGGATGAAGCTGGAAACCATCTTTCTCAGCAAACACAGGAACAGAAAACCAAACACCACATGTTCTCACTCATTAGTGGGAGTTGAACAATGAGAACACATGGACACAGGGAGGGGAACATCACACACTGGGGCCTGTTGGGGAGTCCGGGGCAGGAGGAGGGATGACATTAGGAAAAATACCTAATGTAGATGATGGGTTTATGAATGCAGCAAACTACCATGGCACTTGTATACCTACGGAACAAACCTGCATGTTCTGCACATGTACCCCAGAACTTAAAGTATAATTTAAAAGAGGTAAAAAAAAAAAATTATCACTTTAGGAGAATTTTAATGACTTAGATAAAAAGTAAATTTTCATACAAATTTCTTTCTACATTGTGAAAATAAATTCTATTTCTTTTCTATTCTTGCTTTTCCATTTTTTTTTTTAAATAGAGATGCGTCTCACTATGCTGCCCAGGTTGGTCTCTAACTCCTGGCCTCAATAAATTCTCCTGCCTTGTCCTCCCTAAGTGCTGGAATTACAGGTGTGAGCCACTGTGCCCGGCCTCACTTTTCCAGTTATAAAGAACGTGTCGGTGTAAGGCTTTCCCTCAACAACTTAGTGAAATGTGAAAAAGGATTTTGAAATAAAAGCATCTGATGTTCGAAAATCTACTTTATAAATTAAACATGCCAAGACTTATCTGTGGATTACTGCAAACAGGGGAACATAGTAAAAACAAATGAATTCATCTGTATTAGTGCAAGTAGCTCAACATAGTAAAAAACAATAGAAATGTTTGGCTTTACCCATCAGCTAAATAAAAAAAATTCTCCTTTTAGGTTAAAAGGATCAAGATGTAGGAGACTGGATATTCACTAGATCCTTTGATTTTCTCAATTTCTTCATCTATTTCTGGGCTGCTCATTGTAGATGCTTTTTCTTGGTTACTACTATCAGTATCTGTTTTAGATGGTTTGTCTTGTATCTCTAACTGCCACGATCTCTTGAATCATCATCTAAGTCTAAGGCTTTATGCTTAATCATTTGTGGTCTACTAGCTAGAGTAGCTTCAGGAATGTCAGTGTGTTCTATCATTAAGGTCAGATTGGCTACTACATCGAGGTGGAGGTTGTTGTTACAGCTTTTAGAAACATGTCTGTTTTTTAAAGACATAACACATGAATGAAGAAATTCAGAATCTGGATAAAAGGTCCATAATGCTTGACGAGGAAAAATGTTCCCCTGAGGGTCTTTTTAGATGTTTTTCTCTCATGCTGCCTGAATCTACGGTCATATCCTTTTTTCCAATTTCTTGTTTTAATCTGTTTATATCCTTTACTAGTTTATTTATTGCTTGTTCATTGTCTTCCACTTTTTTTTGCATATACTCTTTAATTCCTCTTGTAATGAAGCATTATATTTCATTTATCTTATGTACCTCCTTTAATGATCCATCTTCTTCAAAAAATTTAGAGCTGTGTGTTTTTACTGCTTGGCTAAAACCAGTGGACATACAGGAACCTGATACAGTTTTATAACCTAGTTGTTCAGAAATACCCAGATTGGCAACCACTAAAGGTACCCTGTGAAAAAGTCCTTTTTGAGGTTTCAAGGCATGTTTCAGTCGATGAGTAGAGCAGCTTTCTGTTATTATACTTGGTGTTAATAGTAGAAAAACAAGTTCTTGGTTTGAAAACTGCTCCTGCAAGTTTTTGTGAAGCAGCCTCTCTCTAAACATCATGATCTGATCTGAATGATGACGGAATTTGTACCAACCTATCACATTCTTTTTGACATTGGAGAATATTTTCTGCAGTGCTTGCTCATTTATTTCACTTGAGGAATTATAAAAGCAAAAAAAAGCATGGAATATATTTCTGAATGTCAATTGTATAAACAACTTCAACATCATCCATTTGGGAATCAGTAATGCTATTCTTGGCTTCATCTTTTACTTCCTCAAGAAGAAAACCTTCCATGTCCCAGACCGTGCTGGGGTGCTGTAAGGCAAGTTGGTCAGCACAAAGCCTGAGGGTACCTGCTCTTACCCTCCGTGCTGCCATCGCCTCAGGCTTCATGAGACCTATCTTCACAACTTCATTAATCTAAAATGCTTCTAAAATAGTTTATAGAAAAGGAAATGATCTCTTTTGTAAAAAGAATAGGCAACATAAAATGTACACATCAATGAGTCAAAGGAAGCTCTTTCCATAAGTATAAAATAAAAGCCTCAAGGGATACAAGAGCAGTACCATTAATTAGCAACTTTATTGTTTCTTAGTTTTATATAAAATAGACTGATTTACAGTTGAAAATGCTTTAGAATTTGATGAAATAAGGTAATTATTTATATTAGAAGCCAGTGTGGCACATCATGAGACACTAGTAAGAATAAAATCACCCATAGAATTAAAAAAAAAACTATATTCATGGAAATCTCCATAACAGAAATATTGTTGATTCTTATTTGCATCTGTAAGTGCCCACAAGCCACATTTAACTATATTCAGACCTGAGCGGGTATAATCTAAATTTAAGCATACTCTAGCTCTTGACATTTGGCCGACAGCTCCTGTACTGCATTTCATCAACACTAACCCTGAGTAACATCTGCCTGAAAAACACCCTTGAGAAAGATTGCTGTCTTTAAGCTCCAGCAGGGAGTTCCACTCACCCACTAGTTGGTTCTCAAAAAAGGGACCTCCTAAGTGTGGCCGTGGAACAGGTATATAAACAGCTCACCAGTGCCCTGGGCTCTGTGACTCTGTGGCTATCAGCTGCCTCTGCCCCTGCTGTAGATGGGTCCCCTATGGCCTATTGATAGATGAAGGGGAGATGGGAGAGGGGAACCCCACTGAAGAAGTCAGTCTAGGCAGAGATGGGCAGGCCTGTGGGGAGCTGGAATGTAAAAAGAGTAGAATGCTGTTGTCTCCTCACTTATTGAAAGGCTACTTACCAGTAGTTCTAAGTTTCAACAGGGCGACCAACTTCACGCCCCACCCACCCCACCCATTGTCCTATTCTGGTGACAAAGAACTGACTAATGAAACCAAATTTACACCACAACAGCAAACTGGTTTCAGCAATGGGGTATAAAAATGATTCATAACTCAACTGTAGTCCACATTCACCCTGAAGACCATTGCTGGAAAAAGATAGGCTCCAATATTGTTGATGCCATCACTCCACAGGACAGAATCAATAACGACTACAGAAAACCCGCCCATCTATGATAATTAAGTGACCCTGAAGTAATTACATATGAAAAGGCCAGAACAGCAGCAACTGAAAGTCTGGACCCACTCGAGAGCATCGCTAATGTTCTTTCAGGAAGGATGGCGTCACTTCTGGAAAAACACTGATGATTATTTTTCTAGAAAATTGGGGAAATCCTGCTCTCTGCTTGGGCATGTGCTAAGTTGTAGCTTTGCAAAATTTCATGATAGCTTGAAGCTCAAGTAGAATACAGAGTAGCATAAGTAATGTCAGTGTTGTACCAACTTTACTATGTTAATACATACAATATAATTGACTAATATACAATGCTAATTTTTAATACATCACTCAGTAGATTACTAGCACATTGCCCTTAAACATAAAAAAGAACGTCTATAGAATTATGGAGCATCACAAAGTAATATAAGTCCTCCACCTTTTAGAGTATTCCTAAGCCCCTGAAGAAAGCCATAAGAGGCTGAGGATCACTCTGGATGTGGGCCAGGCTTTCAGTTCATGCTGTTTATTCATGAACCTCTAAACATGGAAACATAGTAATTGCTCAATAAACACATTCTGAAAGAATGAATGAATCTGCTCTTCTACCCATTTAATGCCTGGGGCTAGAAGAAAGATGAATGAAGCCCAAGGCTTTGCAGGCAGAAAGGAAAAAAATAGAGGGTTGGGAAATAGCACAATCAGCACAAACAAGTATTTTTTGAAAAGTAATCAAACAATTAGTCTTTAGTAAGTCCTATTTGTAGGACTGTTGGTTTTTTCCTCAGAAAAAGTATATGTTTTCATGTGGAAAAAAAACTTTTCCTTCTTTGCCTGAAAAATAACTGGAGGGCAAATTTTAAAGCAAATCCTACACTCTTCAGTAATTATTTCCATTAAACATTACAAGATCTGTTGAATAACGAACCCACACCCAGTTTGACAGAACACTCTGTTATGCCCCATGGCTTGGAGAATTCTGGCTTATCTCAGTCTCTAAGATGCAGTCTGTGGAACGAGGCCCCTGGCAGGCTGAGCTCGTACTGAAGGTTAAACTACTCACAGAAGTGCAGCCAGCCGTACCACAGAGCAACAATGCAAAAATGACTAGGAACAGCAGCCACTGCTAGGATTCCAGAATGTTCACAGGCCTGTTCTGAAGGGAGCTCAGAGCTCATGTTGGTGCGGATGTCACAAGAGAAGTTGCTAAGAATTGTCTGGAAATGAATAACAGCAGTGAGAAGCAGCCCCTCATTGGCCCGCTGTAGACAGTGAGTGGAGCTTCTACATATGAAATGGGAGTGCGGCATTGATTGGAAGAGAGGATGTGGGGAAAGGGGTATGGGAGGAAGACAAGGTTAAAGGGGGAAAGAGGGTGTCTCTTTCCAGTAATGTGTATTCCCAATGGCTCTGCCATACTTGGTCACCATTTACAGCTTTCTCAGGTTGTCTGGAAGAAAAGACACATGTACTTTTTCTAAACAGAGGGTCATTTTAAAGACAATCCATTGAGGAAGACATTATTGGAGTTTTTCTCAGTTTTACTTTCATTCTGTGAGAGTTGGGGAGGCAATGCTATTAAAAGCATGCATTTCACCCAAGGCTGACTACATAATTTGCAGGGTCGGGTACAAAATCAAAAGGTAGGACCCTAAAAAGAGTGCCATTGAAGGCACAACATTCAACTTTTACTTTCTTCCACCATCTCTGTCTTGACCCATCATAATGTTTATTTGCTATTTAATATTGCACTGTACAGGCCCTCAGCCCACTCTCTTCCCCCTCCACTTACTATCTCCCTCCAGCAGCAGTACCAGAATCAAGATCAAAGTGCTTTACCCTTATTCCCCAACCCCCCCCCCCAGGGGAGAAAAGTCAATCTCCCTTCCCTACAGGTCTGTCATCCCAATTCATAGACCTCCCAAGGGATTGCCATTTCTGCACTGGGACATACTGTGTACCTGAGGCAGGTGAGAGGGAGGCTTGCCCCCACCAAATGCCCTACTTAATGCACAGTGGCACTGCCAGACACTGCAAGGACTGCTGCTGCCATGACCAGCCAGATGTCATCACGGAGGTGTGCACACCCAAGTCCCTGCTGGAGGTGGAGGGCAGCTGAAGTCGCTGAATAGAGATGGGAAGTGGAAGGCAGCCAAGCTGCAGGGACACCAGGGCAGGAGGACATGACAGTTGAGAATCAAACTAGGGGAGGGGCTGGGAGGCCAAGCATAAGAACCCAGGCTCCAAGCCCTCTGCACCTGCTCTGTTGTCTGATAGGACCTCACTTACAAAATAAAATGGAAAGATAAAGAATTCATGACAGTGACAGCAGGGCATTAAACCCAGAATGCAAGGTCCTCGAAGTGCACTGGTCATCTGATCGTGAAGCCAGCCCTGACCCTTCCACTTCCAGTGCCTGTACACTGACCACAACACTGAGGTTCCAGGTCATTTCATTTCCTGGGCTCCTGGCATAGAGTTGGGAGCATCCGCTTCAATTACTGTCCCAAACTAACCCTGCTTCACTCGCATGCTCCGGCAGATTCTCTCCCCAACACCACAAATGTTTAAAGACTTTCTCTTACCCAATTGCCACATCCTTTCCTAGTTTAGCAGACCTGTTAGGCATTACAATTGTTGGCTTTATTGCCTGTAGTTTTTTTCCTTGCCCGTGTTTTATATGTGCACCCCACAGAGAAGTTTAGTGTAGAGTGTGGTCTGTTAACTGGTTTAAGCCTTGGCAAGGGCTTGATTTTGAAGTAGAGACTGTATATTCGCACACACACATTTTTCCAGTGAATTCACCACTTTGTTCATGTTATCGCTACAGGAAGTGTGTCTGGATATTTTTCTTTATCAGGACTTTGTTTGGATATTTTTCTTTCAAATTATAAAGCCAGGTCACATTAGCTCTCAGATCCAAAAGTCAAAGCCGTCAAATCAGCAAAGATTTTTCTTCCTTTTCAAATGTTCTTGTCAGCTTTTCCATGTAGGAGTGGGGAGTCAGGAATAATTTACACAAGACGAGTTTTTAACATTGAGTTCAAAAGTACTGGAACACTTACAGGCCTGGAGAAAAGCACTTTGGCATGGCGTTCAGATATACATGCTGAGGAGTCGGCCTGCTACTTATAGATTTCTTAACCTCTTGGGGACTCACTGTCTTCAGTGGGACAAAGAGAATGCTAATAGTACCTGCTTCATGGGGTTGCTGTAAGGATTTAATAATCCATTTCCATAAAGCCCTTAGCCCAGCACATTGTAAGTGCTCAAAAATATTAAATCATCAGCTAACAGGTTGATAAGAAGTGCCATTCCATTATTTGACCATCTACGTGCCCAGCCTGGAGAATGGAACACAGCAGTGGCAAACCTGTGGCGAACCCTCCAACCCTTGATTTTGTCTCTCTTTTCTTGATGCAGAGCATCCCCAGAGGCAGAGAAAAGGCTGGGCTATTACCTTGGGATCAGATTGTGAAATATCGGGACCATGCTAAGAATTCTAGGCTTTCTCCCGTATGTAGATTGCATATAGATTTTTCAACTAAACTGGGGTACTATTGAAAGAAAGGGAGCACAATTAATTATATCAGAACAGCAGGTGTCAACCATGACTATGCCAGATAAAACAGGGTAAATAGTTACTTTACTAATAGGGTAGAGTCAACCCTTTACCCCAGCTGAATAATTTTTTCTCCTGGATATTTTTACTATAGGCAACTAGGGACTTTTTATTTGGGCAGGGAGGCTTCCCTAGCAAACTCTGGGTAGCCAGCTACTATAGCTGTGAATATATTGACCCTGATTGTGGAGCCCATCAGGGAAGGTGAGACTCAGCTCTGGGTCCTCAGGAGCTTACTATTTTGCTGGTGAGACATGACACAGAAGAAACACACACATGACAAAAACAATTGGGGAACAACACAGAAGAGTATAACCTAATGCTGGCTTTCATGGCATAGCACTTGGTATGACCCACATGTGCCAGAGAGCACTGAATTTCCATGGAATGTAAAATATTTAAAGGAAAATAATACGTGGATAATCAGGAAAGTTGATGTGACCATGTTCCTTGGTTTTGAAATGTAAAAAAATAAAGAAAATTCTAAAGTTTAAATGCTATCTTATATATCTATTCCAGATAACCCTTTAATATCCTTTTACTGGCAGCTGTCTTTCCACTTAAGACCCCTTCTCCATAGCAAGACTTTTGCAATGAATCTGGGACCATATATCTTTTTGGCCCATGACAAAAAAGGCCATTAGCCATTCGGGGACACTCTTTTGGATATAATAGAGAATAACTTTTTAAAAGTTAGATTTTGATCTCAGTGCATTGTGTAATACATTTGAAAAAATTGTGCTTTATATTAAAATATTGTGAATTTTTGTATTGTATTTCCAAGAAAAGATAGACTTGGCGACAGTTTATCGTTTGATGGAGTCAAGCAGACCATGAAAACACTGTAGTTGAATTCAGTAGAAAAAACAGGACTTTGAAAGGATGTTTTCTTTACCAAAACATGATGAAATGGTCAACTCTTCTCATACAATGGCTTTCTGGTATAAACTTATGGTGAATTGTTTAAGAGATGGTGTACATTTATTAAGAAATTGATACCTATTAGGCGAATTTCTTTAAAAATCCCCTTTGAAGCTTAAGTCCTGGTAAACTTTGTGCCTTGGAGGAAAAAAAAAATCAAATGATTCTGGGATTCCTGTTTTTTTTAAATGATAAATTTGGACTCATCTTGAAGATTTAAAGCCAAATACTTCCCAAGTGGTAAATCTATTTCCAAAGAAATAACTAAGAATTAGATGACATTTCAAAAATAATTTTAAAAGAGAAAAATCTATCTTAAATGGTACCCACAGCTGTTTCAGGCTTTTTAGGTCTTTCCTTTTCCTCTTTCCCATTTATTCATCCACCCATCCACCCATCCACTCATCCATTCATCTACTGTGTTTCTGAAATCAATGACGACATTGAGGGTAAAAAGAAATCTAAGGTTCCTAGGGTCCTTAGCTCCCGGGAGTTTTCTACTTGGGTGAAGTATAGAGGCAGACAAGACACACAAAAATAAAAACAAATAGCAATTGACTAACCTTAAGAATGATAAAAGCAATTGCTAAGCCTCCAGGATATTCATGGAGAGGGACTGAAATGTCTATCCTGGCCAGAAATGGCCTTGTGTACAGTAAAGTAGGACTTGATGGATGGGCAGCACATAATAAACAGAGATGGTGGTGGTGGAGGAAGGGGAGAAGAGAACAAGTTTTGAGGAAGAAATGAGTGCCTTACATATTTTATTTAAACCTTAATGAGGAGGTAGCCATAATACATCTCCCCACCCACTTTTTAACCGTTTTTTACAGGACATTATAGAAGCAACCCATCAGGAACTTATGACCATTGTCCTGTAGAACAGATAAAGTTCCCCAAGTTCTGAGAGGCAGTAGAACACAGTGGTTCAGAGCTCAGACTTCCTAGCTTCAAATCCTGTACCTGCCATATACTAGCTGAGCAGCCTTAGGAAGTTTAAAACTCTTGGAGCTTCAACCTCCTTCTGGGTAAAAGAGAAATAATAATACTACCTATCCCTGCAAAACTGCCATTTTGCATCGGTATCAGGAGTCTGATATTCACTCCTGGCAGCTGTCTTGCTCCCTGCCTTTGAAGCCTCTTGCCATCTCTCTAAGGACTCTGCCAGGAAGACAGGGCTCAGGTGGCTTCAATGGCTGGTACTACATCATTTCCTTCTATTGGTTTATCCTGCTTCTTTTTTTCATAAGTTATTTTTTTCAGCTTCTTTATATTCTCTATATAGTTCCTTCAGTTATTTTCAACCCCTATTTCTGTTTTTCTTCAATGAATGCATAACCACTTATGATAGGTATCTTTCAGTGTAATAAACAGTATCAATCTCTATTATTTTATATTTCATCCCACTTTCCTAAAAATAGAGCATTCTTAAACATTTTTATGATAGAGAAGTAGAAGAGAACAACTGACATTCTAAGGGTTGCCATGGTAAAAGAGGAAAAATTGTGCATTTCCTCTTGCTGTCTATACAAATGTAAAAATCAAGGGTAAACCTTGTAAATGGTACTAATAATCTATAGACATATAAATTGCATTAAAATTTATAAACATACAATTTATACTGATTCATGTCTGATCAATCATAAATCAACTTTGCTTTTAAAGTTTTGAAAATGTTTCACTGTGAAACAAAGCGAGAAATTTCAAAGTAAGAAACTGACGGTTGAATTTTAGCCCAAATGCACTGAGATAGAATTACCATCAGTTAAGTAAATTAAAGCGTCATGCACTTATTTTTATCTGTTTAGTAGGACAGGTCAAAATTCTCGCTATCTTCTTGCTAAAAATTGCTTTATTTGAATAAGAGATTGAAAAAGTGAGATCTAGAGATGACAGACTTTTTCAGGTATATATTTTTCGGGGAGTCACCATATTTTTCTTTGGAGGCCACAGCTAAGGAATTCTAAGAGGCACCTGACGACTCTCTTCACCAAAGGCACAAAACAGTCAGCTTTGACACAGGATACCCTCAATAATTAAGAGATAATAATGACTTTGGGAGAGAGCTGTGTGTGTGCTACTGTGTCATCATCTTAGATTTTGCTTATTTTGTTTTTTAATCTTGTTTTGAGAGTTGACCCTGACGAGAAACATACTTGGGTATGATAGATGGGCATGGCTGCCTTTCAGTGACTAACAGCTCTGCTAAAACAATCTACCCTCTACAGTTTTACCAACACTATCTCCCTACCCACAAATATAAAAGAAAACCACAAAACTGCCACTTAGACCAAGCTTTTTCAACGTAGGCAGTAACCTCTTAGAGCTGGCCAGAACTTTAGTAGAAAGTTAACCCAATAGTTATTAGCAATTGAGACAAACAAAGCTCAGAAGTGTTAGGTAAATTATCCAAGGCCACTCTGCTTGTTATAACAGCAACTGACAAAATTCATAAAACATGCCTACTGTGTGCTAGAGTTTATATTGGCTTTTTAATATATGTATATATATATATATATTTTTTGATATGGAGTCTTGCTCTGACACCCAGGCTGGAGTGCAGTGGCGTGATCTTGGCTCACTGCAACCTCCCTCTCCCAGGTTCAAGCAATTCTCTGCCTCAGCTTCCCGAGTAGCTGGAATTACAGGCACCCGCACCCATGCGTGGCTAATTTTTGCATTTTTAGTACAGACAGGGTATCTGTCTGTACTATCTTGGACAGGCTGGTCTTGAACTCCTGACCTCGTGGTCCACCCGCCTCGGCATCTCAAAGTGCTGGGATTACAGGCATGAGCCACCACACCCAGCCTATATTAGCTTCTTTATATGATTCAGCCATAGTCTTTACAATGCTTCTGGAAGATTATTCTCTATTTTAGAAATGAGAAAAATATAATGCAGATAATTTAAACTACTTACCCACAACTATTCCACAATAAGTCGTGTTGAATTTGAACCCAGGTCTGTCTGACTCAAAAGTAAATAGGTATTTTTTCCGCACACCATGCTGCCTCTCAAATGAAGGCTGATCTTTCCTAGAATACAGATTTTAGCATCCTTGTCCAGGACTTTTTTCAGCTTAGAGCATTTCCAGTGCGTTAGCACTGCGTCCTTTCCCTCACTAGAGCTGGCATCACTTGGAGGAGTTATAGGCAAGATATGACTGAGAGGCCTGTGCTGAGTGTGAGAAATGCACTCCCTTAGGGAAATGTGTGAGGGTTAGCAGCTGTGAGAACACGAGAATTAAAACATTTGCACCCCATTAGTCCCTTTGGAGTCCTAACACCTGGTTGGAAGACAAAATCTTCAATCAGAATTTGTCATAGTGAACACATGTATTTAAACTTAAGCCTTCTCTGCAGTAAGGATACTAAAGTAATTCTTCAACGTGCACCACATAATTGATGGCGCTAGGTCTTCCTCTGCAGGTGACACTGATTAAAGTGTTTTCAGATGTCAACAGAACATTATTAAGTATGAGTCTTTAAAGGTCGACGCTGAGAAAGTTCTCAGCTAATGAGACATTAGCAAAATTACTAGCAGCTGACCATAAAAGAAGGCAGCAGAAACTTAAAATGTTAACCAGGAGTGAGAACATTCGTGATGTGAGTAAAAAAAAAAAGACATAGGAACTTAGAGGATCTATGAAGTGTGAATCATGTTTTATCACGTCATCACAGGGCTCTGGAGGCCATTAATATTTATTAATAGCCACTGGGGAAAATACTATTTTTCCTACTGCCCCCTCTAGTACAATCTTAGATAAATTTTTACAGAAATTTCATATGAATATTAATTTCCAAAATGGCAAAAGGATGGTTTTGCTTACTTTTGCATGGAAAAGCAGTAAGTGACTTAAAAACATCTCTGTCAATACTTAAATAGAAAGATAATAGGTATTAAATGTAAAAATGGTTATGAATGATTACTTGGTGGAAGTCCTAGTCCACAGGTCACTAAATGTTAGCTTGAGTATTTCTGAATAAACAACAGCTTCTCAATTCAATGGTAAAATGAAAAATGATGGTAAACATATCATTAAACAAATGAAATGTGTCAGACAAGGCTGTACTTAATATTTGCTTTGAAACTGAGGGTAATTCACTGTTTGAGTATGGTGCCATGCAACTGAAAAACATACCACTACCTTATTAAACTACTAAAAGAAAGTAAGAGCAGGAGCTGTAAGTGATGCTTTTTTTCCATAAAGAAATAAAAATTCTTTGCTCTTGTATAGCACTTTGCACTCAAGGGACTTTAATTCATCACTTTATAGTTACAAATACACTAAACCACCACAGCATATCTGTGAAAAATACACCTGCTATAGATGAGCAGAGTTGAGATTTATTGCATAGTAAACTGGTATCAGACAGGGAATTGAATAGAGATGCAAATTTTAAACACAGAGCTTGTGGCAGACAGGATAATGCACCCAACAAAGCTTGCTTACATCCTAATCCCCAGAATCTGTGAAGATGTGAGGTTGCATGACAAGGGAGAACTGAGGTTGCAGGTGGAATTACAATTGCTAATCAGCTGATTTTAAAATAGGGAAAGAATCCTGGATTATCCAGATGAGCTTACTACAATCACAAGGGCCTTTAAAAGTAGGAGACGAAAGCAGGAAAGGAGGCCAGGATGGTGATGGTGATGGTGGTGATGGTGATGTGATAAGGGCTTGACCCACTGTTGTTGACTTTGAGTGGAAGAGAAATGCAGTAGCCTCTAAAAGCTGGAAAAGACATAAAACCAGATTCTCCCCTCAGAGCCTCCAGAAAGGAATGCAGCTCTGCCCACACCTTGATTTTAGCTCAGTGAGATCCATGTTGGATTTCTGACCTATAACTGCAAGATAATAAATCTGTAATGTTTGAAGCCACCAAATTTGTAGTAATTTGTTTTAGCAGCAGCAGGAAACTAATGTATGGCTGCTTAATCAATTAGGAGCAGTTAATGCAAATACAGTCACGGAAGACTATAAATAACCAATTTAAACAACCAAAAAATAACATTTTACTTGGAACAAAAGTTCATTTTTGAAGTAATAAAAGCAGAAGCACACAAATTTCTTGACTTAAAGAAATACAGAAAAGGAAATATGTATGAGGAATGTTTTTTTCATTTCCACCAGAATACTAGAGGAGAAAAGGAATTAATAAAAAGAACATATTGATCTACAATATTAGGTAAGAGTTTTAAAAATAATAATTGGAATTGCCTTCTAGGAGTTGTGGAATCTTTGTCCCTAGGTTCTTTGAGATGCACAGTGACCTATTTTATCTGCCCTAAATGACTTCAGTAGCTACTTTCCTGATGACAGGACTTAGATTAAACAATCTCTCACGTCCTCTTCCAGCCTAAATATTCTACAGAGACTGAAGTCTATCCAATTCTGTGGCACAAATATTTAGTGCCTATCTACTTAATGTAAATTATCTTGATATGAATAACCAAAGAATAAAACATAAGCTCGACTTTAAGAAGTTTTCAGTATTATAGTTAACCAAAGTAAACAATCAAGCATATTTAAGCTAGACCAAAAGAATCATAAGGCATAGATAAGTGATATATTGATAAAAACCCATTAAATATATAAAAATCAATGCATTCTTATTGGCCCTAAAAAAAACCCAACCAACAAACACTGTCACTGGTCATCTTCGGAAATAATCAGAGCATCAACATATAACACTGAAAATTTATCCTGCCTTCCTTACTGAAAGTAACGGCAAAAACTGCAATAACTTTTGTACCAACCTAATAAAACCAACATATATGGAAAATAAAAAAGGAGATGAGAGAAATTTCTTCTTTATCATTGGCTAAAATAGGAAGAAAGAATAATAGAATGAGAAAATTGCTGTTTATAACTCCTGAATAAAATAATAGATCTAGGCAATGATTATCAAAAGGTGCTAAAACCATTAGGTGAAAATTTGATGGAGAATTTTATTGTGAGAGACCAGGCTGAGACTACCTAAACACATCAGTCTCAGGATCACTAAATGGGACAGGCAGCCATTATGCACCTCTTTTTGTGAGTCATTAGGAAATACATAGTACCACCTATAAAGTACTACATTTTCCCCCTTCCCCCAAATTCAAATCTAATACAGCCTCTAGATCTAATTACATCTTCATAGGAAATACAGGGGATAGGAGGAGCCAGCTCAAAAAATACAGAATTGAAGCAACCAGTTCCATATTCTATCATATAGAATATGGAAATTCTCTGTGATAAATGACCCAATTTCTCTAATCAATGACATTTAAAAAGAGAAGGTAGAGAGGATTGTTACAGAATAAAAGACACTTAAGAGGCATAATCAAATATATCATATGGACCTGTTTGGATCCTGATTCACACAAACCAACCCTAAAAAGACATTTTTAAGATCACCAGAGAAGTTTAAATATGGACTAGGTATAAAATGGTATTATGGAATTATTATTATAAAGTGATAAACTCAGTGTTATTAAAAATATTTTTTATCTGTTAGAGATGCATACTGAAACATTTTTAGATAAAGAAATGTGATACCTGGTTATGCTTTAAATACCCAAGCAATGAATACAGTTGTATGAAAGAATACACAGGGCAAGTCTGGCAAAACAGTGATAGGTATTCAAGCTGCAGGCTGAGATATGAAGGTTCATTTTAATACTCTGTCCTTGGTTGTCTGAAATTTCCCATAATAAAGAACTTTAAAGAATGATCATAATATAAATAAATAAAAGTGTCCCTAGTCCATTTAATCAACTTTCATCATTGAAACAGTGAAAGGTTAAAATATTTGTGCAACAAATTTTCTTTAGTTTTCTGAACTTTTTTTTAATCAGTACTAATTTGACTTCTATTACTTTAAGATCGAACATTTTTCACGTTATATGGAAAAAAAGCTTACAACTGACCAAAATTTCAATTTATATAACAAAAAAATCTATCTAAATAAAATATTAATCCTAATGCTCAATGAAAAAAGGGGTAATATGTCATCTGTTTCTATTTGTGTGAGGGCAAACACACAGCTTCAGGTCACTTTTTATAGTAAGGAGTGAATACAGTGAGACTTCTTTATGGTTTTTGTGGTCAAGGTTAGTGTTATTACATTTGTCAGAAATGCTTACCTCTCAGTTTTTTGGTAACAAACTAGTAGGTTTGCTTTAAAGTGTTTGTCTTATGTAAAATCTAGTTTAGACGCTTAATTAACAATATTACTCTGTTGCCAGATGTTGAAGTCCAACAGAAACGTCTCTGTGAGAAACAAGAGGCTACAGGACAAAATAGATTCATCTTCAACATTCCCTGCATATTATCAGAGCTGATATAAAGTAATTGAATTTATAGGATAACACTTCTGAAACTCATAGGAAAGCTCATAAGCAATAATCCTAGCAGTGGAACAAAATATAAACTCGTATAATAGAACAAAATATAAACCTGTCTGGGGGAGGCGGGGGGGGGGGGGGGCGCGCGGGGGCCCAGGGCGGGGGGGGGGGGGGGGGCGGCCGGGGGGGGGGGATCACTTCAGCAGACGAGACCAGTCTGGCAACAAAAATAAAAATACAAAAAAAAAACCAACCATGACAAAAAAGTACCCTGGATACTCTAATTTTTTTTTTTTTTTTTTTTTTTTTTTTTTTTCTTTCTTTTTGACAATAGAATGATATTACACTATCAATAAGTCCTTTCATTATTTTAATTACATTTTATTATTATTTTTTTTTTTTTTTTTTTTTTTTTTTTTATTTTATTTTTTTTAAAAAAAAAAAAAAAAAAAAAAAAAAAAAAAAAAATCCTTAATATTTATATTTATATTATTTATTTATTTATTTATTTATTTGACAGAGTCTCACTCTGTTGCGCAGGCTGGAGTGCAGTGGTGCTATCACGGCTCACTGCAGCCTCAACCTCCCCAGGCTCAAGAGATCCTCCCACTTTAGCCTCACAAGTAGCTGGGACTACAGGGCATGAACTACCATGCCTGGTAAATTTTTGTATTTTTTTGTAGAGAGGGGATTTCGTCATGTCTAGAACTCCTCGGCTTGAGTGATCTACCTACCTCAGCCTCCCAAGGTGCTGTGATTACAGATGTGAACCACTGTGCCAGGCTTAAAAAAAGTTATTCTTAAATGGTTTTATTTGCAAACAATTTTTCTGGAGAAGGCTTAAAAGTGATCCACATCCCCAATTTACGTTTTAACATACTTTAAAACATTTTTAAAGAAACATAAAATTTTATAATACATAGAAAAACTTTAATCTTTTTCTCTGAAATACTCTTAATTTTTAAAAATGTAATACATTTCCTTTTTTTAAAATGTAGCTTTTCATGAAAAGACACTCAAAATGCTGTAGTTGTACTATCAAAAGATAGGAAGATACAGCAGTAAGGAAAACTAGTCCACATAAAATATGTTACAGAGACTTAATCCCAGACATTTCAGCTGTTTTTTTCCTTATGAATTTTTAAGTTATATGGCCAGGGACAATGAATATTACTATTTCTGCATGTAATAATTTTTTTAATGTAAAGAATTGTGCTATGAGTTGCAACAGTTATGAAGATGTCTTGTAATTCTACCATTTGATTAAGCTAAGGATGTAGAAAAAATAGTTCTTGACATCAAGATTTGTAGGTCATGTTACACCCACCACCTCTTACCTCCTTTCCTTCCCAGCCCGATACCCAAACACCTTACCAACTATAGCCTCTGTGAATTTCCCTTCAGCGGGAAGAGGGAAGTACTGGTTTGGTGATACATTGCTGCCGTATCCCAGGAGAAGACCTTCAAGCTTTACATTTGGACTTGGACGCAGGAACTTCAAGAGGATGGAGTCACTTGTGGTATTGATGTGGACTTTCAGGTTTGGCCTTTTACCTAACAATGGGAATGAAAACATTGATGGCTGTTACTTCCCCTTTTTAGCATCCTACCCAAATTCCCAGCAAGTGTTGGTGGCTAGAGGCATTGCTCTTGAAACACACGTTGTCTACTTTGCTACTCAGCATCACAGCACACACACACACCGAAATGCCCAAAATGAAGCTTAATAACACAGAGTAGCCTAGAATAAAAAGTATATCTTACTGTTCAATACTTAGTAGTTTATTATTGGGCAGGTAGATGGAATTTGGTTTATTTTGGCTATTCAAAGTTGGTCAGAACCTTTGCTTTATACACACTGTCTGGGTATGGTGAAAGGACCTGAATTTTCTTATTGGTAAAATTGAATTACTACAGCTCAAAAACGCCCAGCCTCCTCTATGAGGCTTCCCAGTGCCACATCCACAGGTCTTAGTCATTGACAGAATTGGAAAGGGAGGGAAGAAAAAAGGTTTTTGTCTTAGGGGTAACTGAGACGGTAGAATAGGGAATGCTGGAAGGCAGAGAACGGTTGAGGAGAAAAATGATTAGTTCCACTGGGAGTACATCTGGGAGTACATGGAAATGCCCAGTAGTGAGTGGGATTTCTAAGTGTGATACTCAGGATGGGGGTAGAGACCCCCATTTAGCTTATAGGTCATAATTTATAAGTCATTAGCTTATAAGTGATAATTGGATGAACTTTCCCAGAGAGATGCCAAGAATGAGAAGAGAGACCTTAATCAAATTCTCAAGACATTTATTTTTAAACTACTAAGGCAACAGAGGCAAATAATCACACTAACTAAAGGTCTTGACCAAGTGGTGAGGAAACACATTGTCTTTTGCCTTTGCAGCCAGAAGGAACCAGGTTCAAACCCCACTTCTGTGACTCTGGCATCCCCCTGAAGATACTCGAGCCTTATCTTCCTGGTTTCTAAGTGATATATAACATTTACCTTCTTGCTGAGTTATTTACAAAGGTTAGTGTATTAGTCTGTTGTTGTACTGCTATAAAGAAATATCTGAAACTGCATAATTTATAAAGAAAATAGGTTTAATTGGCTCATGGTTCCTAAGGCTGTACAGGAAGCATGGCTGGGGAGGCCGCAGGGAACTTTCATGGTAGAAGAAAGGAAAGCAGGCAAATCTCACATGGCCAGAGCAGGAGGAAGAGAGAGAAGAGGAAGGTGCCGCACACTTTTAAACAACCAGATCTCGTGCAAACTCTATCACTAGGGGGAGGGTGCTAAACCATTAGAAACCACCCTTGTGATCCAATCACCTCCCACCAGGCCTTACCTCTAACATTGGGGATTACAATTCAACATGAGATTTGAATGGGGACATAGAGCCAAATCATGTCAGTCAGTTAATGTAAATGGCACAATCTTAAACCTGGCATATAGTAATTGCTCAACAAGTGCTTACTAATACAGGCCCACAGTTCTTTAGCCATGATTCAGAAATCAAAAAACTCTGTAGTTTTTTGTGTCTTTTTTTTTTGTAAGTTTATCTCAAATTCATCTGGCAACACATCCCAGTCAAAACCATCCTGAGGTCATTCAATATTTATTTAATCCACTAGGGTGACTATTCATGTGTTTCATTGAAGAAATGTGTTCAGTTAAATGTGTTGATCAAGACCCCACTGAGGAAGTTATGTAATATGTAATCTTGGCATCCTAGTTCTTTTCTAACCCTCCTCTCCAAATTTCTGAATTCCAAAACATGTCTGGCCTCAGGGATTTTAGATAAAGGATTGTGAACCTGAATTATGCTTTTTCTTTATTCCCCAAAGATTTAATATTTAAAAAATATTTTCACTATTGAAAACACTGCATTTACCAACTTAATAATTCACATTCTATTTCTCATTAATCAAAGACTTGGATTGTACAAACACCAATCACCACTTTTGTGCAGCATGTGCTCCCCAATATCATCACAATGAATTTATTCTACGCCACCCCAAATCAGCCTGCACAACCTCAATATAACCACAGAAAATGATTTAATTAGGCCTTTGGAAAAAGAAAAATAACCCTTTCTTGGATACCAGGTTGTGGGGATTATTCATACCTCAGCAGCTAAGGCTATAGGTTCCATGTATGCGCATAGTAGTTTTTACTTTCCAATAACTTGATGACATTTTTATAAACTTCTTGAATCTCAGACTGCTATTGTTATACTGTGGCAAAATAAAAACCCAGGGATACAAGTGGCCTATCCAAAATCTGAAAAGGGATCTTATAAATCAGCCAGTATAATTCCTTCAAATGAGGAAATTGAGGCACCCAGCACGTTAAAAGTGGGTCAAAACTAGATCTTGGGTTCTCTCTAGGCTGGACTGCACTGCTCTCTTTTCATTGAGAACTTTGTGACTGTCCAAAAGGGTAAGGAGTGGCCACACCACAGATCATAATGCTCAAGTTGGGGTGACAATTGCTAGTGTTTTGTGCGAACTTTGCCAGGTTTTGAGAAGATGATTTATACTTCAGATAAAACACAGATTTTGTCAAAGTCAATTTTTTCCCTTTTTAATAATGTGCCTAGATTAACTCTAGTTACTTCACCCTGCTCAATAGAATGGAACCAATGTAAAATCGAACACATATTCTGCTACCTTAGAAGGCTCTCAAGTCTGACAACGAATCCAAACTCAACCAGCTTATTTCCAACACTTAGTTGGGAGAGAGCATTTAACAAATCTTAGTACGCATAGGCTGCATTCATATTTGACAAAGAGCCAACAGTCACAGCATCATCATCACGTTAGACCTTTGCTCATGGACTCTGGCCTGATGAATCACATTATTTCTCCCATGGGGAAGTGGAAAAGATGGCTACATCAGATGAGAATAAGGAAGGCTGTTGCATTTTTCCAAACAAAGTGGAAGTAATCCACCTCCTGTGCACAGGACTTTTCATGACTCCAATCTCTCTCCCTTTTCTAAAAATGTATATCCACAAATACATTAAAATCATATAACTATTCAAATGAATTGGCATTTAGCTGTTCTACTTTTTCTAAAATTCCAGTTCATACTACTCTCTTGAGCTAAACTTAAAATGTTCTGAAAAAGAAAAATACACACAGACAAATCTCATCTCAATATAGCATCACAAACTTAATTTTAAGATCATTACCTGAGTTCTTGTTTTAGAGACAGTAACTCAAATGTCTTCATTATCTTACCACACATTACTTCTTCTCTTATTACTTTTCAACATTTCTCATTTGTTTTTCACCCTTACAATCCTCTCACATTCTGCAATGCATATGAGGCTTTGGCCCTACACCTTTGCTCAGGTTGTCCACCCAGGATGGATTCCCTCTATCTTTGGTTTGCCTTCCCTATGTGCCTTGACTTACTCAGTTATTACCAAATTGACTCTTTCAGTGTCAGCAAAAAGGTTAAGCAAGTTTTTTTTTTCCTTCAATATAAATAAGTTCAAGTGTTCCTTTGAATGAATGTTCAGATGAGTATTAAATGACATTTTACACTCTTGGACAATTTCTCTGATAATTTGAGGTATGCCTATGTACATTCTACACTAATGTTTAATCTTTGATAATACATTTATTTTCAGTGTAATTCTTGTTTAATAGTTTGGAATACTAGTCATAAAATGACATCTTTCAACAGTTAGTATAAAGACCTCTGGTGAGTGCCTTAAGGTAGGGATCATAGAAAATAATACCACATGATACAAGCTTAACTAGTACAACATCTATAAGTAAAAATGATATATATGTCACCAGAAGAGCCCAGGAGTACAGAAAAATAAGACTACTGGAAGAACATTTTATTGCACCTTATATGAGGAACAAAGCATATGGCAACAGGAGTGAGAACAAATAAAAACAGAATGTAAACATTTTGGGAAAGTAACACTAGTAGGCCTTAGACAAAAAATTGCATATTTGCAAAGTAGAATCTTGGATCTACGAGGGTGGTTTCTAATCCTCTGTTTGCAACACTTTAGTGCATCTGTTAATATTTCAAAGAGTGTTATGAAATTCTTTTTTAAAAAGTCTTTCTCAGAAATGACAAAGGTGACATTACCACTGATCCCACAGAAATACAAAAAATGCTCAGAAACTATTACAAATACCTCTATGCACACAAACTAGAAAACCTAGAAGAAATGGATAAATTGCTGGAACCATACAACCTCCCAAGATTGAACCAGGAAGAAATTGAAATCCTGAATAGATTGATGAGTTATAAAATTGAATCAGTAACCAAAAGCCTACCAACCTGAAAAGGCCCTGAGCCAGAGAGATTCACAGCCAAATTCTACCTATAAAGGTGAGCTGGTACCAATCCTACTGAAATTATTCCCCAAAAAATTGAGGAGGAGGGACTCCTCCATAACTCATTCTATGAGGCCAGTATCATTCTAATACCAAAACCTGGCAGAAACACAATGAAAAAAGAAAACTTCAGGCCAATATCCCTGATGAACATAGATGCAAAAATCCTCAACAAAATACTAGCAAATCAATCCAGTTGCACATGAAAAAGCTAATTTGCCATGATGAAGTAGGCTTTATTTCTGAGATGTAAGGTTGGCTTAACATATGCAAATTAATAAATGTGATTCATCACATAAACAGAACTAAAAACAAAAACTGCACGATCATCTCAATAAATGCACAAAAGGCTTTTGATAAAATTCAACATCCTTCCATGTTAAAATCCTCCACAAACTAGGCATTGAAGGACCATAGCTCAAAATAATAAGAGCCATCTATGACAAACCCACAGCCAACATCATGCTGAACATTCAAAAGCTGGAAGCATTTTCTCTGAGAACTGGCATAAGACAGGGATGCCCGCTCTCACCATTCCTATTCAACATAGTACTGAAAGTCTTAGCTAGAGCAATCAGGAAAGAGAAAGAAATAAAAGACATACAAATAGGAAGAGAGGAAGTCAAACTGTTTCTCTGCAGATAATATAATTCTGTACCTAGAAAATCCTGTAGTCTCTGCCCAAAGGCTACTAGAAATGATAACTTCAGCAAGTTTCAGGATACAAAATCAACGGACAAAAATTAGTAGCATTTCTATACATCAATAATTTCCAAACGAAGGGCCAAATCAAGAATACAATACCATTCACAACAGCTACAAAAAAAAAAAAACTACCTAGGAATACAGCTAACCATGGAGGTAAAAGATCTCTACAACAAGAATTACGAAACACTGCTGAAAGAAATCAAAGATGATACAAAAAATGGAAAACATCTCATGCTCATGAATAGGAAGAATCAATATTGGTAAAATGGCCATATTGCCCACAGCAATGTACAGATTCAATGTTCATTCTATCAACTACGAATGACATTTTTTTCACAGAACTAGAAAAAACTGTTCTAAAATTCATATGGAACCACAAAACAGTCCAAGTAGCCAAAGCAATTCTAAACAAAAAGAACAAAGCTGGAGGCATCAAACTACCTGCCTTCAAACTATACTACAGGACCACAGTAACCAAAACAGCATGGTACTAGTACAAAAACAGACACATAGGCCAATGTAACAGGTTAGAAAGCCCAGAAATAAGGACACACACCTACAACAATCTCATCTTCAGCAAAGCCGAAAAAAAACAAGAAATAGGGAAAGGACTCCCTATTCAGTAAATGGAGTGGGATAATGGTTAGCCATATGCAGAAGACTGAAACTGGATCGCTTCCTTTCACCATATATAAAAATCAACTCAAGATGGATTAAAGACAAATGTAAAACCTAAAACTATAAAAACCTCAGAGGAAAATCTAGGGCATATCATTCTGGACATAGGCCTTGGCAAAGATTTCATGACAAAGTCTCCCAAACAAAAACAAAAATGGAGAAGTGGGACTTAATTAAACTAAAGAGCTTCTGCACAGCAAACAAAACTATCAACAGAGCAAACAGACAGCCTATAGAAAGGGAGAAAATATTTACAAACTACTCATCTGACAAAGGTCTAATATCCAGAATCTATAAGAAACTTGAACAAATCAACAAGCAGAAAAACCAAATAACCCCATTTTTAAAAATAGGCAAATAATAGGAACAGACACTTCTCAAAAGAAGATATACATGTGGCCAACAAGCACATGAAAAAGTTCCCAACATCACTAATCATTACAGAAATGCACATCAAAACCACAATGAGACATCATCTCACACCATCAGAATGGCTATTATTAAAAAGTCAGAAGATAACAGATGCTGGCGAGGTTGTGGAGAAAAGGGAATGTTTACACACTGCTAGTGGGAATGTAAATTAGTTCAGCCATTGTGGAAGGCAGTTTGGAGATTTTTCAAAGAACTTAAAACAGAACTGTCATTCAACCCAGCAATCCCATTACTGGGTATATACCCAAAGGAATAAAAACCATTTTACCAAAAAGACACATAGCCCTAATACATGGTACTCAGTGAGACAAGCTAAACTATCATGGACATCCAGTCGCTTACAGGAGAGAAAGGAATCATCATTATAATCCATTTAGTAGGCGGAATTCTTTCATATCTAATCTTTCATAAGGTTATCTTACATTCTCCAGAATATTTCAGAATGTGGTTTAAATTGTTGATATCAAGTTGGTCAACATAATAAAATTACTTCAAGAGAAAAGCTGCAAAATATTAAAGCACTCTTCTAAAAGTAGATAATACTTATTAGTGTAGCAACAATTATTATTTTATGTTTTCAATGTGGCAGACACTAACAAAGAAATTAAGATTATTCTAAATAGCACATATAGACTTAAAACAGATCAGGTACCGCATTAATTGCCATAAGATACTAAGTAAAAGAATAGCTATAATACTGATGTCAATAAAATAATAACATCATTTCAGGATTAAACGCATAACCCTATTCTTATCCATAGTGTGTTCTTCTTTTATTGCACAATTTTCACTTACAGTGCCAAACTCTATACTTACTCAGCTACTTATTTCATTATAAAAAATAAAATTTTCTAAGATATCAAAATAATAAAGTCAACTCCTGTCAGTTGAAATATGGCATATGAAGCACAGATTTTAAAAACTGATAAATTGGACTAGGTCAAATTTTTAAAGTTTTGAATTTTAAAAGAACAAGAAAAAAAGGCAAGCCACCCATTGAGAGAAAATATTTGCAATATATATATCTATTGAAGGACTTGTATTTATGTACATAAAATAATTCTTTCTATTCAATAAGATGATGGGTTGAAAAAACCCCCAAAATTTAAATAGATTTCTCATTAAAGGAGACATAGGATAGCCAAGAAGCACATGAAAAAATGAGCAACATCTGGGTTTGGGAGATATTGTCTGTAAGGGGTCAGATAGTAAATATTTTAGGCTTGTCAGGACAGATGTTCTGTACCACAACCATTCGACTCTGCCATCATAGCACATAAGCAGCAATAGACATCATATAAACAAATGGACATGACTAAGTTCCAATAGAGTGATTTTTTTTGTTTTAATCCAATAATAATTTTTAAAATTATACTTTAAGTTCTGGGGTACATGTGCAGAACATGCATGTTTGTTACATAAGTATACACGTGCCATGGTGGTTTGCTGCACCTATCAACCCATCATCTACATTAGGTATTTCTCTTAATGCTACCCCTCCCCTAACCCCCCACCCCCCAACAGGCCCTGGTGTGTGATGTTCCCCTCCTTGTGTGCATGTGTTCTCATTGTTAAACTCCCACTTATGAGTGAGAAGATGCAGTGTCTGGTTTTCTGTTCTTGCATTAGTTTGTTGAGAATGATGGTTTCCAGCATCATCCATGTCCCTACAAAGGACATGAACTCATCCTTTTTTATGGCTAAATAGTATTCCATGGTATGTATGTGCCACATTTTCTTTAACCAGTCTATCATTGATGGGCATTTAGGTTGGTTCCAAGTCTTCACTATTGTGAACAGTGCCGCAATAAACATATGTGTGTATGTGTCTTTATAGTAGAAGGATTTATAATCCTTTGGGTATATACCCAGTAATGGGATTGCTGGGTCAAATGGTATTTCTAGTTCTAGATCCTTGAGGAATCGCCACACTGTCCTCCACAATGGTTGAACTAATTTACACTCCCACCAACAGTGTAAAAGTATTCCTATTTCTCCACATCCTCTCCAGCATGTTTTTTCTTGACTTTTTAATGATCACCATTCTAACTGGCATGAGATGGTATCTCATTGTGGTTTTGATTTGCATTTCTCTAATAACCAGTGATGATGAGTTTTTTTTCGTATGTTTGTTGGCTGCATAAATGTCTTCTTTTGAGAAGTGTCTGTTCATATCCTTCACCCACTTTTTGATGGGGTTGTTTTCTTGTAAATTTGTTTAAGTTCTTTGTAGATTCTGGATATTAACCCTTTGTCAGATGGGTAGATTGCAAAAATTTTCTCCCATTCTGTAGGTTGCCTGTTCACTCTGACGATAGTTTCTTTTGCTGTGCAGAAGCTCTTTAGTTTAATCAGATCCAATTTGTCTATTTTGGCTTTTGTTGCCATTGCTTTTGGTGTTTTAGTCATGAAGTCTTTGCCCATGCCAATGTCCTGAATGGTATTGCCTAGGTTTTCTTCTAGGGTTTTTATGGTTTTAGATCTTACGTTTAAGTCTTTAATCCATCTTGAGTTAATTTTTGTATAAGGTGTAAGGAACGGATCCAGTTTCTGCTTTTTGGCTTATGGCTAGCCAGTTTTCCCAATACCATTTATTAAATAGGGAATCCTTTCCCTATTTCTTGTTTTTGTCAGGTTTGTCAAAGATCAGATGGTTGTAGATATGTGGTGTTATTTCTGAGGCCTCTGTTCTGTTCCACTGGTCTATATATCTGTTTTGGTACAAGTACCATAATGTTTTTGTTACTGTAGCATTTTAGTATAGTTTGAAGTCAGATAGTGTGATGCCTCCAGCTTTGTTCTTTCTGCTTAAGATTGTCTTTGCTATGCAGGCTCTTTTTTTATTCCATATGAAACTGAAAGTAGTTTTTTCCAATTCTGTGAAGAAAGTCAATGGTAATTTCATCAGGATAGCATTAAATCTATAAATTACTTTGGGCAGTATGGCCATTTTCACGATATTGATTCTTCCTATCCATGAGCATGGAATGTTTTTCCATTTGTTTGTGTCCTCTCTTACTTCCTTGAGCAGTGGTTTGTAGTTCTCCTTCAAGAGGTCCTTTGCATCTCTTGTAAGTTGGATTCCTAGGTATTTTATTCTCTTTGTAGCGATTGTGAATGGCGGTTCACTCATGATTTGGCTCTCTGTTTGTCTGTTCTTGGTGTATAGGAATGCTTGTGATTTTTGCACATTGATTTTGTATCCTGAGACTGCTATAGTTGCTTATCAGCTTACGGAGATTTTGGGCTGAGACGATGGAGCTTTCTAAATATACAATCATGTCATCTGCAAACAGAGACAATTTGACTTCCTCTTTTCCTACTTGAATGCCCTTTATTTCTTTCTCTTGCCTGATTGCCCTGGCCAGAACTTTCAACACTATGTTGAATAGGAATGGGAGAGAGGGCATCCTTGTCTTGTGCCAGTTTTCAAAGGGAATGCTTCCAGTTTTTGCCCATTCAGTATGATATTGGCTATGGGTTTGTCATAAATCTTATTATTTTGAGATATGTTCCATCAATGCCTAGTTTATTGAGAGTTTTTAGCATGAAGGGCTTTGAATTTTGTTGAAGGCCTTTTCTGCATCTGTTGAGATAATCATGTGGTTCTTGTCATTGGTTCAGTTTATTTGATGGATTATGTTTATTGATTTGCATATGTTGAACCAGCCTTGCATCCCAGGGATGAAGCTGACTTGATCGTGGTGGATAAGCTTTCTGATGTGCTGCTGGATTCGGTTTGCCAGTATTTTATTGAGGATTTTTGCATCAATGTTCATTAAGGATATTGGCCTGAAATTTTCTTTTTTTGTTGTGTCTCTGCCAGGTTTTGGTATCAGGATGATGCTGGCCTCATAAAATGAGTTAGGGAGAAATCCCTCTTTTTTTATTGTTTTGAAGAGTTTCAGAAGTAATGGTACCAGCTCCTCTTTGTACCTCTGGTAGAATTCGGCTGTGAATCTGTCTGATCCTGGACTTTTTTTTTGGTTGTTAGGCTATTAATTGCTGCCTCAATTTCAGAACTTGTTATTGGTCTGTTCAGGGATTCAGCTTCTTCCTGGTTTAGTCTTGGGAGGGTTATGTGTCCAGGAATTTACCTGTTTCTTCTAGATTTACTAGTTTATTTGCATAGAGGCATTTCTAGTATTCTCTGATGGTAGTTTTTATTACTGTAGGATCGGTGATAATATCCCCTTTACCATTTTTTATTGCATCTATTTGATTCTTCTCTCTTTTCATCTTTATTAGCCTGGCTAGTGGTCTATCTATTTTGTTGATCTTTTCAAAGAACCAGCTCCTGGATTCACTGATTTTTTGAAGGGTTTTTCGTGTCTCTGTCTCCTCCATTTCTGCTCTGATTTTACTATTCCTTGTCTTCCGCTAGCTTTTGAAATTGTTTGCCAATAGAGCGATATTTATAAAAACAGGCAGTGGGCTGGATTTGGCCTGCAGGTCATAATTTACCAACTTTTGGTTAATATCATGAGTCATTAGGGAAATGCAAATTAAAACCACAGTGAAATATTACACATAAGAATGGCTGAAATTAAAGACTGCTAATCCTAAGTGTCAGGAAAAATGTAGTACATCTGGAACTCTCATACATTTCGAGTGTAAATTTTAAATGGTCTAACCACTTGGGAAAATGCTTGTCAGTTAGCTAATAACCTATTAATTTCATTCCTAGGTATTTACTCGGGAGAAATGAAGACACAAGTCTGTGCAAAAACTTGTGTGCAAATATTTAAAGCAGTGCCAAACTAGAAACAAACCCAAATGTCCATCAACAGTTGAACAGATAAATATTTATAGCTCATCCCTACAATGAGATATAGCTCAGCAATAAAACAGAACAAATTACCTACATACACAACATAGTTGAGTCTTTTGTCTGGCATGCCATTACGCTACTGTAGAATGGGCTATGACTTTCCTCATCTCCGTAACCACCCTATACAGACTCTCCTGATGGAAGGTCATTCAAGGGTCTTACAGCACTGGCAGAATTAGTTTTAACAGTGTCTAACATTATTATTCACCACTCAACATATATAAAGTTAGCAAGTCCTTTTCAGGAATTATTATGCTCTAAGAACTGACAATGCTAAGTTTCAAATGTAGTCTATGCTCTTCTTTGACAGTGGGTTACAAGTAGGAAACATTCCAATGCCTTTATGGTCACATCAGCTTATTAAGGAGCTGTCAAGATGTCACATCTCAAGTATTATTTATGTATTAAGCAGGGCACTCACTGTCAGAAGCTTCCAAAAATCATAGTATGTGACATAGATTGTATTAAATTAAACTTTAATGCCAAGATATACAAACTATAATCTTAAAAAAGAACAAGAGAAAGTCCTTTGTGGGAACATAGATGGAGCTGGAGGCCATTATCCTTGGTAAACTAACACAAGAACAGAAAACCAAATACTGCAAGTTCTCACTTATAAATGCGGGCTAAACAATGAGAACATATGGACATGAAGAGGGGAACAACACACACTGGTGCCTACTTGAAGGAGGAGGGTGGGAGGAGGGAGAGGATCAGAAAAAATAACTATTGTGTACTAGGCTTAGTAGCTGGGTGACAAATTAATCTATACAACAAACTCCTGTGACATGAGTTTCCCTATATAACAAACCTGCACATGTACCCCTGAACCTAAAAGTTAAAAAAAAACAAACAAGCAAACATAGGGGTTGGCAATAATTTAACATTTTCTTTAATTCTTAGGGAGTCGAAAAGCGATCACATAGCATAGGCTTTCTGTTGAAATGACTCTCCCTGTCCTGCCACCAGGAATCCAAGGAAAGGTATTAAAAGGAAAAAACCATGGAGTTGCAGTAATTTCCCTGTGACAGTGAAGAGTCACTGTGAAGAGAGTGGCCAGAGGCAATTATACAAGTATCTTCAGTTGTTCCTGATCCTTATATAGAAATGTGTAGTCTTGTGTGTTAGTCTGTAAAATGACTTTTTTCTTATCAAAGACAAGCTGAAAGTCAGTGATGCTAGTGGAAATTTTCATAACAAAAAACCACGGCAGCTTCAGCTAAATAAGGAGAATGAAAATTAAATGTTATCGATTAAGTAATATTAGACAGTATTAAAAGTGTTTTCACCAGTGCTGAAACAGCAAGATGCTTACATGAGCTTCCATCAGAACAAGAGTCTGTGTAAGGTGGTTGTAGAGATGAACAAAGTCATGGCCCCTCCTGCAGTGGTATGATGGCATGAAAGAACAAAGTAGGTGGAAGGAATTAAATTGCTTTGGTGGTGGTAGACATTGTTGGGCGGTGCATGTGTGTGTGCAGAATTGTAATTAGAAACACAGAATAATTGTTAGGCAAATCCTTTCTAAATTTAAAGTTCTTATATTCCAACTACCAATTCCGTGTATCTCATTTTATCCTGGCTCTCTGGATCTCTAGGCTGCAATCTTTTCTCAAAATCCCAGATTGTCCATCACTGTCATCCCAACTCTTTGGGAATGGAGTTTTACTGGGTTCCAGTAGGGAATTTCTGAGTGCTTACAGAGAATTAATGGGCAATGAACATGTAGCTGCTCTAAAACATGTCTTCCAGAAAGAGAGATGTCGCTGACGGTTGTTCAGGTTATGCAGTGCAAAACTCATTCAAACCATCTTTTTATTGTCTTTATCTATTTTATCTTTATTTATCTTTATTTATTTTATCATCTATCGGGGAACCTGCCCCGACAGTCACGTAGGTTCTTTCCTGTTTTCCTTAAGCATCAGCCGGCTTAAGAAATAAAGGGACAGAGTACAAAAGAGAGAAATTTTAAAGCTGGGCGTCCGGGGGAGACATCACATGTTGGTAGGTTCCGTGATGCCCCACAAGCTGCAAAAACCAGCAAGTTTTTATTAGGGATTTTCAAAAGGGGAGGGAGTGTGAGAATAGGTGTGGGTCACAGACATCAAGTACTTTACAAGGTAATCGAATATCACAAGGCAAATGGAGGCAGGGCTAGATCACAGGACCACAGGACCGGGGAGAAATTAAAATTGCTAATGAAGTTTCGGGCACCATTGTCATTGATAACATCTTATCAGGAGACAGGGTTTTGAGAGCAACTGGTCTGACCAAAATTTATTAGGTGGAAATTTCCTTTTCCTAATAAGCCTGGGAGCACTATGGGAGACTGGGGTCTATTTCACCCCTACAGTCTACAGACCACAGGAGAAGACCACACCCGGGGGGCCGTCTATAGGCCTATACCCCCAGGCACGTATTCTCTTTCCCAGGGATGTTCCTTGCTGAGAAAAAGAATTCAGTGATATTTCTCCCATTTGTTTTTGAAAGAAGAGAAATATGGCTCTGTTCCGCCCAGCTCACCGGCGTTCACAGTTTAAGGTTATCTCTCTTATTCCCTGAACAATTGCTGTTAACCTGTTCTTTTTTCAAGGTGCCCAGATTTCATATTTGTTCAAACGCACGTGCTCTACAATTTATGCAGTTAACGCAATTATTACATGGTCCTGAGGTGACATACATCTTCCTCAGCTGACAGGATTAAGAAATAAAAGGACAGGCATAGGAAATCACAAGGGTATTGACTGGGGAAGTGATGAGTGTCCATGAAATCTTCACAATTTATGTTTAGAGATTGCAGTAAAGACAGGCATAAGAAATTATAAAAGCACTAATTTGGGGAACTAATAAATGTCCATGAAATCTTCACAATCCATATTCTTCTGCCATGGCTTCAGCCAGTCCCTCCATTTGGGGTCCCTGACTTCCCGCAACAATCATCTTTATTATGGCACCATTCAAACCATCTTTTATTTGTGACTATATACATTAGCCACATTCACAAAGGCCATGCAAAAATAGTTGCTACTTACACAAATGAAAGATTTGATAAGGGTAACCAACCTACCATTCCGACATTTCCTCATAGGCCTCAAGCCACCCCACCCATCCTGCCCTTCTTACTGCATGCCTTTCATGTTTATCTTCCCTGCCTCTTAATTCTGCTGTTACTGGTAATTAGGGATACTAGTAGTAGGATGCCTGGTGCAAGCTAGATAGGAACTCAGCTACAAACACTTTGGACATGGTAATCCCTCATTTACAAAGGAAATTACTTCACTATATATATATATATCTGATATGATGAGTCAGGAATTTAAATAAGAATATAGAGGAAAAGCAATTCTGGACTTTTGTAAATTAATAGCACACAGATTTAGAGGTGGATAGATAGCATCCCTATTTGTGTTCTATAAACACAAATCAGAAAACACAGGAAAAAATTCTGATTAAAATTATTAAATAAAGCAAGATTTGTATAAATCCAAAGAATAAGTACATTTTAAAAAATGTGCAGAATAAAAGCTATGGTAAAAGTCCCATAAGCCACATAGATAGCTGCCTCAGTGCCAAGGAATCGGGGCTTTTTTAAAAAATCAAAACTTGACTTTACTTATACATGAACATATGTTAGCAAGAAGCTCAAATGACAGCATTCCATGATCTCTGCTCCAGGGCAAGCAGAACAGCACATTCCCTCTCCAAGATGCCTTGTTGTAAGTCTGCCAGCTGGAAGACATGCTCCCACATGCAACATGTGTTCTCAGAGTCCAGGAAATTAAAAGTCTCAGTTCACCTGGAGCACTCCCTTCATAAAGCCACACCCAAGCAATACCCATAGATCCATAATTCCCAGGAGTCAACTAGTGAGCTTTTTATTAGGACATTTTGGTCACCAAATACCCAAAAGATGGTTACTTTCGAATTTAGAAACAAATGTCACTTTACAAAAAGTCCAAGGGGGAAAATCTTCACTTCCTAATGGGGCACTTTATATCTGTTTGCCCAGCTGTTTGCACAAACAAGTTCCAATTCAGCTAAAACCACCACAGTTTCCACCTTGGTCAGAATTCCCAGTGCTCTGATTCCTCAGGCCAATACTTCACCGTCTGGTGAATTTGGATGACTGAATGAGACAGACTGAAACTGCCAATGTGGACATTTCAGGACCATTTGGAAAGGCTAATAGTTTTACCAAAGGAGCAATAACTACATTACTGACTTTGTAACCCAACCAACAGCCAAGTAGGAAAATTGCTTTTCAAAGACTACTTTCTAAGTCAACAGTCTCTCATTCTTAAGAAGACACTTCATTCTGAGACATACACAGGTGTCAATTGCACACATTCCCTCAATCTGATTATGGTAAAGTTACTCTTTAAACTTTGAAGTGCGCTGGGGTTTTTTTGGAAGGGGAAGGTGGGAGAGGCAACCTCACACAATCAATGATCATATATAGGTATTTGCTGTAAGGGAAGTGGGACAGTGACATGGTTAACTTCAACTGATCAAAAAAACTAAATAAAATGTACATTTACCTTGGGGCAAATATATTTTTACTTATCTGCTTTTTATTTTATTCCTTTTGTTAGTGGTAGGCATTAGTGACACAAATTCAAATATGATATGTCTGATGGCAAAGACTGGACATTCTAGTAAATAGGGTAGATGAATAAGTCAGTTATTTCAGTGTAGCATGATTAGCAGAATTAGTAAAATAATGCTACAGTTGAGGGATTCTGAACCTGATATAAAAGGGGTGGAAGAAAGAATATATATAGAAAACGTCCCTTTAGTTTTGTTTAATTAGTCACAAAAATAGTTTTTATCCCATGAGGATAGATATACCAAAAGCAGGTAGGGAAGAAAGGAGAAAAATACAAGGTGTCAAAGTTTATTTTGTAATACTTTTTCTGTTACCACTTTGGAAAAATGGCAGATTCTTAGTCATTTTTTTTTAACTTATTATTATTATACTTTAAGTTTTAGGGTACGTGTGCACAATGTGCAGGTTTGTTACATATGTATCCATGTGCCATGTTGGTTTGCTGCACCCACTAACTCGTCATTTAGCATTAGGTATATCTCCTAATGCTGTCCCTCCCCACTCCCCCCACCCCACAACAGTCCCCAGAGTGTAATGTTCCCCTTCCTCTGTCCATGTGTTCTCATTGTTCATGAGAACATGAGTGAGAACATGTGGTGTTTGGTTTTTTGTCCTTGCGATAGTTTACTGAGAATGATGATTTCCAGTTTCATCCATGTCCCTACAAAGGACATGAACTCATCATTTTTTATGGCTGCACAGTATTCTGTGGTGTATATGTGCCGCATTTTCTTAATCCAGTCTATCGTTGTTGGACATTTGGGTTGGTTCCAAGTCTTTGGTATTGTGAATAGTGCCGCAATAAACACACATGTGCATGTGTCTTTATAGCAGCATGATTTATAGTCCTTTGGGTATATACCCAGTAATGGGATGGCTGGGTCAAATGGTATTTCTAGTTCTAGATCCCTGAGGAATTGCCACACTGACTTCCACAATGGTTGAACTAGTTTACAGTCCCACCAACAGTGTCAAAGTGTTCCTATTTCTCCACATCCTCTCCAGCACCTGTTGTTTCCTGACTTTTTAATGATGGCCATTCTAACTGGTATGAGATGGTATCTCATTGTGGTTTTGATTTGCATTTCTCTGATGGCCAGTGATGATGAGCATTTTTTCATGTGTTTTTTGGCTGCATAAATGTCTTCTTTTGAGAAGTGTCTGTTCATGTCCTTCACCCCCTTTTTGATGGGGTTTTTTCTTGTAAATTTGTTTGAGTTCATTGTAGATTCTGGATATTAGCCCTTTGTCAGATGAGTAGGTTGCAAAAATTTTCTCCCAATTTTTAGGTTGCCTGTTCACTCTGATGGTAGTTTCTTTTGCTGTGCAGAAGCTCTTTAGTTTAATTAGATCCCATTTGTCAATTTTGGCTTTTGTTGCCATTGCTTTTGGTGTTTTAGACATTATTGTTTTTTAATACATAGAAAAGTAACCCAATAGGCTAAGGAATTTAACAAGACTCATTTCCCTTCTTTTTGTTCTTTGCTTATTTTCATGAAATTTCATGGAGATGATTTGCTTACATTCTGTTGCTCTTTAAAGTAAGAAGTGATGGTATGAAGTGCTCTTGATGGAAGATGGGCTAGGCTCAATTCCAGGGCTCTGAAAATGTGGTCTCTGGATTAGAGAATCAACATCATCTGGGAACTTGTGAGATCCCATCCCAGACCTATTGAATTAGAAACAGACCCCATCCCAGACCTATCGAATTAGAAACTCTGGGGGCAGCAATCTGTATTTCGACAAGCTGTATGGATATTCTGGCGAATACTCAAGTTTGAGAGCCATTACTCTTTTAAAATTCAGTGCATCGACAATAAAATTAATGGGCCCAATGTCATTTGAAAGACATTTACAGATATTCAATACAGTATGGAGAAAAGAAACTTCACTCAAAACTCTGTTAAATTTCCTATCATGAGACTTTTACACATATTTTGGTCTGTGAACAAATTCTGTTAATTAGGGTTTCTGAGAACTATTTCTGGAGACACATAAGGTAAAATGTTATGTCTGGAATACTACTAACTTCTGAATGTCAATTATGTGTCTTTAAATCTAACCAATATATTTAGAGATTTAAAATCAAAGATGAGTTATTTTGCAACATTTTATTATAAAAAATTTTAAACATACAAAAACTCGAATTGTGCAGAGCACATCCATAAGGCAGCAACCAAAAGTCAATGATTCCTGTCTTACTCATTTATCATATACGTTTCCATCTCTCCATCCCTCTGTCCATCATTCAATCCATCTTAATTTTTAATTAATTTCCATGTCAACTGAATTTCAGTACCCTTCACCCCCAAACACTTCAGTATGCATGCCATTAACGAAAGTTTAATATTTATTTATATTTTTCTTTTGAGATAAAATTTAGGTACAATGAAATACATAAATCTTAACTATACATTACTGTTTTCCCCAAATGCCATACGTCTATGTAACCCAAACCTTTATCAAGATTTATAATATCATCATCAACCCAGAAAATTTCCTCATGCCCCTTCCCAGTTCATTCCCACCACATCCTCCCAGGAACTATTGTTCTTAATTTTACTATCATAGATTAGTTTGCCTGTTCTAGACTCTTCGATTAAATAAAATCACACAGTATGTAGTCTTTTATGTAAGGTTTCTTGCACTTAAAATGTCTTGATGATACATCAGTTTTGTTGCATGCATCAGTAGCGTTTTGTTGTTATTGTCACAGTAGTATTCAGATAGTTATTAAAGCCAACATTTTTACATCTTCCAGTTGTCTTCATAATCAGCCTCTTTTGATTGTACTATTTTTTAAATGTTGATTATATGGTGATAAATTTTTTTCCAAGAAAAAGTGAAATTATATATGTATATTTCTAATTTTCCAGATTATTTACTTATAATGCTATTTACCAGGGAAACAAAACTATCAACTCTTCTATTTATAATAGACAATTACTACACTTAACTAAATTCTTAGTAGTAAGTGCAGATAAAACCATATAATGACTTCATCTTCACTGAAAAGCTAAATACTGGACACTGATACTCAAGGTCTCTGCCACCTTTCCCTCTCACTCCAAGCTGAGAGAATGCCAGGCATGAGCCTCTTTTGACAATGAAGTGTAATATTGACTTTCTTATGTCAAAGAATGATTTTCATGAAGATGAAAGTAGATAAGTTTAACTGTTTTTAATTTTTAAAAATCCTGTCCTTACAATTCTCAGAGTGATCAGGTATCAAAAAATAGAAAATATATCATTTAAATTAATATTACTCTGAGTAATTTTCCAAAAGGACTCATACTTCTTTTTCTTTTCTTCTCTTGATAACTCCAATTTGGGCACTCATTAAATTCCATTGGCCGAATAGAGGTTAAGTTTAATCAGAGTAATTATTTACAAGACAAAGCAGAAAATGTTACTTCTACCAATACTAAAACATCCTGCCTTTACAAGATTACATATTTCTATTGCGAAACACTGTTCCAGGGAGCAAATTGAAAATACTCTTGATAAAAAATGAAAATTTTGCCATCTTGTAAAAACATTGTCAAAAAATCACACAGCTTTCTTAAATAAATCTGATTTTTTTAAAGTTTTGCAAATAAAAAACATGAGATGAAACTGGAACCAATGCTTTTGTCCGCCATCTTTGCTTAAACATTTGGCATCTTCATGAATTATTTGTAATTTGTTTAGTTCATAAATACCCAGTACTGATGGTATATACTTGTTCATTTGGAGATTTCACAGCATCAAAAGTCTTCCAAGGACTACAGGGAAATGGCTAAACTTATCCTGAGAATACGGCCAGGTGGCCTTATATACTAAGGCTGAGTGGCCATGAGATGTCAGGAGGCTCTAAGAAAGGCCATTTGCTCTCGACTCCACTGTGGGCATCTCATATTATTCATAATATGTTGTGGAAGAAGCAGGAGGGGTTCTGAGATCAACTTGGCCTTTAATTGTGTTTGACTTTAGGTCAGCTGTCCTCTCTAAGCCTCATTTTTCTCCTCCGTAAAATATTTTGAGGAATCTCAAATTCATTCTCAATCTAATACTCAAAAGTGTCTCTAACATCTCATCCAGAAAAAATACTATCTTCCTATTAAAGTGCAAGAAAATCCAAATAAATCAGAAAATAATTTTTTAAGGAAACACTAATAATTTCCAGATAATTTTTTCATAGGACTCCCAAATTGTACTTCAAATATAAAAAAAAGGAACAAATATTTTCATGAGCATATGGAAGAAATATATGTGCCTGTCACATATAATTTTTAACAGCTTTAGTGAGATACAATTTATATATCATAAAATTCTCCTATTGTAAGTGTACAGCTCAATGATTTTATAGCTCAAACTCACAGAAGTTGCTAAATTTATGTAATTTACTAAATCTATCATAATCCATATTCAGAACATTTCCATTACTCTAAAACATTCCATTTTACCCATTTATAGTAAATCTCTCTGTTCCCACCCTTAGCTCTAGGCAACCACTGGTCTACTTTCTGCTTTTCTGGCAATTAAATATAAATGGACTTACTTGACATGTTCTCTTCTGCACCTGGCTTCTTTCACTCAGCATAATTTTTATGAGACCTATCCATCCATTTTGTATCACTAGTTCAGTCCTTTTAATTGCTAAATAGAATTTTATGAATATATTACATTTTGTTTATTCAATCCAAATATTTGATGAATATTTGGATTGTTTCCAGTTTTAGCTATGAATAGTGCTGCTATAAAATTTCATGTACAAGTCTTTGTGTGAACATATATTTTTATTTTTGGGAGGTAAATATGTAGGTGTAAAATTGTTGGGTCATATGGTAAGTTTATGCTTAATTTATAAAGAAACTCCCAAACTTTTCCAGTTTTATATTAATTGCTAAGATTGTGAATATTTCTCTTGCTTGAGGACCACTCCAAATTGTGATCATCCAGAAAATGAGCTGTCTTGTTTTATCAATGTCACTAAATATATGTTAGATAATAAAATTAATTATTTTAAGCCCTGGGATTTCTATCTTTAGTCATTAAGGAAGATGAGATTGGCCGAGCATGGTGGCTCATGCCTGCAATCCCAGCACTTTGGGAGGACAAGGTGGGCAGATCACCTGAGGTCAGGCATTCGAGACCAGCCTGGGCAACATGGTGAAACCCTGTCTCTACTAAAAATGCAAAAATTAGTCAAGTGTAGTGCTGTAATCACAGCTACTCAGGAGGCTGAGGCAGGAGAATTGCTTGAACCTGGGAGGCAGAGGCTGAGGTGAGCCGAGATCATGCCACACACTCCAGCTTGGGTGACAGAGTGAGACTCTATCTCAAAAAAAAAAAAAAAAAAAAAAAAGATGAGATCACTTATTTTGTTATAATAATTATTGTGATTCCAAATTTATCCAGAACACAAGAAATACACTTTTTGCAAAACAATACAATGACCATTGACATTCTTAGAAATGAGTTTGAAGGCTGGGTGTCGTGGCTCATACCTGTAATTCCAGCACTTTGGGAGGCTGAGGTGGGCAGATAACCAGAGGTCGGGAGTTTGAGACCAGCCTGACCAACATGGAGAAACCCTATCTCTACTAAAAATACCAAATTAGCTGGGCGTGGTGGTGCATGCCTGTAATCCCAGCTACTTGGGAGGCTGAGGCAGGAGAATCGCTTGAACCCGGAGGCAGAGGTTGTGGTGAGCCGAGATCGTGCCATTGCACTCCAGCCTGGGCAACAAGAGCGAAACTCCGTTTCAAAAAAAAGAAAAGAAATGAGTTTGAATTTGAAGCAGAACACATTACTGAGTTGTCTTTTCAATCTCCAGTCATTTCAGTTTTAAGAATAGTTTAGCCTATACTAATTATGTGAATATTTGTTCACCATGAAATTAATCAGTTCTGAAGACATTAACTTTGTTTGTACTTAAAATGAAATTACATGTATATTTTGACCTTGTAACCAAATGCTTCAGTTGGGTTTTTCTATGAAAATAAATAGCTATCTTTCCTGACTAGGGATTTATTACTATTTTGACAATATTTGTCATTTTTACGGTAATAATTAAAACATTTTGAGTGTCTAAAATGTTTTTCAATATTAATAAAATATTGAAATTTTGAATTATGCACATACCTGATGTATCTCATCACTAACATCTCTGATGGTTTGCTATTAATGTAGAATTTGAGCTTTACTAGGTGAGAAAAAGAAAGTCAAAGTGGCTTGGCATCATTGCCTACTAGGCTGATATTATTAAAATTTCCTCATCTTGCATAGTGGATGTGGCCCAAGCTTAAGACTAGGTACTTAAAATAGAATTTTATAACATTTACCCAATGTTCGCAAAATCTAACTGAATAAATCCATTTGAAAAAATAGTCTTCCTGACTTTAAACTGAAGAAATAAGAAGGAAGGCTGTCTCACAACTTTTTATCAGGCAAATTTTTTTTTCTTGTATTTTAAACCTAGGAGCTACAATGAATTTCCCCACTTCACTCCAAACTCTGAACTTGGAAGTGAAGAAATGTGATTGTCCTTTGAGTAGTCCAAATACTGCCCATGGGGAATTGTTCCTTAGACACTGCAAATACGAATATAGTAATTCCCACTGGTTATACTATTCCCCAGTGTGAAATGAATTAATTTAAGTGGTAAGAAAGAGAGCCCAGGAGACAGAATAAGGGATTGGAGTAAGTTGGAGTTGAGATAGTAAACTGTTAGGTAGCAAAAACTATGAAGCTGAGAAAAAAAAAGATAAAGAATGGCGGATAAGGCAATTTATTGGTAGCAGGAAATAGACCCAAGGGAACACTAGAGGGAAAATCCAAGATTGCGGGACTGAGGTGCCCAAACCTTCAATAGCTCTATAACTGCTGTGACCTGAAGAGGTAACACATTTAATGAATGGGTAGGAATGAGTCAGCCAACGTTTAAGTGTGCATATTGGGTGAAGAGGGAGGGCAGGAACAGCATTCTCAGACATAAGGAATAGCATGAGCAAAGGTGCTGAGGGAGGAAGTAGATGATGGATTTAAAGATACTAAACAAAGTCCGTCTGGTGGGATATAATGGGTTAAGGAGTATGCAGGGAAGCTATAGAGGACAGGGGGTCAGATCATGCAGGGCCCTGGTAGAATACATTAAAATATGTGTTAGAAGCAAAGCTAAATTGTTTTTCCCTATGAAGCTACACACAAGCCAAACTGCTGAGAAATGAATAATACAAAATTCAAATCTTAGATGATTAAAAATAAGTCCACATGGTAGAAATGTTGCCTCACAAGTTCTTAGCAACAAGCAGCTCAAATGCGCAGAACAAGATTTGATTTCAGTGGGAAAAAAATGCTATTTTTAAAATGAAAAGTGCCAAACATATTTTACAACTAGATTACAGTTTAAATGGAATTCGATCCATACAAGTCCTTACTGCAAACAGAATGTGTTACTAAAATCAGTTGTTATTAATTCTGTTTTTAGCCAAAAGCTAGATGAAAACAAAGCAATTACAGTTTAATTGCCACTATTGGCAGAGACAGCCTGAGAATTAAACTGCTTACAACTTACTATATGAATACTTCTGTCTTTCCCAAACCACTCATTTCACTTTCCTCCCAGGCTGGTGGCACATTTTCATCTCCCTTTCCTCTACCCCAATAACAGTCCCTGAATTCACTTTTTAACTTAAAAAATTATACAAATAATACTGTTTGAGTATCCTTTATCCTAAATGTTTGGGGCCATTTTTCAAATTCCAGAATTTTTTAGGATTTTGGAATATTTGCATTATACTGGTTGAGCATCACAAATCCAAACATTCAAAATCCAAAATGCTCTAATGAGCATTTCCTTTGAGCATTTGGGATACTCAACTTGTAAACATTCATTTTAATAAGAAATTTAAGAGATTTGGAAAAGAGAATATTTTTAAAAAATTATTCATTTAATATGCAGATAAATCTTCTGTAAACATTTTTATATGTTCTTCCAGATAGTTTTTCCTGGGAATAATATATTACAGTCTACTAAAATAAGGTTATACTCCAAGTGCTGTTCCATAACCTGCATTTTCTTCAATATAAATATAGCTTTATATCTTTATTTTTAATGACACTACTATCTTTCAATTAATTCATTGGGAATTTTCTTTGATAGTAGGTAAACTGACCCTGTATCATCTCAGTGAGTTGGCACAGTTTAACAATCATCTCAATAAATTCACAATTGAAGTTTTTATTTATTTATTTATTTATTTATTTATTATTTATTTATTGTTGAGACAGATTCTCGCTCTGTCACCGGCTGGAGTGCAGTGGTATGATCTTGGCTCACTGCAGCTTCTGCCTTACAGGCTCAAGCAATTCTCATGCCTCAGCCTCCCAAGTAGCTGGGACTACAGGCGTACAACACCACGCATGGCTCTTTTTTTGTTGTTGTTGTTATTTTTAGTAGAGACGGAGTTTTGCCATGTTGACCAGGCTGGTCTTGAACTCTTGGCCTCAAGGGATCTGCCCACCTTGGCCTCAAAAGGTGCTGGGATTACAGGCATGAGCCACCATGCCTGGCCAACAATTGAATTTATTTTGGTGAAATTTGTTATTCATTTTACGGATAAGGTATTGATCTTATAAAGTTTGAGCTCAGTTTTTTAAAATCACATTTGAGATCTGTTATATTGAATCCATGACAATTAGATAAGCTCACTGTATTGTTTGTGAGATTATTGCTAAAATTTTTGGCTATGGAAGCACTGATATTTCCATGACCTTGAGATTCCTCATCTGATCCTGTAAGGAGTGGCGTTTTGAAGAAGGAGGACTGTAGAGTGGAATGTAATGGGCCACAGGGTTTTGGAGTTGGAAAATCTGTGTTCAAGTCCCAGATTAAACCCATAATTGCCCTTTTGTTCAACTGTTACATGGATGCTTCACTTACTATCCAAATGTCACCTTTTCCCCTATAAAATAGTATTAATCATAGAACTCTCTCAGAGTTTATGGGAAGATTAAGTGAAATAGATTGTGAAAAGCAGTTCCTGAACTGTGCAGCTCAGTAAGGGTTGTTTTTGATCTGACTTTATCCATGGGTTCTTTTTGATTTCAGTGTACTTTGAATTTTTAACATTCCTTGTCTTTCAACCAAAAATTCATTCTATATAGATGCTGTTTATACGCAGACTATAAGCTATATAAGGATACTGTCCCTAGCACAGTGCCTGGCAGAGAAAGGATATTCAATTAAAATGTTTTAAATGAATGAACAAACACATACAATAGTTTTTTAAAATGGAAAATATTATGCTTGATAGGAATTAATACTATAATAAGCAAATGAGTCTCTTCAAATAAACTGTACTGTACTGGAGGATGTAGACTTGTAAGTTATTACTCAATGCACTCAACAAATTCTACATAGAGGATGGACCCGCATGCAGAGGTAATTCAGAGGAGCACTGACTAGTTAGAAGTGGGTGAGTCAGGAATGGTATCACAGAAGAAGTGGCATCTGATCTGGGTCTTGAATGTCAAGAAGGACTTGTCCAGAGAACAGGAAGAAGGAAATTTCAGACTGAGGAAAAGTAAAGATGAAGGTTGAGGTGTTGCTATCTGTGATAATTCATTCTGCATGATATTATATAAGGTGTAGACTATCAACATCTCTTGCTGGTCAAGCAGTCTTTCCATCTACTCTCTTTTAAAAATTAATATAAGATTACAAATATCTAATGGCATTTCATATCATTTCCACAAGGAAATCTTTCTTCTGAGTGGAGAGTTATTTCTAAGGGCTCTAATCATCGTAGGCATGTACTTGATCTCTGTGATGTCCATTTTCATCCAGGCATCTCATACTAGTCATTCATAGTAACGTGACAATCTGTTTTATGGGGCTGAGGCCACGTGCCCAGGGAACATTACATTAATCCCAGCACTCTAAAGTCAACTGAGGATAAGATGCGCCCAAAACCTCTCAAAAGAACAATGTGGACTAATTCTTAACGTTCATCTGCCACACTAACAGCTCACAGGAGAGTAACAAAATATCTATTATTTCCCACACCGGCATTAGAATAATTTCAATGATTTTAATGATTCTAAAAATGTCGGAGATAAGTCTAATGCAGATTGGAGAATCCCATGTTGCAGACATTTGTCTGAAGTTCTCATTTCCCATAACTTCTCTATAGCATTGCAGACCTCTGACCACCCTAATGCATCTGCCTTCTCGTGTGTATGCAAGTGTGTGAGCACCCTTTGCCCCACCTCCCGCTACACCTTGATTTTACTCTGTGACACAGTGGTATCCTAATTCTCATTTTCCCTGAAATCTCCATCTCTCTCCCTTACTTCTTTTCCTCCTCTGGCCCTCATAACACGGCAATTCACAAAGTTTCTGTCTTTTGCTCCTTTAGAGAACTGCTTTACAGTTAAGGCTTCAATCATAACTTAGCTGCTAACTAGTAAGTAGCTTAGCTGATTCTGATATCTGAACTTCTATTTATGAATACTCATTTGGTTCCAGTCCTACAAGCTTTGTGAACCACTGACACTTTTGTTGATGCGGTCAGGCTCCAACCAGCATTATCTTCCTCAAAACCAGTTTACTTCTCTACCATCCGTGATGTGTCACAGTCCAAGGTACCCAGGTCACACTTGAGGAGTCAGGTTTTATACATACCTTGCTCCAAAACCTGCATAAAACATGGAGAAGTCCAAATGCAAGGATGCCTATGACTTTGCTTCATTACCATCCTGAGGACTTGGAGCAGTGGTTCTCTTCTGAAAGGCTAAACTTCTAATTAAAAAGTGAGTTTTCTTCTTTTCCTTCTCCTTGACCACTTTGGTGCAGGTCATCTTGAGCCCCAAATTTTATTACAATAGAAGACATTCTTAAGGACAAACCATTTGTAGGTTATGGTTTCATCTCATTTAAATTACTTGCAATGAATTGTAAATAAGTCAATGTTTTCCAGCAATTCCTATCTCACCTCCTTTCTTAGCCCCACCCAACAAGATCACTGTTTATTAACTCTAGTTCACCCCATTTGTACACAGTTGAATAAAATCCCAGCTCCTCCTGCTAGTATTCTGATCTTTAAGGGGAAAGGCATTTTTATCTCTTGTCTACAAATAATCCCTTAAATTTTGGCCAAAACTGTCTCCCTTCCAGATCAATTCATCTCAAGAAACATTTTAAGTTCACAATACCTACTATGCAACATAGTGACTATAGTTAATAACAATATAGTTAATAACAATTCAAGTACACTTGAAAATTGCTAAAAGTAGATTTTAAGATACAAAAAATGTCATGTGAAGCAATTAACTTGGTGAATTAGCTTGATTTAGCCATTCTACAATGTATACATATTTCCAAACATCATGTTGTATACCATAAACATATATGATTTTTGTTAATTAAAAATAAATAATAAGAAAATGATGTTCACCTTGTATATGTACTATATACTGCATCTTTTGTACTAGAAAAAAATTAAACACTCTAATTGTAATTTGGTATAAAAACGCAATGGAATATGCTATTTGATCTATTAATATGTACGCAAAACATTTAGATTTCATTTAAATTAAAAGAAGCAAATAGGTATTTTATAATTTAAGAAAATTGTTGTGCTGGCTTCGGCAGCACATGTACTAAAGTTGGAAGTATACAGAGAAGATTAGCATGGCTCTTGCGCAAGGATGACACACAAATTCGTCAAGTGTTCCATATTTTCATAAATAAAGAAATAGAATTGTAAATAAGATACATTAAAAAAGAAAAGTAGGCTGGGCGCGGTGGCTCACGCTTGTAATCCCAGCACTTTGGGAGGCCGAGGCGGGCGGATCACGAGGTCAGGAGATCGAGACCACGGTGAAACCCCGTCTCTACTAAAAATACAAAAAATTAGCCGGGCGTGGTGGCGGGTGCCTGTAGTCCCAGCTACTCGGAGAGGCTTAGGTAGGAGAATGGCGCGAACCCGGGAGGCAGAGCTTGCAGTGAGCCGAGATTGCGCCACTGCACTCCAGCCTGGGCGACAGAGCGAGACTCCATCTCAAAAAAAAAACAAAAAAACAAACAAAAAAAGAAAAGTATTTTTAGGGAGACGTCCATCAGCAAAGCACTAAGACACTGAGGACATAAATGCAAAACGATCTCAACTTGGAATTGCTTGTTTCTCTTTTATGTATTCTAGATGAAGTCTCTATAACATCTTTCCTTTTATTTCTATAAAATTCCACCTAGTTCCCCTGAGCTGTTTACTTGCTCTATTTTATCCACTCTTTGACTCTTTCTTTGCATTTCTAGCTTCTAAAACTTCATCCTGCATCCTCTTGATGTCATCTTTGATTCTTTTCACTTTTCAAATATACTTCTTTCAAACCCATGTAGGATGGGCTCATCCCTTTTTTGGGTAAATGCATTTCTGGGCTTCAAACACTAGGCAATTTTGTCTCCTGTGCCTACATGATATCCAAAGGCTTGGCCTGAAAAGACCAGCCAGGCTTATCCATTTTTATAATTACCAACCTCATTACCTTTCCAATCCACCCTTCCCACTATTTCCGGGTTAATCATTGTACAATACTACTTTGTTATGTTATCTCTTTCCTCTGCCCCTGCTGGACAAAAACAGCACATGACTCCTTAATGCTCACAGAATAAAGGTCAGAATAAGGCTATACTCATAAATGAAGAAAAAATAGACTATCACAAAATAATGTCATAGGCACAGGCTAAATAGTGTGTATGCAAAAATGAGTAAGATACTACATCACACATCAGTAGTGAGGGATACTGATCTCCAGGAGTTAACTCTGACACACGTTAAGAGCTATATGCAAAAAATTACATTTGCAAAGGAAAACAAGGATTTTTCTGAGGCATGTAAGAAGATACTGTTGGGAACACTTCTCAGAGAAAGAAATACTATTTTTTTTTTTTTTTTTACCTCAAAGAGATTACCAGACAGAGAGACGATTGTCATATAAAGCAATGCTTTACATTTCTTGAATTTAGAGGGAGTGGATATTATTTTCTAGGCAAAGTTTCATGGAGAAGGTGAGACTTCAACTTAGCTTTGAAAGTAAGAGTCAAATAAAAGGCAGGACTTGAAAGAATGTTTCAGTTAAAAAATGGTAGTAGCAAGAAGCTCATGTTGAACTGCAAACCCTGTACAAAATTTAAAAAAGCAAATAGACCAGTTTGATTAAAAAGAAAGGATCATGCTCATAGATACTTGGAAACTCAGAGTTGGGAGGAACTTAAAAGTAATTGTAGCTATTCTCCCTCCCTCTTGGGGCCAGACTGTATATTACCTCTTAGGATGAACTGTCTTTCTCCCTCCCAAATACTAGTACATGTAACAAAGGTCCAGATACAGTGACCTCTAGGCATTATATTTCTGGTGCTCATCAGAACATTTCCTCTCAAACACAGCATTTAGAAATATACATGAGATATTTACCTTTTAATTATTATAAATTTATTTATCTTTTAATTATTTAGAAATAATTCAGTGGTCATATGAAAGACTTATTGCTATTTTCTAATGTGGCGTAATAACCCAAAACTTGGAATCAGCAATACAAACAGGAAGCATTAACTTCAGACCAAAAAGACAACAACTCCAATTTTTTCTTTTGGTAAAATTATAGAAAAGGGCAAAGAAGGCTGGGAATCATGAAATCTTGGAATTACCCTTTGGATAGAATTTCACTGGCTCACTATCAGTCATGAAATCCCTTCTACTCAATTTAAGGCTTGTTTTCACGTACATGCCCTTCCTTCAGTACATTTATTTTTAAAATAGCTGTTCTCTGGCAGCCTCTCCTCATTTCTTGTCCATTTCCTCTATCCTTTGCTGTTATAATTTATTTAAATAAATAAAGTAGCAATAAACTATGTTAAGAATGACAGGTACTTTACAATATAAGTCTCAGCCATGCCCTTCAAAAACAGGTGGAATGAGACCAACCTAGATCCAAACAGTTCCACAGACCTTTACATCACACATGGATGATCTTGGTAGATAATCTTAGCGTGAAAACCTTGTTTGAGTGGCAATGGATTAGTCCATCTGCATTATTACTAATGGGGTGGTGAACCCTTTTCCTCTACAATTCTGGGCCCCAACTAAGGCACCAGATAAACTGTCACATAAATCCACAAGACATAAAAGCATACATGGAAAATGCCTATTAGCAGCTCTCATTATTATCAAGAAACAGCATGTTACCACCAAGCCCAGGGCAAAAGTAAACGTGTTTATCATCCCTTTAATGTTTTAAATTTTGTCTTTTTTTTTTTTTTCACAGAATCATAAAGCTCAACTAGCAAGGGATTGGGCAGGGAAAGTAAGACATGTCTCTTCTCATAAAGTCAGCAAAGGCATTCCATAACCACACAGAGCAGTCAGCACGTGTGTCATCAGGCAGAAGTGGAAGTTTTGATGTTGAGAATCCCAGCTGCATATTTCTAGCATGAGGGGCTTGCTGTCTGCTCAGTAAAAGAACAGACTGGATCCAAGAAAAGAACACGGTCCTGTCCCTGACAGAAATCCAAGTACGACACTCCATACATGTCAGACGGGTGTCTCAATAGCATCATCAGAGCAGGGCAAGGCACAGGGCTGGGTGGACTTTTTAACAAGTGAAGATGAACTTTACTTTCACAAATGACTGTGCTGATTCAGTTTCCCTTTACAACATGTTCATTAGGACTATTTTTTTCCCCTGTAAATGATATTGGATCATTTCCATGCATTTAACAACTATTAAATATAGTGGCAGCCATATTAGATGTTTGACTTATGTGTTTCTCTTCTTCATAAGATTTTAAATTAGACTATTCTCTGCCTGTATCCTCCATTGTTTGGATAATATTTTTATATCTCCCATTTCACAGATGTCTTCTAATTAGAATTCTACCATACAACAAGAAGTAATAGTATTAACAATACTTTACACGTGGAATCTTTTGCATCTATCTACAAATCTGCAAGGAAGGTTGGTATTTCTTTTTCTTAAAATCACTGTAAAAATCCAATCACTCATTTATTTAACAAATATTTATTAAGCTCTCTGCCATAAGCTGGAACAAAACAAACAGTGAATAAAACAAACAAAAAGCCATACTTTCATTGAGTTTACATTCTAGTGAGAAGAGATAAATAAAGAAATAATAAGTAAAACATGTGGTATGTCAGGCCAGGCATGGGGGCTCATGCCTGTAATCCCAGCATTTTGGGAGGCCGAGGTGGACAGATGACTTGAGGTCAGGAGCTTGAGACCAGCCTGCCCAACATGGTGAAACCCTGTCTCTACTAAAAATACAAAAATTGCCAGGCACGGTGGCAGGTACCTGTAATCTCAGCTACTTGGGGGGCTGAGGCAGGGAGAATTGCTTGAACCCAGGAAGTGGAGGTTGTGGTAAGCCGAGATCGCACCACTGCACTCTAGCCTGAGTGACAGAGCAAGACTCAGACTCTGTCTCAAAAAAAAAAGAAAAACAACACACACACACACACACACACACACACACACACAAACAAAAACAAAATATATGGCATGTCAAATGATGGGGCAGATACCACTGCTGTTTCTTGATATCTGATTCCCCTATTATTTTGAGCACATGAAGATTATATGTCCCCATCTCTTGAAATTAGTCACAATCATGTAACTAATTCTCACCAGTAGGTTGTGCAAAAAAGGGACATAAGCCACTTCCAGGTCAATTCATTAAATTGTTGGTGCCAGACACTCCAACTCTGTTCTTCCTGTCCTGCAAGGAAGCAATTGACCAGATGGAGCCTGGGTCTTGAGTGACTACAAAGAACAGAGGCCCTGATAAACATGTGATTGAGCATAAAGTATATGTTTGTATGTTTTTAAGCCTTTGAGATTTGGGGGTTTGTTGTTGAGACACAATCAAGCCTAACCTAACAAGTACAGATGGTGATAAATACTGAGGAGGAAAGTAAAGCAAGGAAACAGGAAGAGTCAAGGTGGGAAGGGGCACAATCTTTGATAGAGAGAGGAGGAGGCTTCACTTTAGAATAAAGCCCTGAAGGAAGGGAAAGAGATAATGATAATAACGGACCATTCAGATATTTGGAGGAAGAACATTCTAGGCTGAAGGAACACCCAGTGCAAAGACTCAGAGAAAGGAACATGCCTGGTTACTGTGGCTATAGGAAGATAAGCGAGGAGAAAACAGGAAGAGGTGAAGTTAAAGGTAACTGGGCCAGATGGATAGGGTCTTAGAGGACACTGAGGGAGTTTGGCTTTTATTCTGTGATGGTAAGTTATTAGAGGTTTTTGAGCAGAGAAATGATTAAAATTTGATTTATATTTTTACAGAATTACTTTGGGTGCTATGTTGAGACTATTCTAACAGCCAAAAACAGGGAAACTATTTAGGAAACTACAGCAATAATCCAAGTAAGAGATGGTAGTAGTTTCAATCAAGGTGGGAGATAATTTGAGTAAGAAAGAGAAAACATTTCTTGATAAAACTTGAAAGCAGAGCTAAAAAATTTGCAGATGAATCAAAAGAGAAATTTATGAGGAGTTACAGATGTCTCCAGTTTTATTGACTCGAGTAATGGAAAGATAGAGTTGTCTTTAGTTGAGCTGGGAAAGACTACAGGACAGGAAAATATGGGGTAGAGGAATTTAGAAGCTAGGTTTTGAACATGCTAAACCTGCATGTCTATTAGAAAGCCAAATAGAGATATTAAGTAGGGAGTTGGATAAATGGATCTGAAGTCGAAGGGAGTGGTCAGGGCTAGAGATATAAATTTGGAACTTGTTGGTATTTAGATGATATTTAAAGTCATAAGACTAGATGAGATCACCAAGGGAGGGAGAGCAGATAGAAGAGATCCAGGAACTCAGTCCTAGGACACTCCAATTTAAGAGACTGGTAAAATGAGAATGAATCAGCAAAGGAGACCTAATAGCAGCCAGTGAGAAAGGAGGAAAACCAGACAAATGAGGAAACTTGAGGCCAGAGATGTTAAGCTACTTGCTAAGGGAGAATCAAACCTTAAATTTGACCCTGGCTCCCCGTGCTCACAGCTCAGCTCCTGATGCAGGGAAATTGTGAGGTACTTAGTGTAACTGCTTATTATCTGTGGATTCTATCATTAAAATAGTCCAAGTCAGTTGATTCATGGATTGATATGTGGTAAAGATAAAGCATCTGGTTTTAATCCTTGGAGATTCTTGATATTTAGAGCTGGAGGAAAATGACAAAACAAGTGACACTGAGAAGAAGTAGCTCATGAGGTAAGAGAAAAGACAATGGAGTTTTGGAATCCATAAGGAAAAACATGTGTATCTTATGAAACAGAAAGTGGACACTATCAAATTCTGTTGACAGATTAACTAAAACAAGTGCGGAGTTGGAACTCATCCATAATAGACTATATTCTGAATATAAGACAATGAGTTTGATTGTAAGTCTCACCTGCTGATGAAGATAAGAAATAAATTTATTATTTACAAAATTGTCCAAATTGAGAACTATGTGGCTGGTGCTAAAAACAGTAAGTTGACTAAGAAATGAGGAGAACAAAGAAGAGATAAAGTGAGTGAGGAGAGACAAAGGAACAGTTTGAACAAGTATTTCCTTTGCTGCCTTGCTTCATTAGAGTGAATGTGCTTTGAGGATATACTTAATCGGAGGGATAAGCAACAGTATTTTATCCAGGACAATTTTACCATATGATAAATATCCTGTAATGTATACACTGGGAAAACTAATAAAAGGAATAAGGCATACCTGCAGTTTTAAAACAGGAATATATTATGAAAGTGTCCTAAAACTTTTGTAAAGCATTGAACTTCTGGTTTCCACTTAGGATGTAAACATTACTCCCAACTTTGCAACAAGCAAAAAAGAAAACAAACAACCACCAAATAATCTTCAAATTTGTAATGTTTCTAAAACTCATCAAAGAGCTAAAGTTGCCGGGAAACCTGAAATCAAAGATAAGCATATCCAAAAAGAGATGCCACTGGATGCTATAGAAGCTAGTAAGATAAATTTGGTTAAAATTTTTAATGAATTCCTAAAAGGCTGGAAATGTAGACTATCATTTGAATACAGAATCCGTGAGAACCAAGGACACAAAGGGAGTTTTTATCTACTTGTGGGCTCTTCACGAACCTCGTGGTTACTTACAGAAAAGATGGGAAGCAGCAAGAGAGTTCTGAGAATGCCTCCTATGGACATTCTCAAAACCACCCAGATCCTTTTATCTTTCCTATGGAGCATAAACCTAACCCCACAGGGGAAGAACAACCATCTTGTTGCTCCAGGGCATAGGTGAAGATCCACTGCAGCCAGAATAAGGGAACAGGAAAACATGCTCTATTCCTACAGGAGGGATGGGAATACCTTCTAGGCCAGACCATTAGAGACCTTCCACAGGGAGTGAGAGACCCCACTCGTAAGACCCAGAACATGGTGCCTCCTTAAGAATAAGGCTGAATCAGAACAACAAAAAGATTCCTCAATGTCTCCTATCAATCGGCTAATGATCATTGAATAACAAGTAACAGTAGTCTACTGCCCAGGGGAGCATTTAAAGGTTGGAGAAAAACCTTATTTTGGTTGTAAGCTCAAAGGGAAGATCCAAAGCTGAGGGTAGAGTAAAACAGACATTAAAAAAATACTCTCTGGTAAACCAGTCTTGACTTTATAAGATAATGCTAGAGAAATTTGAGGCCTGTGGTGCACTGGGGTAGCCATGGCAACAACGTAATGCAAACTCAGCTCAACTAATGACCCAGTTGTCTCAAACTACCACACTAAAGGCCTAACAAAAGAAAATGCATGCAAATTTTCAGCCATAAAAACTATTTCCCTCAGTGTCTACTGTCCTACATAATGTCTACATATGACTACATAAAGTCAGTTTTAAAAAAAAATTATATTTGCAAAGAACCAAAAGAAAAAAATTATAACACACTGTCAAGAGACAAATCAATCAACATAACCAGACTTTGATATGACACAGATATTGGAACTATTACATGGGGAATTTAAAATAACTATGATAAACATGCTTAAGGCTCTCATGGAAAAGGTAGACAGTATGTATAATCAGATGATAATTTCAGAAGAAATAAAAAAGGATAAGAAAGAATCAAAGTGAAATATCAGAAATGAAAAAATAATAGAGAAGTAAAGAACAAGGAATGAAGATTTTTTTAAAGTAGGGCATTCAAGAGGGGTAGTATGAACCAGTGCAACATGCATGTAATTGGAAACTCGGAAGACAAAGAGAATTGAACAGAAGAAATGTTTGAAGAAAGAAATACTCAAAGAATTTTTTAAAATAAATGAACACCAAATCTCATATCCAAAAGGCTCAGAGAACATCAAACAAAATAAATACAAACAACAATAACAACAACAGCTAGGCACATCATCTTTAAACTTCTGGAAAGACAAAAACTGGAAGATGACCATGGCAAAAAGACATATTACATACAGAAGAATAAAGTATGTTAAATAGGAAGATTCTTGTAGATTATCTGCATAGGCTCAATCTAATCATGTCTCCTTAAAAGCAGAGAACTTTCTCTGGCTGCAAGCAGGAGATATGAGGCAGAAAGGACATCAGAGAGATTCAAAGCATGCAAAAGCCTCAACCCATAATTGCGGACTTTGAAGATGAAGGAAGAGAACCACGTGACAAGAAATGTTGGTGGCCTCTAGAAGCTGAAAATGACTTCCAGCCAACAGCCAGCAAGGAAACAGGGTCCTCATTTAATGACCAGGTGAAACTTACTTCTGCCAAGAACCTGAATGAGCCTGGAAGTGGATTCTCACCCTCTGGCCCTCACAACACCCCAGCCTCCAGATAAGAGCCCATGCCAGCTGACACTTTTATTTCAGCCTTGTAAGACTTGGAGCAGAGAAACTAGAAAAGCCTACCCAGACTTTGACCTACAGAGCTGTAAGATAATAAATTTGTGTTGTTTGAAACTGCTAGGCTGGTGGTAATTTGTTATGGCTGCAATAGAAAACTAATAAAGTATCTTTACATCAGATGACTCAAAGGCAGGCTTTATAAATAGTAAGGCACAACAAAGGCAGCCCTAGTACCAACTAGGCTAAAGAAAGAAGTGGCTGGGGCCTGATTTCAGGCACTGAAATACTATCCCCAAATATACCTCACCCCAGCTGCTCACTATCACGCTTGAATTTCCAATTTTAAATCACAGTGTCAATTTTAGAGACACAAGCTACCTGTGTTAGTAACAAACAGAGAATTAGCAAGAAACACTCTCTCCCAGGGCTCAGGTAGAAATCACACACACTTAGGAAGTGAAGGCTCACTGCAGGATGGAGTGAGGTTGACAGCAATAAACACTATTCAAAAGATTGAGAAATGAAATGATCCCCCATTTAGAAAGAAATGACAGCATGAGAGGGATGGTCAGATACAACAGTTGATGGGATACCAGTGAGAACGTAATATGCACAAAGGAGGAGAAAACTTATCCTAATTCATAATTAGAGCTACATCAAGTTATGAACCCAGATCCAGATATTATTACTGCTACTAGGATGCAAAAAGTCACACTCTTGTTGGGCAAGATTCCATGTGTTACAAAAATTGAACTTTCTATTAAGACATTCCTATGTAAGTCGGCCGTAAAATTACCTTCAATAAATCTGTTCCACTTCCAAAGGATCCCAGTCTTTAACCACAGCCTCTTCTTGTTTGTTAAACTACTTTCACCACACTCTTAGACATCATTGAAAAATAGCCTTCATGGATGTTTTTTACTTCCTCCCAAACTAGCAGCCTCTTCCGTGGTACATAATTAGATTCCATGCCCCATCACTGCAATAATATTCTTGCCAAACCTCCAAATGCTTAGCTTACTTTTTTCCTGTCACATCCTTCTGGAGATATCTCAACTGTGGATGAGCCCAGCAATCTCCTTTCATGGCACCTGCCTCCAAGTGGCAAACTCTACTAGAGAACCTCAAATAGTAGGGTAGATGGTATAAGTGTAAATTCATGGTCACTAATCTCAACTGGGTCCTCATTCCTCTTGCCAAGTCATTCTCATCTTCTCCCATAACTTGTCAAATTTTAGCCCTTTCTTCTGACTTGTCTCCTCACTTGGCAGACTCTCTCTTCAACAGAAAATTGAAGTCAATGGACAGAAACTCCCTCAAATTCCCACTTTTGAACCTATAAACCTGTCTACATCAGCACCCATCCCTCTCCTTTCTTGTTCTGCATAACAGGAATTGTCTGTCCCTTTATCTAACTACTCTGTCTATACTCTACATTTTATTCATTCTCCTTTGTTCCTTAGGAAAATTGCACTATTCCATGAGTTTCTTTCAACTTGGTCCTTATCTTTGACAGTTAAAACACTCAAATCTTGCTTATCTTAAAAAACAACAGTAACAAAACATTGTCCTCATCTGACCTTACATTCTCTTTCAGCTCTTGCTCCCTCTTCTCTCCTATTTCCTTCTCCCTTCAGTCCACTATGAAATAGCTTCTGTGTCAATTACACAAACAAAACACTCTCTGTAAGGTCAGCAGTGACTTCACTAGATTCACTAGATAATCTTCATTTTACTTAAAGATTAGCATTTGACACTGTTGATCACACCCTCCTTCTTCAAGTATTCTCCCACTTCTCTGACTGGTCATTTCTGTCTCTCTGTAAGCTCAAACTCATCTACCTGGCCATTATATACTGGAGGACCTTGGGGCTCATTATGAAACATTTTTTGGAGATTGCATTGATTTTCATGATTTAAACTATCACTTACACACTGACGGCTCCTAAATTTGTAGCCCTAGTGCAGACCTCATCCCTGAGTTCTAGACTCTTATAGGAAACAGCCTACTCAGCACTGTTCACTAAGAAGTCTCAAAGGCACCTCAGACTCAATAAGTCTAACACTGAAGCCATACTTTTTAGCCCTACATCTGACTCTTTTCTAGTACAGGAAATAACCATCACTCAGTTTTCAGTGATGCTGAAAACTAACCATTGGTAATACTCATTCTGGGTCAGGTACTGTATGTATATGTTAACCCATTTAATCTTCATTATAGCTATGATGTGGCTACTAGTATCATCTCCACCTCCATTTCCAAGATGAGAAATGGAGGCATACAGTGGTTAAGCAATTGGCCCAAGATCACACCATTACTAAGTGGCAGGGTTGGGATTTGAACAAAGGCAAAGTTATGATTCACATTCTCAACCACTACATTTTTTCAATGCTCACTATATGTGTAGGCTAGAAACCCAGGAGTCATCTTTGATGCTTTTTTCTTTTCTCCTCAAATATCTGATTGTCAAATCTGTATATTTTCACCTTCTTAAAACCTTACAAATTTATTCCTTTTTTACTTATCACCACTAAATTACCACTAGTAAGCATTAGTAGTCCAAGCCACCACCATCTCTTACTTCAGCTACTATGATAGACTCTACGCTGGTAACCAGAGACATCTTTTTAAAATATAATTCAGATCATATAGCTCATGCTTAGGACATTTCAACAGTTTCCATTGTTCCCAGATGGCAACTAATAATTTCGATGTAGTTGACCCTCCAGTGTATGTTAGCCCCTGTTTCTCTTTATCTCCAGGTTCATCTCTAAGCCCTCTCTGCTTAGTTGCTGTGCTCCAGTCGCACTGGCCAGCTGTTATTTCCACCCACTTACCTGCTCCATACACAGTAGGGTGTCTGCTCAGAGCTGGTCCCTCTCCCAGGGAGGCTCTGATTTCACTCCCATAAAGCCAGTCACTAACCAGCCCTGAAAGTCCTCAGTTAGTTAACACTCACCCATCCTTCAGACTTGACTCAAGAGTTCCTTTCTTATAAAAGCCTCCTCTGACATCCCAGGCTAGAGTTGGTTTCTTTGTTTTTAGCCCTCCTTTACAAAGAACATTCATCTTAGTTTGCATTATTCATTTAGTATACTATTAATACAGCAGTTAAGAAGAAATCACTTAGGCAGATAATAAGGGTATGGGAGTCCTCAGTAAGACTTTTCCTTTTGATGAGAAGCAGCCCCAAGTCGTTTTCTAGCAAAAAGCAGCCTGCAAGGTGGGAGCTTGCAAGGGTGAATGCTAGCAGGAACTAGGGTCTAGACATGTTCAAGATGGCGGCTCCATCTTCCCTTTCTTTGTCAGCCACTTGTACAGTAAAGAGCAGACAAGATGGCACCAATCAACTGGAAAATCCATTTGCATAATAAGATTAGGGGTCGGGGGACTAGCCTTCCTCGGGCGCTATGTAAATGTCATACCTGATCAAACTAATATGTGAGCCCTGCGTAAATCAGACACCACTTCCTCAAATTGGACTATAAATTCTGGGGCATCTGTGGCCAACTGGTCCTTTCTGCTCAGAGAGCCCTCTCTCTACGGAGAGCACTGTTGCTCTTTCTCTTCTCTTCTGCCAATTAAACCTCTGCTCCTAAACTCGTGTGTGTCCCATTTCCTAAATTTTCCTGGCATGCAACAACAAACTCCAGGGTATATACACCAGACAACGTAGCCATTTCACTATTATGTGTTTAACATCTTTTTGTCTCGCTAAAATGTAAGCTACCTGAAGGCACAATTGTCCATTTTTCTTCACTTTAGTATTTCTAATGCATGGGTCCTGGCACACGAGAGGCACCCAACAGCCCAGAAATCTCAATTAACCAAATAGCATCCCAGCAAACTTCCGTAAGTTGGTCCTAGGGGGTAAAATTCTATAGACAAAAATTTTGGCATCCTCCTGTTTCTAATTTCTGCATATTTCCCCCAAATTCTGGCTTCTGCCCTCACTGGTTGTACCAGCCTGTCTTCTTTAAAGCTTTGATTGGTTAGCTGTCACACTGGAAAAGATCTGAAGAGCTAGTTCCTATTAAAGTGTAAAGACTCATAAAGAATGAAGAAGTTTCTTATCTCATGATAAATTTTTGTATTAATAAGGAAAAACAAACAGCATTATTTAAGTTCTAATAGTATAAGTGCAATGATCAGAGATAACTTTGGAGTGGAGCCTTCTTATTGGTCCTTTGCTGCTCTCTTTCCATACCCAACTCTCCTTCCGCACATAAGCCAACTCTTTTCAGTAAGAGTTCAAACCTTGGACATCTGAACTAGCAGAATCATGAATCTAAGGTAAATCCCCATAAGGGGCCATGACCCTAACTCATCTCAAATGCCATCTTTTTCAAGTCCCATCTGCCTCAAGGACTAAGAAAATTTAGAAACCTTATGGATATTGTGACAAAATTCTGGGCTATTCAAACCATTAAACATTCCAGTTTATTTAAATATTGGGGTTCATAAAAGAAAATCAACTCTATAGTTTTAACAGATGCCCTCCAGAATGGCCAATTATTGCTAAACCAAAGTACATCCTATTAAATTTGTTACAGCAATGATGTGAAAACATGGAAAGCCTTTACTCTGAATAAAACAAACAAACAAAAACAGAGGAAGTATTCAATTAACCATCAGAAGGGGTTTTAGTAAGGAAAGGACTGAGTTTATACATCATTAATTTAAAATAAGTTTATTGAGAAACTTCCATGTACCAGGCATTAATCTGGGTGCTCTGAAGAATGGAACCATGGTGTGTTAATGGTGGCCTTGGGGATCGTAACAGATGAGGTCAGCAGAAGCCAGATTGTGACATGATTTGTCAAAATGCCACAGCTGGGGATAAAACAAAATCCTTGTCCTCAGCCTGCTCAATTCATGTTTTAGATGATTTTTACAAATGATAAAATGTCCATTATTTGGACATTTGATGCAATAATGATATTTCCATTATTGTAGAAAGATGTGAAAAGCATGAATGCTTTAAGGGAGGACTTCAACCAAGGGCAAAGATGGGCCCCAAACAGTCCATGAATCAGGCCCAGTTCTGTGACTAGCTTAGGTTTCCTCCTACTTTGATCCTAGGAGACCTACATGAAAGCACGATCGACTTCATAAGCCTGAGAATGTCTCTGTTCTCTAACCTGAAGCAGTCACATTGGATTCATAACACTAATTGTTTCCATAGTGCACAGCTGTTATGTTGAAAATAGAAAACCATGACTTCATGTGTAGACTATGAATACAGGCAAGAGATCTGTTATCAATAAACCCAGTTTCTCTAATTTGATCATCTAGCTAACAGGGTAAGACCTTCATCCATCACCTTAGCTTTTGCCAACTTTTCTCTGGTGAAGTGAAGGAAGTGAGGCAATGCTATCTCTGAATTTCATGCTCTAAAAGGCAAACTATGGCCCATGGGCCAAATCCAGTCCACCACTTGTTTTTGTAAAAACAGCAGAGTTGTGTATGACACATAACATATGGCCCACAAAGCCTAATGTATTTACTATCCAGTCTTTTACAGAAAAATTTTGCTGACGCCTGCTTGAAAGTAAAATAGTTAAACAGCAATAAAATGTAAGCAGATTCTCCATTGACACAAGGGTGTATTGCAAATGAGAAGTTAAGGTGGTTTGTAAAATATAGTCTCTTACTTCATTAAATATATGAATACAGCAAAGATTAAGTTATAGGAATTTAAAACATGTAAAGATTCAAAATACCTTCCCTGATCCATCACACATGAAAAAGATTAATGTGAGAATGTCCTTCTTCTTCTTCTAGATGTAAAGTATTATTTGAGATGTCAGCATTGATGGCTTTGTATTCATGATTATGTCCCTAGGAGACTACATGCTACATCTCTGTACCACACGCCTATGATGAGCATAGAGTCCTACACAAAAGAACTTCACCATGTTATGTATGCAATAAATTTTAAAGTGCCAGAATTTGTAAGGCTTTTTTTTTTTTCCAAACTGAAGATGACTCAGACATGGGAGACTTATTGGCAGACCCAGGTCTGTTTTTGATTAGCAGTGTAATCATGGTTAATTGACTTAATGTTCCTAAATCTCAATTTTCTCATCTGTGAAAGGAAAAGCTTGAACTGTATACCCTCTGGGGTTTTGATCTCTGAATTCTGACTAATAAAGGTATATCTTGTTGGATTCCTATCAATTCCAAGTGACAGCTCAAGTTTTGCTACCTTAAAATTTTGTTAAATCAAATATTATTTGAGAGCCAGGTGCGATGGCTCACACCTGTAATCGTAATACTTTGGGAGGCTGAGGCGGGTGGATCACTTGAGGTCAGGAGTTCGAGACCAGCCAGGCCAACATGGTGAAATCTCGTCTCTGTCAAAAATACAAAAATTAGCCAGGCTTGGGGTGGTGGGCACCTGTTATCCCAGCTACTTGGGAGGCTGAGGCAGGAGAATCACTTGAACCTGGGAGGTGGAGTTTGCAGTGAGCTGAGGTAGCACCACTGCACTCTAACCTGGGCAACAGAGCGAGACTCCATCTCAAAAAAAAAAAAAAAAAGAAATATTATTTGAGATTGATGATGCTTCAGACATGTCGGGCCTCTCAACCTTTTGGAGCACCAATATTACAAAGAACAATTTAACTTGTGAATATGCAATACAAATTATTCCAATTTTATGGTGATTTACCCATGTCTCTTTGTAATATTCTGATTTCAATCAATTCAAAAACAATTCAATAAGGTAGAATAATTACAACTAGCTTGACCTTTAAGTTTTACTATATTAGTCTAGGAATAGAAATGCCCCAATGAACATTTTATAAAAGGTACAATTTTAATCTGCAAATAGTCAATAGTTTTCAGATCAGCCTCATCTTCATAAAAATATACATTCATTCCTGCTCACAAGGGGCACAGAAAAAGAAGAAAAATGCATTCCTATGTGAAACAACTGTAGTTATTTAGGTCAGTAGCCACACTGCCTTTTTAAGTTCACTGAAATGACTGAGATTAGGAGGGGGCCAACCATTAGATGGTTGAAACTGACATCAAAATGGGGCTATGTGATATTAGAGGACACAGGCAAGGACTGCCATGGATGAGCCTGGGGAGTTCTAATAGAACAATCTGGCCATACCTGCCCCATATTCTGGACATGATTGAAGTTACTTTCAGCCTTTTATTCTATTACTATAATATACAGCTTTGAATCCCAAAATCCTGTTAAGAAAAACAAATCCTGAATGATCCATTTCAGACATTTCAAATATATATATATATATTTTTTTTTTTCCTAAGGGAAATAAAATGCCAAAGAAGGAATTTCATGGATTAAAAATCTCTTTTAAAACACTTGGAAAGAGAACAGGGAAAATCCAGTTTGTACACTTTTTTCACTTTATTATTCTCTTGCATAATAAGAAATGTATACAGCTATACAAGAAATATATAGTATTTTGCTACCTATAATTATGTTACATAGTTTAATTTTAATTGTGATTTTGCTGCAATCAAATAGGAAAGTGAAAACTCAGATCTTAAAAACCATCTCACAAAATTAAAGGTAATCCATAGCATGTGGTCAAGTTGAAATCTTGTTCTGTATCTTTTAAACTGAAAAGTAACTTGAAGATTATTTGGGTATCTCTTAAGTGACAGCTGTTTACAGCAAAATTTTATGTTGTTGATTTTTTGGTGTACTTTTTTTCATTTCTTTTTACTTTAAGTTCTGGGATTTGTGTGCAGAACGTGCAGGTTTGTTACATAGATATACACGTGCTATGGTGGTTTGCTGCACTCATCAACCCGTCATCTGCATTAAGTATTTCTCCTAATGCTATCCCTCCCCTAGCCCCCCAACCACCGACAGGCCCCAGTGTGTGATGTTCCCCTTCCTGTGTCCGTATGTTCCCATTGTTCAACTCATAATTTGCTGTCTTAAAAAAAAAAAGTACAGATTATTCTTTGAATGTCAGTTTCTCCTGCAGGCATGGGCCCTTGGGGATTTGCTGAGCTTTTTCAAACCTGTAGAAAGAGTAATCTGTTCACCAATAAGGTCAGTATTGCTTCATCTTACGCAGATCCAGTGTTTGACACAAAGGGCGGGGAGACATAGACATGGTCTAAGTGATGCAAACCATGAAGCAAGAAAGTCACAGACTTGAATCAGAGCCAAGACTTCCACACGTACAGCCTGCAGTGAGCCACAAAGCAATTCCCAAAGTGATCTTACATATGGAGTACAGCATCCTGAATTTTAGAGATAGAGGAGAGTTTAGAGATTATAGACCAAGCTCTTCATTTTAAAGCTGAGATAGTTGAGGCCAAGTGTGGTTAGATGACTTATGTAGGGCTCTAGAGCTAGCCAGTGGCATTGCCAGAATTAGAACCCTGGACTCCTGCCTACCAATCCGGCCCCATATCAGGCATCCCCTGCTGCCTCACGCAAAAAGAGCAAGAGCCAAGTACTAAAGGGATGGGCTCGCCCAATAAATGTGGCCAGCAGCAGATCCTTGACTCTGGATTTTATTATAAACTTGAAAAAAATTCTCCATCAATCACAAATAATAAAGGCTATATATGGAACAGCATCTTGTTCCAAAAGTGTGCATTTGAAAAGAAAGGAGAAAAAAACCCTACACTATCTTTAAATCTTGAGGCATAGCTCTAAACAGATGGAAAAGCCGATCTATGTCATCAAGAAAAAAAATCATGTTTCTTTGAAAAGGAAGAATGACTTTTGCTGGAATAGAGTCAGGGTGGAGTAGGAAGAGTCCACATCTAAGAGTGTTAACTCATTTTTTTGTAGACCATTTGCCAAGAGCCAGAGGAAATCCCCAATAATCTTAGCAGAGTAAAGCTTTTTTCTTTTTTTTAAGGTTAGAGGAAAATGCATTTTATACTTTTTTCCTGCTCATGTAAAGTTAGTCTTAATCAACAAGCTACACATATTCTACAAAGGAAATCATTATTAAATGGGCTTCATTTACAAATTTCATGTTACATAGGAGTTACAGCATTTCTTTCAATAGAATATTCCCATGGGGCTACTCTCATAGGTACAGGTCTAGCCTAACCTTGGTCATTCCTCTAATGTCTTGCTGCAGCCTAAAATCTACTATAGTCACATGCCCAGATGGCCTGTTTGGGTCTCTGTTATATTGTTAAAAAAGAAAGGGCACTCTTATCCATATGCATTCTCCTAAAGATCTTGAACTATAACGAGCAATTAATAAGTATTTGTTGAATGAATGACTGGCTTTTGATTTGAAGCAGAAATTAGGCTTCTTACTCCATAACAATGCTCAGTGGTAAAATCAGAAGCATCAATTTGACTTTGAAATACATTGGTTTTTGTTTCTGTGAAAAATGGAGCACCCCATTGGACACCTGGGGAAGTAGCTACAGTTCCTTCCAAAGGGAACACAGTAAAAAATATGACAAAGTACATGATGCCCAATTCACAGGTATCCAGTTGCAGAATAATGTGACACATAGAGACATATGGACCCAGACTGGGATTTGGGGTCTTACTCTTGCCCCTCTCAAATACATAAAACAATTCAAGCAATTTTTATTAAATTGCTTGCTTTTAATCACTCTAGAGAGTCCCAGACTCTCACATGGATAGACCTCACTCCTCTACTTGTGGGCCCTCAGGCTTGAGGAAGAGGACGAAAGGCAGTCAAGTGGCAACACGAGTTCCTGGCTTGTTATTTTCTCCTTGCAGGGTAGTTCCCCCAGGAGAGCAGCTCTGCAACTTGTGCTAAAAGTTTTCTTCTGTCTTTGCAGCACCTGTTCTCCCTCTCCTTACAAGTTAGGGCTCCTGGAAACTTTCAAGTGCGCAAGACGCATGGGAGGGCCATGAACTGCCACCTGTTAGTAACGGTTATTCCATCTCAGTATCAAAATGAAATGATTGGGCAGTGGTCTTCACAGGGGCCCATGTCACATGCTCCATGCCAAGAGTTGTTTTCCTTAAATCCTAATCAAAACTGAGTTACTCCAAGATGTCCATCAAACAAAGAGTTCTTAAAGCTGCTTTCTTGGTAATTATAACTGCTTCAAGGAATTTTGGTGGCTGCTGATACCATTTTCTGGATTAAACATACAGCCTTTAAATATACAGCCTTCCTCAGCGTGTTTTGCACATGTCAGGTAAACATTTGTATTTCAGTTAGGAATTTCTGCAGTGAAGACATTGCTTGGTACATTTTCCAGGACCCAGTTGACATTTAAACAGAAGAGGTGACCATTTATTTGACAAGACTTTTAAGAGACATAGAAAGGATCTCATGATTTAAGAAATTCTTCCATTATAATGCTACCTGGTGGTTGAAATCTTCCCATTAGAGAAGATAGGCCTGATTCTCTTGAATTAGGGCTCTACATAAGCATTGTTAAATAAAAAGCAAGTGTTTCAAGAGAATAAGTATGGCAGATAATTTTCAAGAGTAGGCTAGCAGGAATGAGGCACTAACTAGGGATATTTTGACCAAACATGGTGATGAGATAGTCTAGAGCTGACAGCATTATAAGGAGAAGGCAAGTTTGGAATGGGGCAAGATGAATCTTTAGATATTAGGGACACCAAGTCCAGGATGGAGAACACAGGGTGGCCCCCAAAGACAAAACATGCTTCCACTCTTCCACTTTTATGCTTACCACTTGTTCTAGAATTTTTCCCCTTAACTATCAAAAATGCCTTACATAGGATTATATCCTACAATTGAAATGAAAGCAGCTGGTAAGTACAGAGCTTTATATGTGGTGGGTGTTTAATAGATGTTGATGGAAGTTGGATTTCATTCATCTGCTCATCAAGATGTTTTTTGCTCTTTGTCCCAGCAAAACCACAGCTTTTTAAAAGATCAGGATCAGGAACAAGGTCATTAAAAATATATTTTAAAATGGAAATTAAAACAGAAAAGAGGTGTGAAGATTCTTGCCAGTCCAATCAACATGCACTTTCTCAGTGGAGGAATCACAGAAATGCAGGCTGAGAAGGGTGTGCCTTCCTAAAAAGGGGCAGGGAGAAGGGCAGCTGGGAATGGAATGTCATCCTTCCCTTAAGCACTGGATTCTCACGAACACATATCTGCCACCTGGTAATTTCACCTCACTAGCTCCATGCATCAATGTATTTAGAATCTCTTTTTTATCATAAAGCTAGCATTGCCATTAAAGCAACATCTGCATTACATTTTAGAAATAAAACACCATATAAATTAAAGTGAGATAATTATGTGAAAGTGCTTTTTAAATTAAAAAGCAAAATCAAATTTTTATGTGAAAAACACCTCTGTGCTGAAAGGGATCTGCAAATAAACTAGTGCTACCAAATATTTATAAAGTATCTTTAAGATGTGAAAATTAATCTCTGGGCCAACAACAGAAGTGATGGATGACCACTTAGTTTAAAAACGGTCCTACAGGCATCTGCAAACGTGCACTAGAACAACCGGGTTCCAACAAGCTCTTACCCACTGTAAAGAAGCAATGGAGTTATTATTTTTGCCACTCAAGGCTCTCATCAAGATGTTATCTTCATAAGTTAACGCACATAAGGGCTGTCTAGAGTTTCTGAGCACAAGAAGGATGTGATGTACCTTGTGGAGCAAAAATGTGAGTTAGATAAGCTTCATTCAGTAATGAGCTATACTGCTGTTGGCCATGAATTCAATGTTAATGAATCAACAACGTATATTAAGTAAGGCATCTTTAAACAGAAACACACATAAAACAAAGTTATGTACTGATCCATTGATGAACATGTTGTGACCAGTGGCTCACAGGAATCCAACTCCATATTTCTCCATAGAAACAATGGTCTGGCTAATTTAGTGTTTTCAGCAACTTTATAAAACATTACTACTGCAAATAATGAGAATTGACTGTATTATGCTCTGTGTTTTTTCAATGAGAAAAATAAGACCCATGGAGGTTAAATTTCTTCTCCCAAGGTCACCTGTCCAGTTAGAAGCAGAGTAAGGGCTAAAATAGAGGTGTTTTGTTTCCAATCCAGTGATCATTTTTCTGCTTCATTCCTTCTTTCACCAACACCTTCATTATGAATGAAGATAAGGGCAATAATTTCTGCATAACATGAGATGCTCAGATTAGCTAGCATTTTCTTCCCCAGAGCACTGTCTTTCAAAGTGTTTAAAGCAGGCTTAAATTGACTCTTGAAGCCCCAAATGGCAAAAACTATATGACAGTTCAATTTCAGTTATAGAATTTTAATGTTTGGCTTATGATGACTCATGAATACAAGATATATTCAGAAAAGGAGACAAGACTAAACTTTTTTGAAAGTTCCCTCTGTGCCAGGCAAATGTAGCCAATTTCCACATATTATCTCATCTGATAAGAAGTTAGTATGAGTTTCAGCAAATTAATTTGCCTACTATTATACCTTTTAGACAAGATGTGGTTTCTAAGAAAATGGATCATACATTTTTTAAAGAAATATACCTAACAAGTATGCCTAACGAATAGAGATACGGACTCAAAACTTATCTGACTCTTTCCTATTAGCAGCTAAAAATAAAAACACAAAATAAAAAAATCAACAATATCAAGTTCTGGCAAGGATTTGGAGCAATTGAAATCTTCATACCTTGCTATTAAAAAAATGTTGTAGCCACTTAGGAAAAACAGTCTGATGTTTCTTTTTTTTTTTTTTTTATACTTTAGGTTTTAGGGTACAGGTGCACAATGTGCAGGTTTGTTACATATGTATCCATGTGCCATGCTGGTTTGCTGCACCCATTAACTCGTCATTTAGCATTAGGTATATCTCCTAATGCTGTCCCTCCCCCCTCCCCCCACCCCCCAACAGTCCCCAGAGTGTGATGTTCCCCTTCCTGTGTCCATGAGTTCTCATTGTTCAATTCCCACCTATGAGTGAGAACATGAGGTGTTTGGTTTTCTGTCCTTGCGATAGTTTACTGAGAATGATGTTTTCCAGTTTCATCCATGTCCCTACAAAGGACATGAACTCATCATTTTTTATGGCTGCATAGTATTCCATGGTGTATATGTGCCACATTTTCTTAATCCAGTCTATCATTGTTGGACATTTGGGTTGGTTCCAAGTCTTTGCTATTGTGAATAGTGCCACAATAAACATACGTGTGCATGTGTCTTTATAGCAGCATGATTTATAGTCCTTTGGGTATATACCCAGTAATGGGATGGCTGGGTCAAATGGTATTTCTAGTTCTAGATCCCTGAGGAATCGCCACACTGACTTCCACAATGGTTGAACTAGTTTACAGTCCCACCAACAGTGTCAAAGTGTTCCTATTTCTCCACATCCTCTCGAGCACCTGTTGTTTCCTGACTTTTTAATGATGGCCATTCTAACTGGTGTGAGATGGTATCTCATTGTGGTTTTGATTTGCATTTCTCTGATGGCCAGTGATGATGAGCATTTTTTCATGTGTTTTTTGGCTGCATAAATGTCTTCTTTTGAGAAGTGTCTGTTCATGTCCTTCGCCCACTTTTTGATGGGGTTGTTTTTTTCTTGCAAATTTGTTTGAGTTCATTGTAGATTCTGGATATTAGCCCTTTGTCAGATGAGTAGATTGCAAAAATTTTCTCCCATTCTGTAGGTTGCCTGTTCACTCTGATGGTAGTTTCTTTTGCTGTGCAGAAGCTCTTTAGTTTAATTAGATCCCATTTGTCAATTTTGGCTTTTGTTGCCATTGCTTTTGGTGTTTTAGACATGAAGTCCTTGCCCATGCCTATGTCCTGAATGGTATTGCCTAGGTTTTCTTCTAGGGTTTTTATGGTTTTAGGTCTAATATGTAAGTCTTTAATCCATCTTGAATTAATTTTTGTATAAGGTGTAAGGAAGGGATCCAGTGGTGTTTCTTATAAACATACACTTAATATATGACAAAAAGCAATCTCATTCCTAGGTCTTTATCCAAGAGAAATAAAAATGTATGTTCACACAAAGACCTATGTAAGCAAATGTTTATAGCAGTTTTATTCATATTGGCCCCAAATTGGAAACAACCCTACTGTTGAATTGGTGAGTGAGCAAGTTGCTACATGGCCATATAATGAAATTCTACTCAACCAGTAAAAGGAGCTAACTACTAATACATGCAACAACATGGATATATTATGAAAGAACTGTGCTAAGTGAAAAAAACAGACAAAAATGTTAATATACTTCTATTCATAGAACATTCTGAAAAAGACAAAACTATAGGGATAGAAATCAGATCAGTTGTTGCCAGAAACTGGGGGTAGGGGAAGGGATTGACTACAAAGCACAGTGGAACATTCTAGGAAGATGGAAATGCTTAATTTGATTAATATTGACAAATTATAAAAATTCACTGGATTGAACGTAGCAATTAGATAGACAAAGGAACTAGAGAAGGTAACTTTTATGGTGCGTTTAAACCTAGAAAGATTTTTAAAAGGTATTTTGTTGCTTATTACCTAGATTAAGATATAACTACAGAAGAATATGTACTAATTATCTGAAAGTAATGGCAAAATAAGTCACGGTTAGGTTTAGGGTGTGACAGGGAATAATAGGTATCCCAAGACAGGAGCATTCTAGAAAGTGACACCTGGCCAAGATGCGGTTTGAGATGTTCTCTCTGTAAGAGACAGAAAGCAAGTTGTTTATAGACAGTCTCGGCAAAAAAGCTTATAGATAAGCTTGATAAGAAGCTTAGTTATTTGATAAGAAGTTATTTTGATAAGAAGTTAGATAAGAAGTTAGTTATTTTAATGTATTTATCTGAAGATTATTTAATAATTCCATATACTAGTAATAGTACAGGGAGTTTTTTCAAGAGAATTTTTATTATTCCCTTGTCTTAGAAAAAAGAGAGAGAAGGATATTGCAAAAATCAAAAATGTTTACACTTGGATGTAGATAAAAGCTTTTAATCATTAGAAGATGCTTCCTTGTATTGTCATACTGAAATTCAACTTTAGTAAACAAGATAACAAAATTGAACCTCAAAGCAATATACTCGCGCTTCTAGTAAGGGAGTCCTAGGAGCAAGTGAATCACTTTAGAAGGGAGCCCCAGCTGTGATCTAGCTGCCTTGGGGGAGATGGGCTGGTAAGGATGAAGGGGCTCCCCATTTCCAAGGACAGGATGGGAAATTGATTATACAATAGTTGGTCTCTAGTCACAGTTGTGACATTTCTAGTGGCACCCTCCCTGTTGGGACGATGCTTTTAGACCTGACTCAATTTTTTTCAGTCCTTCACAAATAGCATTAGCTTCAAAAGCCTGAATGTTTTGCTTGTTTAATTAGGTGTGTGTATTGAGGGTGAATAAAGGAGGGGTAGAAAATAACATGTTTTCACCACCAAAACAATCCTTCCCTGGCAACTATGGGATGCTCTGGGAAGGTCAAGGCCAACGTGCCTTGAATCTGAGTGAAAGCAAGAGACCACACGGGGCCTTGTGGTTCCCTGAATGATGATACATACTAGTAAATAAAAAAACCCCACCCTGAAATATAAAAAAACCCTCGGAATCCAGAGGGTATTTGGTCTGGGAAGAGGCACTAATCAGAAGACTCCTTGTCCCCTGTGACCTGTATTATCCAAGCAACCCAGATCTTGACTGGCCGAGGGACTGGCCAACTGGATGGAAACTCCTTACCCAATTTTTATGTTTTGTTATATGCTGTCTTAATAAGTCCTTAGCAACTGGTGATAATAGTCTGTGATTTTTCCTCATAATCATTTTATAAACAATAGTATTTTTGAAGGGAGCAAATGTGTTCAACTGAAAGCAATAATGGCATCCATTAATGAAGTAAACTATAGGTAAAATATAGAGTTAAAATGTCTTTAATGTTCTGAGAGAGCCCTCATTTATAAATATGCTGCCTGCTTCTTCAAAAATATATTCATATTTATCATGTATTCTGGTTTGGGGTTAGAAAAATTTTCTCACCCTCCACACAGGGTGCATATAAAATATTCCTTACATAAAGCTTTTTCTTTTTTTGATAAAACACTTATGGAAATGCCATAAAATTTTGCAGAATGGCAGAGAAGGCCCTGTTCAAAGCCTCCCCAATTCTCCTAAGAAAAATAAAACTATTTTTGGAAAGGAATAAAGCCCAGTTCAGCTTTATTCCTTCCTCAGTTTAGCATTTATTACATTGTAGTATCCTGTTTGGTTTGTGTATTCCTCTTGCTAGGATATAAATTCCACCAGGATGGTAACCATTTTTCTTCTTTCTTTATTTATTCTCTCATAATGTTAGATGCATAGAAAATGGTATTTTAATAAGAGATGAGAAATTTCACAATGCCTACCCTGGAGATATAATTACATGAGAATGCCATGGCATAAGTTTCAAGATGGGGTCTAAGCTAAGACCAAGAAGATGAAAGCTTGGCCTGATCTAAGTTTGTCCCAGGAGGCCCATTTGTTCCTCAGGGGAATTCCGGGATGTAGGTCAGCTACAGGGCAGATCTCAGATCTGGCTGTCTTTAAGCTATCTTGGGCACAGGTCGACTCTTCTAAATGATAGCAGGACCAATACAGATCCACACCCTTGGCCTAAGGCCAGTCCTGAGATGGGCTCTGGAATGAAAGACAAGGCCATCTATGAAGGCCTCAGGAGATGTGGTCCTTTAGCTGCTCTAAACTGCCAGACATTTTTCTATGAATTTTTTTAAAGGGATAATTGTTCATGTATTTTTCCAATCACTCTTTAATCAGCATTTATGCTCAGTTTTTTGTGGTCCTGGAAAAGGTAATTGATCCCAAAATTCTCTTCCTGTATTTATTTCCAATTTTCTTTTGCCCATAGGCAAAACTACATTTCCAAAGCCATATGCCAACAGATAAGATTATTTATATTTCTCATTCTATTTTTATTCCATTTAAATAGTCCTTTAAAATTAAAAAGGCATCACATATGCTCCCTACATTAGTTATCTATTGCTATATAATAAATTAACCCAAGGCTTAGTAGCTTAATCAACAATAAGCATTCATCATCCACACAGTTTCTGTGGATCAGGTACTTGGGAGGAGCCGAACTGGGCAGTCCTGGCTCAGAATCTCTCATGAGGTTGCAGTTAAGATATTGGCTAGGATTACCATCATCTGAAGGCTTGACTGGGGCTGGAAGATGTGCTTTCCAGGTGGCTCACTCCTATGGCTAGCAAATTTGTGCTGGATATAGGCATGAAATCTAAGCCCTTCACCATATATATGGACCTCTCCATAGATCTGCTTGAGTGTTTCATGACACATCAGCTGGTTTTCTCCAGATTTGGTGATCCAAGAAAATGAACAAGGTGTAAACTGCAATGTCCTTTATGACTTAGCCTCTGAAAGTTACACATTTTCACTTCACTTTTTCCATATTTAATGAGTACACAGCCCAGCCTTGATTCAGTGTGCAAGGGGACTATATAAGAGCATGAATAACAGCAGGTGGGAATAATTGATGGCCACCTTGGATACTACCACACTTAAATTTTTTTATACCACATCAAAAGAAATAACATAAAATAAACTGTGTGCTCACATCTTAGTTACAAAGTATGAGATTTTTCATGGACCATCTCAAGGCCCTCTCTGCATGATCTATGCATATGGTAGTAATTCTTCAGCCCTTCACTTGACCCATCCTAATTCTTGCTTGGTAAAAGGCAGCTGTCTAGACAGCTCTTAAGCTTTATCAGCTCTTAGACTTCTTCAAGAAGCTCAATATCCAAAGAGCAACACTCCTGAAAATGCACAGACCCACAAGTGTACTAGTCTACATGCAGCTTCAAGGGTTTTATGGCTCCCCTGAGCTTAAGAAAAGAAACTCTAACCTGCAAGCTACACACACAATGTTTTCAGCTGACTGCCAAGTGCAAATGTCATAGCTAATGCTCAACAATAGGCTGATGTCCAATTCTAGCTGAAGGGCTGGCTAACACTCTATGTAAGACAAAATGACAGAAAACATTCACATGAAGTATCAAATTCATCTTTAGTGTCACAATTGTGTCTTTCTTCATTGACCGAATAAAGTAAACTGTCCATACTTTATAGTGAGTTTTCTTGAATTTGGGTTACACTTAACATATGCCTCTGGTTAATATTAGGCATTAACGTTAATACATATACACAAGTGGAATGACTCCCACTAATAGCTCATAATGTCACCAAAACCTTTCAGCTGAAGTTTTAAACATTACTCACCACCAAACAAGGTTACGTTAAGCGAGTGCTGCCCAGGGCTCCAGCTAGCTATGGTAAAAAATAGTTTCTAATTATAAAAGGCAGCCAGCAAGTTCATCTCAAGAACTAGAGGGTCTCGCTCTATCAAGCTAAATGTTTTTCTACAGACATATATCATATATTCAACAACAGAAAGCACAAATTCTCCAAATTTCTAGAACTAAGTAAATTAGCTAAGTTTATATTATCCACTTTCTTCAAAGTAGTACCCCAGTGCTTTGTACTGATTATATAAAGAGATCAGCATTATTTCTCAATGCATGGTTAATCTCATCAGAATCATCAGTGATAGTTGTTTAACATGCAGATTACCAGAACAACTGAATCAGAATCCGATGTGAGTATAGTAAGGGTGGGAGGAGTGAAAGTGGGGGAGGTTAGGGGAGGCAGGACTCTGCATACTTAGCAGATTCACTAAGTCAGTGGTTTCCAAAATGTGATCCCAGGACCAGCATTGCTAGTAGCATCTGGGAACTTGTGAGAAATGCAAATTATTCAAACCACCCCACCTCAGATCTACCGAGTCAGAAACTCTGGGGATGGAGCCCAGTGTTCTGAGTTTATCCAGCCCTCTAGGAGATGATGATGCTTGCTGAAGCTAGAGGACCATTGCACTCAGTGATTCTTTGTTTCTCCATATACTAAGAGTGAGAGTCATTATCTCTAGGTTTGTTAAATAGCCATATTTCAATAAAACAACGTCAAGTCATACAATTTCTTTCATATCCATCTAATTATCTTCCGCAACCAGGCCTTGTAGATGTAGGATGCAAGTTCATAAATGACAAAGGGTAGGTGGGAGAGAGACTTTAGATTCAGAGCTGACAAACAGAGGTAAATGTTTCTTGCCATTTTTTTTTAAAAGAAAGAATTGCTCTCACAAAATAAGAAAGTCCCTAGAAAGAGATATCCCTGAAAGGATCTTTACTATGCTAGTGCTTATCCTTTAATGCCTTTTAAATTATTTGATAATTCACAGGAAATTTATTTAGTGTTAACATCTGTGGTCCCTTTGTGGCCTATCAACCTCCAGCCATGAAAAGGAATGTTTGAAATGGACGTTTCTGGGACGCCACAGAAACCTTACAGATGACATCTGAGCCATGGGTTATGACGACTTTGGAAAACACCACAGTAAATACTTGTTGTCTTAATTTTCCGACATAAGTGAAAACAGATGTTTGCACTGAATGGCCAATTAAGAACAAATATTATATAATGCAATTCAGCTCACAAATTTATGGGATTATAAGACTCAATGCACGTTCCTTATAAACAACTGAGAAAGGCACCTGAGAATATTTGAAAAGGCACTGACATGTTTTTAAAAATTTGTGAAAATGGGATTTATTGCCAAGAACATGTGGAGAAGGAATTTTGACTAACCTGTACTATGAAGTATTGTTAATTCTCTAAGTAATCCAATGGTATTTCTTATTAGTCATTCTGGTAACTCAGTTGTAATATCAATATTTAAAATTTGAGTTGTTCACAAAATGGGATAATGTTCAAAATCACTTGTTTTGCTGAAAGACTGTCTATAAAGAATTTTGCAAGTAGGTTGTTATACATTAGAGCAAAACCCTAAACCATACTACTGCCAATATGTTGATCATTCAAAAATTCACTGTGTGTCACACCAAATTTAGTCGGTTTGTAGGACTTTCATCTATCTCTTTTTTCTTTTTTTTGAGATGGAGTCTTGCTCTGTCACCCAGGCTGGAGTGCAGGGTGCGATCTCGGCTCACTGCAAGCTCCGCCTCCCAGGTTCACGCCATTCTCCTGCCTCAGCCTCCCTTGGTTTTTATTTGTATCAGATGAAACTGATCAAGTTGAAACAGCACAACAATCCAACGTGGCATGCACATGTGCAAACATATACACACCTGGATTTGGAAAGCTCACTGAAATACACATTTTTTTTCCAGTATTCACTATTAATATGGGTTATAAAAGTCTAAAAGCCAACAACATATAAAGTTACCATAGCAGAGATGATGAGGGTCTTCCAAGCACAAGAATTAGAACCTGAGAAGACATGCAAGTGGGAAAGAAGAGGGTTGTAAACAAAGAGTGAGAGGAAAATTTGGAAGTCATCCATTGAGTATAGCAAAGAAGACAGCCAGCCAGAGAAATGAAGATCAAAGAAAGAGGTTTATATGTTGAAATTGTATTAAATGCCTGCAACTGTGATCTAGTCACCAATTACAGGATCACTATTTCCTGGGCACACTTTACACAGAAACTCAGTTCCATTGAAATATTGGTAACAAGACAAATGAAGAGAAATATGACATTCGAACTCAAGATCCAACTCAAAGATCCACTGGAAAACAGCAGAATTCTCTGCAAGTTCTTCAAAATATCAAACTCCAACTACAATAGAACAAACATCCAGAATAAATTGAAAACCAGCTTTACAAAAGAACACTATAATGTCTGACTGCTATTGTGCATATGTTGTTGCCACCCTTCAAGGGACACAGTGATTTATGTTATAGCCAAAGCCACTTAGGAATGCTATGGTGTGAATATACAGTTATGGTTTGTCTAATCTGATATACACAGAGCTGATCAAATGAATATAAATGTGTGCTTTTCTAAGGTTGGTCATGCCAAGATAAATGAACAGGAAGCAATGATATTCTTCAACCAAGTGGAATACTTTGCATGACATAGAAACAACACTTTTGCCTTTAAAAAAATAAAGTGTGCATTGTCTTCCAAAGGATAATTCCTGCTGCATCCAAACAGATGAGGAGTCAGCTGTGAGGCAAGGACATGGGCCAAAGTGGTCAGCAGGAGTGGCTAGGGGTGGAAGCCAGGAGAATGCTCTGAAGACTCTCATCATCTTGAGAGAAGGGAGAAAGAGGAGGGACAGGAGAAGGAGGATGAAAGTTTAGGAAAGAGAAGGATTAGGAACAAAAAGAGGGAGTGCAGAAAAAGAGTCACACAATCAAACCAATCCAGTACCTGCAGACTGACCAGACAGACTGCAGCAGGCATCCAGGAGCAGGCTAAGTCACATGGAATTGCATCCCAAGGATAGGCGGAGAAAAAAATGACCAAGGACCACAACTTGTACCTTCAGATGTTTCACTGTAAAAGACAAATATGCTCTGAGCAGGATCTTCCAGACTCCTTCAGGGAGAGCTGGATGAGAGAACAGGAGTGGGATGCTCATGGCAAGAATTATGTTGAAAACACTCCCAGTGTCCTGGCTCCTCTCTGCAGATCCTGTTTCACTGTGTGGATGCCACACCACAGGCTCAGACACTCTAGACTTTGACACCCAGCAAGTGTGTCTTTCTGCTCAGCACCAGTGTCCAGGCTACTGGAGTGTCTAGATCTTTCCATCACTGCCAAGGCAGATGTATTAGTCCATTTTCACACTACTATAAAGAAATACCCAAGACTGGGTAGTTTATAAAGGAAAGAGGTTTAATTGATTCACACTTCTGCATGGCTGGGGAGGCCTCAGGAAACTTAGAATTATGGCAGAAGGGGAAGCAGGCACATCTTACATGGCAGCAGGCAAGAGAGAGAATGTGTGAGAGTGCAGGAAAAACTACCATTTATAAAACCATCATCTCTCATGAGAACTCACTATCACGAGAACAGTGTGGGAGAAACCACCCCCATGATCCAATCACCTCCCTCCAAGTTCCACCCTCCACGTGTGGGGATTATGGGGATTACAATTCGAGACAAGATTTGGGTGGGAACACAGAGCCAAACTATATCAGCAGGTAAAGAGTTTTAAAAATGTACCTGGTCTTCACGTTTGTTTACTTGGATTAAGAAAGTTACTATCAAAAAAATCCATTAATGCCACCCGAATATTACTTGTTAATGAAAGCTAAAGAGGACTGATACTTTTATTATTTCCTTTTTTTAGAGAAAATAACCCTGATGTTTAGAAAGGTGAAGCATTAGGTGGGTACGAAAGTAATTGTGGTTTTTAATGGCAAAAACCGCAATTACTTTTGCACCAACCTAATGACTTACTGGGGCTCACGTGGATTCCTGCACTTTACCCACTAACCCATGGTGCTAATTTTCAGTATTTATCTTTCCAGCTCATAACAAAATACAAATTAGGTAAACCTGATATGGGAGAGCATGCCCAGCATCGTTTTCCTTTTAATTCTTGTAAAAAGGAATAGTTAGGGAAGAATTCTGTGACAGCAGGATCATTAGGGGAGTTTGGAGAGGATGGGCTTGGAGAGGAACGGAGGGACTGTCTTCCAGGTCATCTGATACCTTACTCTAAACTAACTGGCCAGAGTGTCTTAACTTCATCTGGGAAAGTGAAAGGAGAAGGAAATTGTCCTGCATCTCCTGCCGACATAGCTGGAACAGAACTGAATTCCAGAGCTCGCTGCCAGCATGACTTTGGCAGACACTCCAAGTCCCTCCTTGAACGACAGAATCTGCTGCTCTCAGAGAAGCAAGGCCTGTTAGGTCTCACACACCCACACACACGTGCACAGTGGCCTCTCAGGAGGACCCTTGGGAAACCAGAATGTTTTCTTATCAGCTAACAGAATGGAAAAATCACAGAATTGTATTTAACGAGAGAGGGTATCTGAAACTCCACCTTGGCATCACCTTGTAAGCAAAGCGCCCCTGTTCAGAGTCTTAGCAAGGTTTCATTCACCACTACTCAGAGAAGACAGAACTTCCATTACATTAGAGAAACAGTGGAATACATTTTAAATATGTTTCAGATTATAAGACATGCTACATGCTGAAAAATTATCCTTAACATAAAATATAAAAATCAGCTGGAATATATACGTTAATGTGCACAATTAAAGAAATTATTTTCAATATAATTTACACAACCTGTACTTTCTGAGTATGGAAATCCATTGCATATTTGCTTAACTACTATATTTTGCACTGAAATCATGAAGTGCTTTGTTTTTCTTAACAGATTACATTTGAATTCATTTTTCTTCTTCTTACATATATCACTTAAAGCCAGTACATGGCAACACAGTGGGATAGCTTAGCTCCTGCAAATGTTGGTTGTTAAATGAGGATAAAGAATTAACACACCAACAGTTTCATATAAAAGTAAATGACTTTTGTGTGGCCAAATATTTTTAAATAGAACTGATTTCAAACCCCTTAAATGCAGGAAATGTCTTATTCATCTTTGTAATCCTAATATGATGATTAAAAAATATTAATTAAATGACAAAATGAATAAATGTAAGTCCAGTCTTAAAAATCACAGTCTACAGCTTCTCAGATCTGGCTTCTGAGAGTAGCATTTATGTTCTAACACTAAAAACAAATGTTCCTCTCAATTTTACACATTTACTTATTTTATATAGCTTCAGGAGGAACTCTGAAAATTTTTTCAAACAATGTTTTAAAATCCTGGAACAAAGCAGCATAAAAATAAAAATAAATTTACAGAAATCAAAACTTAAATAGTAGAAAAATGTACTTACAAATTTTAAATTTTACTCTGTACTCATCAAGAAAGATTTATTTATCAAGCACTTATACGTACAAATTGTCAAAAAGCTCCAACCCTGTCCATATTAGAATCACCTGAGGAATTAAAAAAAATCCCATCCTAGACCAATTTAAAATAAATTTGAGGGGGAGGCAGAGCATTACTGATATTTTTGAAAACATTATTATTCTCATGTGCATCGCATCCATGATTAAATATATTGGGCTATAGCCTATATTGGGATATATGTTATAGTATTTATAGTCATAGGTAAACTTATTAAATGAAGAAAATATTGAATTGCTATGTCATAGGTGAGCTGTGACTTAGGCCTCAATTTTCTCTAAAATTAATTTCTAGTGTGACCAGAAGATGCTTGAAGTGGGTGAATTTGCCCTGGTTTTATAATGGTTAGGCTTTCAAAGTATGATCCTTGACTGGAGAATGACAAATCTTCTATGAAAATGTCACATCTTCTAGCTCCTTCTTTAGAATTCCATAGGAAGGAATATTAGCTGACTTCATAGCATGTGTACGGAGAGGCCTTAAACCTTAGACCAGCTCTAAGGCTTCCAAATGTTCATCAAAATCACTGTAAATATATGTCAAGGCTTTAGTAGATGAGGGAAACCTACAACACACTGTAACAATCTTGCTGTGGAAGGCTCTTGGTGGGAAACCCAAGCTAATATTATACGGAGTAGAATAAGTACTGATTTAGTCTTGCTGTCCACAGAACTTTGCCAAAGTAGTCTGAGACCTTGAAGCCAGCCTTTCCTACCATGTGCCTCCTGTACTTTTGGGGCCTTCTCAACACAAGAGAAGACTGTTGGCTAGAGAAGAGACCCACAGGGTATCTAGTATTACATGTTCTATGAGAGTCTGAGTGTCATGGTTAGAATATTTTCTGTGTACAACCTAAATTTTGTTTCCAGAGAGCATATGGAAGAATTGTTTTATTAACACTAAACAGGATCTGAGAGAAACTCCTTTGGTTTTTCTAGTTGCTTCCATCACATCCACTGATAAAAGTATATTTTCTTTCTCCACACACAAGTTTAATTAGACCTACAGTAACTTCCATTTACTCTAAAAGCCACTCCACTGAAGTTTCAGAAAAGCACTTTTTAATTAATTAATTAATTTTTTTTTTGGAGACAGAGTCTTGCTCTGTTGCCCAGGCTGGAGTGCAGTGGTGCGATCTCAGCTCACTGTCACCTCCGCCTCCCTGGTTCAAGTGATTCTCCTGCCTCAGCCTCCCGAGTAGCTGGGACTACGGGCACGTGCCATCACGCCCGGCTAATTTTTTGTATTTTTAGTAGAGACGGGGTTTCACTGTGTTAGCCAGGATGGTCTTGATCTCCTGACCTCGTGATCTGCCTGCCTCGGCCTCCAAAAGTGCTGGGATTACAGGCATGAGCCACCATGCCTGGCCAGAAAAGCACATTTTTATCAGGACTGTATCATCAAGTTCATAGGTGCTAATTACTTAATATGTTATTTTTTTTTCTTACTTTTTTTTCTTTTCCTTTAAGAGATGGTGGCAGGGATAAAAGCATTTTTTCTATTTTGGAGGAATTTTGTGTGCCTCTCTACATGATATCAACCACATTTGATGGACCACAGAGGAAACCAGCAAAGGAATCTAGGCATTGACTGGGCTCCTGTACACAGAAAACAAAGTCCATATTGGGTGCTGAATATTTACTTTGTACTCTTAAGATATTTATCTCAATTCTCAGAGATTTCTTATAATTAACTTCAAGCATTGAGGGAGACAAATTAGCAGTTTGCCAATGTTGGCATCTGCCACAAAATGCTTAATTCTTTAGGAAGTTGATGGAGTTTTAATGCTTAAACCAGTATATTATCTGGAGTTAGATTTCCCATGTTCATAGTTTCACTATATCACTTGCTACCAGCCATTGAGCTCTTTGTGGTGCATAGACTCTTACATAATCTGAGGTATACAATCAACTTGTATGTAAGCCTGTGAGTTGCTTCTAACCAATAGAATATGGCAGAAGTGATGGGTTGTCACTTCCGTGATTCGGCTACATAAGGTTGTGACCTCCATCTTACCAGTAGACTCTTCTGGGCTTGTACATTTTGATGAAGCAAGTGGCCATAATAGAAAGGCCTATGTGGCAAAGACCTGCAGCAACCTCGGGCCAATAGCCAGTGAGAAAATGACGCCCTTCGACCAATGATCCTCAAGGAATTGAATTCTGCTAACAACCACGTGAGCTCGGAAGTGAATCCTTCTTCATGCAAACCTTCAGATCAGACCTCACCTCTGGCCAGTACCTTCACTGTTGCCCTGTGAGACATCTTGAAGGAGAGGAGAGTCTGCCCAGCTAAACCAGGCTCAGACTCCTAACTCACAGCAATAATGTGAAATAATAAATGTGTGTTATTTTAAGCTGATAATTTTGTGGACATTTGATATAAGAAAAAGATAACTAACATACTCTTTTTTTTTTTTTTTTTTTGAGTTGGAGTCTTGCTCTGTTGCTCAGGTTGGAGTGCAGTGGCACAATCTCAGCTCACTGCAACCTCCGCCTCCTGGGTTCGAGCAATTCTCATGCCTTAACCTTCTGAGTAGCTGGGATTACAGGCACCTGGCTAATTTTTGTATTTTTAGTGGAGATGGGGTTTCACCGTGTTGACTAGGCTGGTCTTGAACTCTTGACTTCAAGTAATCTGCCCACCTTGGCCTTCCAAAGTGCTGGGATTACACTAATATACTCTTTAAACTTAATTTCTTATCTGTGAAATGGAGATAATAATAATATATATTTCACATGTTTGTAAACACTTAGCATTAAATATGATGCCTGATACATAGTAATATGGTTATCATCTTTTTAAATGTTATTTTAATAGAATGTATGTATATCAATTATTTTTTTTCTGTATTATGTTTAGCATGTTCCTTCCTTAGCTAATACTATTTATTTTTACTTTTTGGGGGTTATTTTTACAAGTGTGTTTTTATTTGACTAGTAATCTCTCTAGATAACTAGATAATCTAGATAATCACATTAGAGTATCCTATTTCTTAATTTTATGTTTATTCTGAGATCAATTTTATTAAATTCACCCATTTACTTTCAATATTCTCTTGTTTATACCTACTGTTACAAATTGCAATCAGGGAACAGCAAAAGGGAAATTTTTTCTGAGGGTGGTGATCCAGATAGAGTGATTGATCCCATCTCCTCAATGGCATTCCCTTCATTAAACACATCACTTATGTCTTTAAGAAACCTTCTGTAAACTCACATTAACCTATAACATTTTAACTGTCTTTGCTATAATATTACATTGATGAATTCTTCTATTTTCAAGTGTTCCCTTGTGTCCCCTCTCTTTCTTGAAGAGAGATAGGGGAAGATACTAAAAATTCTTAACAGTATCTTATAGCCCAATATAGCAGTCTATAAAACTAAACTAGTGAATGTATAATTAACACAAGAAAACTTTATTTTTTTAAACCTCAGATTCTAAATTTAGCATCAGGACAAATTATATTTGGTCAATTTTTACCTTTGTAATATAAGGTTCTTTCATAGCACGGGCTGTATCTCATTCAGTTTACCTAGTAGATGCTTAATAATCTGTGCTTGATGTGTTGACTATTGATTATTAAGGATTATTAACAGTCAATTAAAGATTATTGTGGAAAATTTTTATGCAGCAACAGATAGCTAACATACTCTTTAAGCTTAGTTCTTCATCTGTGAAATGGAGATAATAATAATATATTTCACAAGTGTGAGGATAAAATGAGATAATTTACATAAACACAGCACTAAACACCATTGATATGTAACATGATGATCATTATCATACTTTTAAGAATTATTAAGGACTACTGATCATCTTTAATAATTGATAGACAAACACATCAATAAAACTGTCAAGAAAATTTAGAACTGTAAAAGATGCTAAAATAATTTTCTTGCTTGGTGGTTTTTAAGTTTCTTTTTAGCAGCAGAACCATTTTTTTCTAATGTACTGTTTAATACAGTCCCAGCACTACATAAATATATACTACTCAAATAAAAGCAGAACCACACCAAGTAGGCTTTGCACTCCTCACCAGTATGTTCCATAACTTAAGATGGACGAGATCCTCTGCAGCCTCCCATAAGCATCAACCACCCCTTGGAGAAGTGGGCTGAGCTGTTGGAGTGACACATTCTTGTTTTGTCAAAGTGAGGTTGGAAGGGCTCCATGGAGAGCCAGCTGCCAGGTGAGCAGCTGGAAAGTTGACAGAGCAAGATGTAAGAGCCTTCCTCTCCAAAGACAACATTTTATTTCCTCTTTGTAATCAATCACGAGGAGTCAGGCCAGATAGAGACAAGGAGAGCACAGTTACATCTCGTATGGTTTTTGTCAGTCTAGGCTTCCCTCTCAGTGCTTTAACACTCACTGAGCTTTGGCCCCTGGGGTTGCCTGGGCTCTGGGCCAGCAGCTACCTTTGTTGAGAAAGCCCCTCACCTCTCAGCAATCTTTCTCCTTGTCTCAACTTGTGTCTGTACTCAAGACCTCTATTTGGGTTTCTTATTCTCTCATAATTCTTCATACCTCCCATCCAGATTGGATCCTTTTTTTCTCAAAATGCTTTTTGCTTCACCCACATTGAAGGATGACCCCTCTCTATTGTAATTATCCCTTTCCACACCAGTCCCTTATCTTCTCCACAAGCTGGTCAGCTCCCTGAAGACAAGTGCCAAGCTTTGTCTCCCCAGCCTCAGTGCTCTGTGTATACATCCAGTATAATTTACTTGAATGAATTAATGTATCTTTACATAGAGCAGGGAACTAATATTGCATCAAAATTAAAGGTATAGTCGTTTGCCACTTTCTAGCTGTTTTACTTGGAGTAAATTACTTAAACACTCTGAGGCACAATTTTATGCTCTGTAAAATGGGAATAATAGATTTACCTGCTTCATAGGTACTATAGTCTGAATGTGTTCCCTCCAAAATTCAGGTGTTGCCAGTGTGATAGTATTAGGAGCTGAGACCTTTAAGAGGCAATTAGGCCATGAGGACTCCTTCCCCGTGAATGGGATTCGGTGCTCTTATAAAAAGGCTTATGGAGGAAGTTTATCCTTCTCTTGCCTTTCTGCCTTCCACCATGTGAGGATGCAGCAAGAAGGCCCTCACCAGATGCCAGCACCTTGATCTTGGACTTCCCAGCTTCCAGAACTGTGAAAAATAAACTTTGTTCTTTGCAAATTACCTAGTCTCAGGTATTTTGTCATAGAAGCACGAAACAGACAAAGACAATGGAGGAGCTTCAATAATTTAATTAGGTTTTCCACATTAAAATATGAAGCACTAAATTACCACATGCAGGATATACTCAATGTTACCTGTGATAATAATAATGGTAATAGTTATTAATAGCTATGGCAGTTACTGTTATGATTATCATTTGCTCTGTGTTTTGTTCCTAAAGTCAGAGATTTCTACTCTGTTAGGTAAGAACCCAAAGCAAAGAGCCAGCTGCCTCTTCCCTCTGCCATATCCCAAGAGTCACACCCAAGATCCCCATGCCCTCTGGCCATCTGATTACACTTGTATCTTGGAGGTTCCTCTGTGGTTTTTCTCACACTTGCTTAAAAATAATGGCCATTGCCTTTGGGCTAATTACAATCTTCTGTATACTAGAGTTCCCACACAGAGGTGTGTCAAGGGCCTGCTCTCCCACTATAAGATTTTGTTGGCCCCTTTCAATTACACATTGTTCTCACTGGTTTTTATTTTAGCCTGTTTGTCGGGAAAAGAAAAAAGGTCAATGGTGCCAAGAATAAAGATTTTGAGAGGTAGCTGGAGTACAGGGGCTTCTAAAGGTATAAAACAATGTAAGAATTCTTCTCTAGTATGGTCTCATTCACCTCCTGAGAAACAAGCTTAACAGGAGGAGAGTCTGTGGCATCTTACAAATCCCCATGGAAAAGCCGATCTTAGAGCAAAGGCGCAGCTTTCCGCAGGGTAATGTTGGCCGTATGGGCAGACAATGGTCAGGCTAGAATGCAGTACAAGCCTCCCTTGTTGCCACGTAGAACAACACTGCAGTCCTGTACCCCATCTTTCTGCCAAGATCACACCACCTCATTTCCTACCTTACAAGAGATTTGTCTTACATTTTGAATACAAGATCATGTGTTATTCAGTGTGCATGTTTTTCAACATTGATCCCCTATTCTATGACCCAATAAGGATTTATTGAAAATCTGTTATGTGCCAGACTTGTGTCTCTTATCTCATTTAATCCTAAAATACTATGAGATAGTTATCATTAGTCCCATTTTACAAATGAGAAAACTGAGGCCAACAAAAATAAATAATTTGACAAAACTATAGTCATTTAGTGGTGGGGAAGAGAAAAGATCCATTAATAAGAGTCTCCAAGCTTTTAAAAACTAAGCAAAAATCTTCTAATAACTTACTTTTTATAACAAAGTATGTGGCTAGGTATGCAAATAGGCACACCACATATAACAACTGACTTCTTATAAATAACCATATATATATTATATATATATAATATGTACATAAAAATTGTGGATATGTTCTTAGGAAAAAATGTTAAAATTAAAATACTGTTACAGAAATTTACAAAAAACTCTTTTATTCAAGGAATAGGTAGCATTCACATGTACACTGCAGAAGGTCATTCCTAAGGTTGGGGTCAGGGGAACCTGCCTATCTGGCAGGAGGCAGGTTAGAACATGGATTTTGAATGAGAAGCTAGGTATCAAGTCCTGGCTCCATTATTGACATGGGAAAATTACTGAATCTGACCTGCTTTGGGGTATCTTCATTTGTAAAATAAATGGTTATGTTAGGTCAGTGGTTTCCAAATATTGGCCTGTGATAAATTTTTCATTAGTCTGTGGGAAAATGAGAAAAATAACAATGGCCTTATTTATGAAATTAAATTTATTTATTGTATAAAACTGTTAAAATTGTTTACTTTTATAAACACTAGGCATTTTCCCCTGTTCCCTTTGAGCATCCTCACATAGCAAAATTCAAGTACGCTCTCTATAACAGGACGCTGATGTTAAAGTATTTGTGTATTTTTGTTGGTCCATAAATCCAAGGGTCTGGAAATCACTAGACTAAGTGATCATGAATATCTTTTCTAGCTCCAGAATTCTAACCACTTCTTAAGTCACAAATAGTATTTAACCAACTCTAAAGTAGAAGGAAGAATAAAAACGTTTACTTCTTTTTCTTCTTTTTTAACTCGACATTTCCCCAAATGTGTCCTGTGACAGACAAACCCCTGTTAAGATATTATAGATCTTCTGCGGAAAAGAGGATTCTTAGTCAAATGAGTGTGAGAAACAAAAAGTTGTACAGGTTTCTTTATTGAGAATGTGCAAACTGCTAACAGTTATTGTGATTCCCCCCTTAAAGACTCCACAAGTTATTGACAGGAATCAGCTGCCTTTCCACCCTCACCCCAAACTCTACCCATTGTAGGACAAACAGTGCACCTATGCCTGGAGCACAGTTTGAAAGAGATGACTTCAGCTAAAAGGTCCTCAATAGCTTTCCAGTAAAGAAAAAACGTAGTATTAAAAACAAGACTTGCCATTTCTTTTATCATTATTATAATTTGATGGTTTCTTCCAAATTACCAAAACTACAAATATTTTTTAAATAAACAACAAAAGTTTTCTGGCCATTTTTGACAACTATGTTTTTTTTTTCTTTCCCATTATAAATAAAGAAAAATTGTGTCAAGAGATTTGTGTCTAGTGATTGCAACATGATAATTAAAGCACTGGGATTTTCCCGAAGTTTGCAGTAACAAAGTTGCGGCTATATCATCCCTATGCAATGAATAAAAAGTAAAATAAAAGCCTTCCGTAGGTATTAAGCCTGAGAAAACCTCCAGACTCTTCTCAAATGATATGTCACTGTTAAAGATTCCATTAGTAGGTACAATTAACTCTGCATGCTTGTGGCTCATAATTGATTTATTTAAATCACAGTTTTATTGTGATCAAGGAGCAAAACTTGGTAGAAAAAGATCTAAGAGTGTTTGTTTTTTATTTTTCTTTAATTATTTGATAAGACTTGAGAAAGTTTACTTAGTCTTTTTTATTGCTGTTCACATCATCATGTGAAATATCAACTAGCTAACCGCTTCAGCCTTCACATGCTGGATTCAAGTTTCACTTTACCCACCGAGGAAAGAACAGTCTTCACTTGGGACAAGATGATCCTGGGGCAGACTACTCAGAGAGAGGACCTAGGGATGATCTTTTGGATATTCTGACACTAACAACCTTTCTTTCTGACTTTAGGCACACCAGGTTCTTGACAAGCCTGCAGCTCTGCATTTCCTCTGATGTTTTCCATCATGACTGTACGGTAAATTCCAGCCTGTTTTTCACAATCCTGCTGACTACAGCAGTCTGTAACCGTGAAAAGCCTTCACAGACCTAGAGTTGGCTTAGAGAAGCGCCTCTGCAGAGAAACAAAAGTACATGCAACATTTATGTTCAGAGACAGGAGAGAGGCAAGAGCCTCTTGTTTTGGTTCTGATGGGCTCAAAGGGTTGCTTTTAGGGTCAAAATTTGGAAATTTTAATTTCCTTCTGATAACATTTGTAAACAAAATACCAACACTAAAATGAGAGCAATTTAGCCAAGAAAAGGGGGAGTGTCCTGTCCAACAGCTCAAACCCTCTTCCAAACTCCACTGGAGGGACGTGTCTACAAATTAGCACATGACCGTACTTTGGTCTGACCTGCCTAGACTCCCTCAGCCTCCTAGTCAACAGGTATGTCTGAGGTTCACACCAAAGATTCAAGGTTTCAGAATCAGCTTCTTTTGAATCTTAAGCTAGTACTGATTCAGTCTCTGGGGAGGAAGATAAAAACACGAAACAACTCTTTCTAACAGACTATAATATCCATTTACATAATATGATTCAATACACAAGTACTATAGTTAGAAAGTATACAGTTCACGCTCTGATGAACGGCTGCTCAATGTAATAAGTTTGTTTTCATTTTTGCAATAAAGAGCTGTAATTGAAAAGTAAATAACAGGAGGGGAAAGTAAAAGTTTAAGCGACCCCTACACACATTTGAACTTTGACTCTCTGCAGAATAACTCTATTCCCCCCATATGGTAAAGCAGATCATATTTAAAATCAACATTTAAAAACGTCTATATAGTAATATTATTTTTAAAACATAAAACATCAGGCTACTTGCCTTTTGGCAATTTCTGTGCATTTCCCAGGGCTAGTGTAATACTTCCACAGAGAAGTAGACACCCCAAGCTGGAGAGCATGTTGCATTTGCCACCTCGCACGGGGAATGATGCTGGTGGGTGCCTCGCAACCCTGGAGCTGCATTTAAGTGGACTGTCTCCCAGTGACAGAGGCGGGCGGCTGCACTTAGCTGTGCCGTGGGCTTACTCACAGGGGGTGGAGACAAGATGACATCACACCCTTTCCCACACACACCAAAAAAAAAAAAAAAAAAAGCACAACAGCAAAAACATATCATCACATTTCTTTCCTTCTGCTAAATTGTAACTGTGTCTGTTCCTTCTGTGATATAAAAATTGAAATTATGGCAGATCTGTATTTGTGAAAGAAGAAGTATTTAGGCAGTTTTGAAACATTTGATAAACTATTTTAAAGAATCCAGAAATAATATGTTAAAAACTATCAAAATGTTAAAAATATAAAATAAAACCTTATTAAGAAGGAAACTGTTTTTAATTATCCAGTAAACCAACCCAATTCTTTTAAATGGGAGTAAACTCATAAAATATATTTTGAGCCATTCTGTAGTTCCTGTATTATGAGAAACATTTAAGAGTAAGTCTTTGGCTACAAAGCTATACATTATGTATAATACATATGTGTATACACATATATACTACAGATGTAGATGTAGAGACATAGAGAGAGCACTATTACCATGTGCGCCTCAACTACGGACTGAGTTCTGTAATCGCGTCTTTACCTACTTTATTGTATTTTAATCTTCCCAGTGCCTCTGCAGGACATATGGCATTATCCCCATTTTGCCATTAAGAAAAACTGAGGAACAAAGGTTAAGTGTCCTGACAATGCTGGTATATTCTACTGATTAATAACGGATGCCACTTACTAATGAATTGTCCTTGAGCAAACTTCATCTCTATATTATCAATATTGATGACATTTAAATGCTCGCTCCATGTTAGGCACTGATCGAATCAGTTTACACATGTTAAGATATTTATTCCTCAAAATGGTCTATGAGGCAGGCATTGTCATCATCCCCGTTTTACAGATAGATAAACTGGGCACAGAGAGGTCAAGTGAAAGTCCAAGGTCACAGTGCTGGCATTTTAAGCAGCCCATTTAACTATAGTGCTTCCAGTCTTAATTACTACATTTTAAATTCTAAAATAAAGACGACAGTATCAATTTCATACATTTGCTAGCAGTTTTTCGAAAGTAGTTGCCATAGGGCCTGACACACAGGAAACGTTTACTAAATGGCAGTCACTGGAAACAATAATAATGAAAATGATAAGCCCCCAATTAAGTAGAACTGTAATTCTAACTTGGGCATATTTACCTCTGAAGTCCACATGTGTATCCTTTCCCCCTATATCACTTTGGTCAAAATATATAGAGGCATGGGTGGAATGGCTGGGTTAATAAAGCCCTTTAAACCTTGTTGGTATATTTATACTGACTCTTTGAAAATCGCTTACCTCATTGGGGTGCTGTAGCTGAACCAAAAACAGTAAGAGAAAAATTAAATAACACTAGTCCAATGAAATTCTACTTAGAAAACTTATCAAAAAGAAAAAAAGAAGAAAAAATCGAAGAGACAGCCCCACCTTCCAAATAAAGTGTGAGAAGGCACCTTGTTAAAGTCATTTAGAGCTGGCTGGGTCTAAGCTCTCACCATAGGAATGCTCTGGCACTGACTACAGGAGGCACTGGGTTATTTAACAGGTCTTTTTCATCTCTGATTTTTTACTTGAATAAGCAGCTCCTTCAATCCAGGTTAGGACATTTATCCAGCTGGCACTGCTGGTTCTGCTCCTATATGTCATTGCCATCACGTTAAGCCAGTGAGGCCACTGTGTTAGTAGGAAATGACAGGTTTTCTGAGGGGAACAAACCCAGCAGAAATATTGTAAAGAAGGCTGGTTCTTCAAAACATTTATGAGGGGCTGGTGCAAGAGTTAGGAATTGACCTCTGCTTGGCCAGCAGGGATTCAGGAATTGGCTTCTGAGTGGCAGCAGGCAAAGTCAAATCCACCTTAGCAATCACTATTTGCAGTTTTGCAACTGACTGTAGGCTAATTAAATGAAGCACAATCTCTAATTATTGTGTCAGAAAAAAAAATGGTTGCATTATCTTAGCTAGTAGGACACTTGAACATTCAGTGAAGATGTTGAAAGTATTAGGGCTCTCCTCAGACTAGGGAGGAGTAATGCTACAGAAAGCAACTGTGCCTCTTTTACTACCGTCTCTAGTGCCTACAATATAAGAATGCAATAAGTACATGATGAGTAAGTGTCAAATGAAACAGAATTCATCAATTCCTCCCAATAGCCTAAGGGTTAGTTCTAGATTATGTCAGAGAACACTTGAGTATGACCTAGAATGTACAGTTGTTGGGAGACAATTTTGCAAGGGTCACTAATGTTTCTGCACATCCTATGAGCAGAGGCACTAACTCCCTGTGTTCCAGAACATCTTGTAAAGAATATTTGAATATAAAATATCCTTGGAAGATAGAAATTTCTGTTCTGTCCCATATCATAAAGGTAACATCTCCCTCTGGGACAATGGGAATACATGATCACTTCCCATTATAAAAGATTTAAGTTCTCTAAGCTTGTCATTCCTCTTCTGTAAAACAACCCATGGCAAGTGTACATATCACCTGTACCTCTTTGTGTTGTCCTGTGAGAATTTGGGCTCCTAGAACTAGTGCAAATGCTGATATTCAGGCTACCGCTATTGCTGTAATAAACTGTCCTTTCCTTTGTCTTTGACCCAGGTGTTTTGTGTCTCCTGCCAGCCTCTATGAACTGCATGTTAGCTTGCAGATAGGGTAAAAATCTCAGATCTTTCACAGTTCTTGAAAATAGTATTGGCCCGCGTTAAAATATTTTGTTAAATCATGCTTTAGTATAGTGCATTTTGTGTAATACCTACACTGAAGTCTATTATAAGAATCAGCCATGAAATCCCCTATTGTACATAGTAAGAGTGTTGCTAGACATTGCTTATTATGTCATATAGTACCTCTTAAAACATAACAACCCTGGAGAAAAACCTCTGACTGCTGTGTCAAGTATGAAAAGTTGTGGCTATTTTTCCAGAGCAACTGTATTTACTTTTTGACATTGTAACCAGGTTTCTCTTTCTGTGTTGACTGGTAGCAAATTAGAGCCAAATACATCCCCCACCCATATTAAGTGTATAGGTCTTTGTGATGTGCATTCTTTGACATCATTCTTGGCTTTATTTTTTGTCCCCACCCTTTTTCTTGCTTATTTTACTTGGAGTCTTAATTTATGTGATTTTGTAAGTTGTTTTAATTTGTTTCTGGAGCAAGGTGAGGTAAAACAAACAAACCTCACACACAGAAGTTGTGTCAAAAAGCATGTGTCAAGGAAGGGGAACATCACACTCCGGGGACTGTTGTCGGGTGGGGGGAGGGGGGGGGACAGCATCAGGAGATATACCTAATGCTAAATGACGAGTTAATGGGTGCAGGAAATCAACATGGCACATGGATACGTATGTAACAAACCTGCACATTGTGCACATGTACCCTAAAACCTAAAGTATAATAATAATAATAATAATAAAAAAATCTAAAAAAAAAAAAAAAACAAAAACCGTGTCAAAAGCTATAAAGTGGGAATCTGGGAACCTGTTCTCTTTCCTTTTCTATGCAACTGTAGACTCTGATAGAATTTTCGTACAATGATTGTATGGCATCATTTTTTAAGAATACTTTCTCCTTGGGGAAGTCAGTGAAATCCATGAGACTAGAAGACATCTAGAACACTGCTCAAATAAGTGTCATGGTTTTCAGTCATGTCATGTTTGATTTTTTTGAAATGGAGTCTCGCTCTGTCACCCAGGCTGGAGTGCAGTGGTGTGATCTTGGCTCACTGCAAGCTTCGCCTTCCAGGTTCGTGCCATTCTCCTGCCTCAGCCTCCCGAGTAGCTGGGACTACAGGCACCAGCCACCACGCCTGGCCAATTCATATTTGATTTTTTAAGGGCTCAACATGAATTTCATTATTTCAAATGAGACTGCTATTAAAACTCATACATCTTTCAAATCTTGGAAGTCAACTCTGTGCAGTCATTTAACCTATTTGTCCATATTTTTAGTCTCTGTAAAGTATTATGCTAGGAGATTTTTAAAAGGCTTGTATGTGTGCAATTAATATTTGAAGCTATGTTGTTGTTTTTCTAAGGGATGCTAATAAAAATAATTTTAATATGACTCATTTGAAATGGGAAACCCAGTGTTCCATGTTTTCATCCCAAATCTTATTTCTTTAATCACTTTCCTGAAATTAGACCCATGATCCAATTGGACAAGTGTCCTGCTCCAGTGGAGGTACATTTGGCCAGAGCATGAAGTTCTCTTCCACAATTCTTCTTATAGCACAGAGATGTACTGCCCCTTAAACACCTAAGTGATATTTGCAGGTTATTCTTCAGTTTGTCTAAGGCATCTTGACCTCTAAATTTTTGGCTTCATAACCTTGAGTTAATTAGCAACTTGTACTTATAAAACAGTGTGAAGGATCTATTCATCTAGAAACAAGCTTCTTTAAGACCTAAGTTGTGTATCTCTAAGCTGTCAAATTTGCCTTCCTTGTTTTGTCTACATTCTGCTTTCTTCATAGAGATGCCGAGTACCTAGCTGAACTTAGTTCCAGGTGAAGGGAATATTTTTTTAACTTAAGCTTCAAATAATGTAAGAATTGATGGAGTCAAGAGCTGAGTGAGAAACATAAGTTAGTAAACTAGAGAAGGAACTCTGAACAGGAGGATACGCCAGAGAAGGATCCTGAAAGTTAGAGTACTGCATCAGGGAGTCTGAGAGCCTGGGGCATGCAAGTACGCAGCAGCATGCTGAACGAGTAGTTGTCTGGTGGTCCTGGGAACATACCTAGGACCATGCAAATTCAACTAATTTGCACATCTTTGAGATGTGGGAGGAAACATGAGGACCCAGAGAAAACCCACGCAGACATGGAAAGAACATCAAACTTTACATAGTGGCACCAGTTATGAAACAATTTTATTCCAAGAACTGCTGTACATAATTTGGTGAGTTTTAACATTTGTCTTGGCACATGTGTTTACTGGGGAAATCCTCACCATAATCATGACCATAAACATATCCCTCACTTCCAAGAGAGTTCTTGTGTCCCTTTTCAATCTCACCCTCTTCTCTCTCGGTGCCTACATGATGCCTCACAACCACTGATCTGCTTGCTAGTACGATGCACTTCATTGCATTTTCTAGAATTTTACATAAATGAAATCATGCAGTATGTACTTTATTACTGACCAGCTTCTTTCACTCATCATGGTTATAATTAGATTCACTTTGGGCTATCGCCAGTTTGGGCTTTTACAAATAAGGCTGCAATGAACATTTGTATATACGTCTTTGGATGGATGGATGGATTTTGTCTTGGATAAATATCCAATATTCCAAGTAGAGTGGACTACCCAATCAGGTGTTTGTTCAAATTTTTAAGAAACTACCAAACTCATTCCCAAAGTGGCTGTGTAATTTTACCTTCACACCTATAGTACATGGAGGTTCCAGTTCCTCCATGTCTTCAACATTTGCATGTCAGACATTTTAATTTTTGCCATTCTTACAGGTATGTAGTGCCAGATTTGGGGTTAATTTGCATTTTCCTAATGGCAAATGATGATAAACATGTTTTCAGGTCTTGTTTGCCATTCACTTATTTTTTTTTTTTTTAGTGAGGTGTCTGTTCAAAAGTCTTTTTTCCACTTTTGAGGGAAGAGGTTGTTTCTTTATAATAGAGTTTTGTGAGTCCTTTACATACTCTGAACTTAAGGTTTTTTTAAATCAGATATATACTTTGCAAATATTTCCTCCCTATCATGGCATGTTTTTTATTCCTTCAGCAGTGTCTTTTGAGGTGCAGAGTTCTTAATTTAGGTAATGTCTGATTTGTCCTACTTTTTTGTTATAGATTTTACTTTTGGTGTCATAGCTAAAAATCCTTTGCCAAATCCAAAGCCATGAAAATATTCTAAGTTTTATGTTTAAATCTGTGAGCTATCCTGAGTTGATTTTTGCATACAGTGCATGGTATGAATCCAAATCCAAGTTCTTTTTTCTTTCCTTTTTTTTTTTTTTTTTAACATACAGACACCCAACTGGGCTAATATCATTTCCTGAAAACACTATCCTTTCCCCACTGAACTAATTTTGCACCATCATCAAAAATCAATTGTTCATATACATGTGGGTTTTTTTTCTGGAGTCTCTATTATGTCCCATTTCTCTATTTGTCTGTCTAAATGCCAACAACCTCCTGTCTCGAAAACTGAAGCTTTATAATAAGTCTTAAAAGCAGATAATGTTTGCCCACCTATTCTCTCTCTCTCTTTTTTTTAGACACGATCTCAGCTCTGTCACTGAGGCTGGAGTGCAGTGGCGTAATCATGGCTCACTGCAGCCTTGACCTCCTAGGTTCAAGTGATTCTCCCACCTCAGCCTCCTGAGTAGCTGGGACTACAAGCACACACCGCCATACCCGGCTACTTTTCTTTTTTTTTTTTTTTTTAGTAGCAATTGGGTCTCGCTATGTTGCCACAGCTGGACCAGAACTCCTGAGCTCAAGTGATCCTCCTGCCTTGGCCTCCCAAAGTGCTGGGATTATAGTCACAAGCCACTGCACCTAGCAGACTTTTGTATATCCACATGAATTTTAGAATTAGCTCATCAACTTCTACCAAAAAAGCTGGAATAAATTTTGACAGGAATTCAACTGAATCTATGGATCAATCTGGGGAGAACTGACATTTTAACAATTGAGTGCTAAAACACAACTAGGTATTTCTCTCCCTCATCTGTGTCTTCTTTAGTTTCTCTCAGCAATATTTTATAGTTTTCCATGTTACAGGCCTTGTAAACATCCTGTCAGATTTCTCTTTTAGCATTACTTACATTTTAATGCTGTTGTAAATGGTATTTTTTTATTTCAATGACCAATTTTTTACTGGAGGAACATAGAAATACAATTGATTTTTGTATATTGGGCTTATATCTGCAAACTTGTTAACTTCATTTATTACCTCTAGTAGTTTTTCATGCATTCCATGCAGATTTTCTAAATAAATAATCATGTCATTTTAATAAATACTGTTTTACCTTTTTCTTTCCATTTGAATGCTTTTGATTTATTTTTCTTGTGTTATTGAACTGTCTATAATTTCCAATACAGTGTTGAATAGAAGTGTTGAGAGCAGACATTCTTGTCCTGTGCCCTTTAGAAATCATTCCGGTTTTCATAATTAAGTTAATCTGATATTAGCTGTGAATTTTTTTGCAGATGGTTTTTATGATTCAAAAGGTTCCCTTCTATTTCTAGTTTACTGAGAATATTTATCAGGAATGGATGTTAAATTTTTTCAAATATTTCTTCTGCAATATTGAGATGATCATATGGTTTTTCTTTTTTAGCTCATTAATATAATGAAATACATGATTGATATTTGAGTGATAAAAAGTACATACTTGGGATAAACCCTGCTTGGTCATAATTTATAATTCTTTTTATATATTGTTGTATTCATCTTGCTAAAATTTTGTTTAGAATATTTGTGTCTATGTACACACGCAATAGTGGTCTGTAGATTTTTGTGTGTGTGATGTCAAAGTCAAGCTTTTAAAACTTTTTTTAATTTTCGTGGGTACATAGTAGCTGTATCTATGGGATGCATGAGATGTTTTGACACAGGCATGCAATACATAATAATCATATAAGGGTAAATGCAGTCATGCAGTATTTATTACCTCAAGCATTTATCCTTTGTGTTATAAACAATTCAATTATAGTTTTATTTTTACATGTATAATTAAATAATTATTGACTATAGTCACCCTGTTGTGCTATCAAATACTAGGTCTTATTCATTCTTTCTATTGTTAGTACCCATAGCCATCCCCACTTTCCTCTCACCTATCACCAACAATCCTTCCCAACCTCTGGTAACCATTGTTCTACTCTCTGTCTTCATGAGATCAATTGTTTTAATTCTTAGCTCCCCAAAATAAGTGAGAACATGTTAAGTGTGTCTTTCTGTGCCTAGCTTATTTCAGTTAACATAATGACCTCCAATTACATCCATGTTGTTGTAAATGACAGAATCTCATTCTTTTCTATGGCTGAATAGTACTCCATTGTGTATATATACCACATTTTCTTTATCCATTTATCTGTTCACGGGCACTTAGGTTGCTTCCAAATCTTGGCTATTGTGAATAGTGCTGCAATAAACATGGGAGTGCAGATATCTGTTTGATATACTGATTTCCCTTCTTTTGGGTACACACCTAGCAGTGGGATTGCTGGATCATATGGTAGCTCAATGTTTAGTTTTTGAGGACCCTCCAGACTGTTCTCCATAGTGGTTGTACTAATTTACATTCCCACCAAAAGTGTATGAGGGTTCCATTTTTTCCACATCCTCACCAGCATTTTTTATTGCCTGTGTTTTGGATAAAAGCCATTCTAACTAGAGAGGGGTAATACCTCATTGTAATTTTGATTTGCATTTCTTTGATGATCAACAATGTTGAGCACCTTTTCATAAAATGTTAGCCATTGGTATGTCTTCTTTTGAGAAATGTCTATTCAGATCTCCTGCCCATTTTTCAATCTGATTATTGTATTTTTTCCTATTGAGTTGTTTTAGCTCCTTATATATTCTGATTATTAATCTCTTGTCGGATTGATAGTTTGCAAATATTTTCTCTCATTCTGTAGGTTGCCTATGATTTGGTGGGCAGTTTCATGGTTTGAAGTCTTAGATTCAAGTCTTTAATCCATTTTGATTTGATTTTGGCATATAGCAAGAGATAGGGGTCCAGTTTCAATCTTCTGCATATGGACATCAAGTTTTCACAGCACCATTTATTGAACAGACGGTCCTATTCCCAATGTATATGCTTGGCACCTTTGCTGAAGAGTTCATTGTAGACATATGGATTTTTTTTCCACATTCTCTATCCACTTGTTCATGTGTCGGTTTTTATGCCAGTACCATGCTATTTTGGTTACTATAACTGTTGCATAATTTGAAGTCAGGTAATGTGATTCCTCTAATATTGTTCTATTTGCTCAGGATAGGTTTGGCTATTTTGAGTCTTTTAGGTTTCCATATATATTTTAGGATTGTTTTTTCTATTTCTGTGAAGAATGTCATTGGTATTTTGATATGGATTGCACTGAATCTGCAGATTGCTTTACGTGAGATGAACATTTTAACAATGTTGAGTCTTCCAGTCCATGAATATGAAATATCTTTCCATTTTTTTTTTGGTGTCCTCTGCAATTTCTTTCATCAATGCCTTATAGTTTTCCTTATACAGATCTTCTTCTTTAGTTTCTTTACATTCACTTCTTTAGTTAATTCCTAAATATTTAATCTTATTTTTAGCGACTGTAAATTGGATTACTTTCTGGATTTCTTTTACAGATTGTTTGCTGTTGGCATATAAACATGCTACTGATTTTCTTATGTTAATTTTGTATACTGTAAATTTATTGAATTTGTTTATTAGTTCTAATAGTTTATTAGTAGGGTCTTTAGATTTTTCCAAATATAAGATCATATAATCTACAAACAAAGATACTTTGACTTCTTCCATTCCAGTTAGGATTCTCTTTCTTTCTTTCTCTTGTCTGATGCTCTAGCCAGGACTTCCAGTACTGTGTTGAAGCACAGTGGTAAAGTGAACATCCTTGTGATTTTCCCAATCTTACAGGAAAGGCTTTCAGTTTTTTTTCCATTCAGTGTGATAATAGCTGTAGGTGTGTCATATATGGCTCTTATTATGTTGCAGTATATTCTTTCTATACCCAGTTTATTGAATTTTATCATGAAGCTATGCTTAATTTAATCAAATGCTTTTTGGCATCAGTTGAAATGATCATTTTTTTTGTTCGTTTATTATTATACTTTAAGTTCTAGGGTACATGTGCACAACATGCTGGTTTGATACATAGGTATACACATGAAATGTTGGTTTGCTGCACCCATCAACTCATTATTTACATTAGGTATTTCTCCTAATACTATCCTTCCCCTAGCCCCCCACCCACCGACAGGCTCTGGTGTGTGATGTTCCCCACTCCGTGTCCAAGTGATCTCATTGTTCAATTCCTACCTATGAGTGAGAACATGCGGTGTTTGGTTTTCTGTCCTTGCGATAGTTTGATGAGAATGATGGTTTCCAGCTTCATCCATGTTCCTGCAAAGGACATGAATTCATCATTTTTTATGGCTGCATAGTATTCCATGGTATATATGTGCCACATTTTCTTACTCCAGTCTATTGTTGATGGACATTTGGGGTGGTTCCAAGTCTTTGCTATTGTGAATGGTGCCACAATAAACATACGTGTGCATGTGTCTTTATAGTAGCATAATTTATAATCCTTGGGGTATATACCCAGTAATGGGATTGCTGGGTCAAATGGTAATTCTAGTTCTAGATCCTTGAGGAATCACCACACTGTCTTCCACAATGGTTGAAATAATTTACACTCCCACTAGCAGTGTAAAAGCATTCCTATTTCTCCACATCCTCTCCAGTATCTGTTGTTTCCTAACTTTTAATGATTGCCATTGTAACTGGCATGAGATGGTATCTCATTGTGGTTTTGATTTGCATTTCTCTGATGACCAGTGATGATGAGCATTTTTTCATGTGTCTGTTGGCTGCATAGAAGTCTTCTTTTGAGAAGTGGCTGTTCATATCGTTTGCCCACTTTTTGATGGGGTTGTTTTTTTCTTATAAATTTGTTTGAGTTCTTTGTAGATTCTGGATATTAGTCCTTTGTCAGATGGGTAGATTGCAAAAATTTTCTCCCATTCCGTAGGTGGCCTGTTCACTCTGATGGCAGTTTCTTTTGCTGTGCAGAAGCTCTTTAATTTAATTAGATCACATTTGTCTATTTGGCTTTTGTTGCCATTGCTTTTGGTGTTTTAGTCATGAAGTCCTTGCCAATGCCTATGTCCTGAATGGTATTGCCTAGGTTTTCTTCTAGGGTTTTTATGGTTTTAGATCTAACATTTAAGTCTTTAACCTATCTTGAATTAATTTCTGTATAAGGTGTAAGGAAGGGAGCCAGTTTCAGCTTTCTACATATGCCTAGCCAGTTTTCCCAGCACCATTTATTAAACAGGGAATCCTTTCCCTGTTGCTTGTTTTTGTCAGGTTTGTCAAAGATCAGATGGTCGTAGATGTGTGGTGTTATTTCTGAGCCCTCTGTTCTGTTCCATTGGTCTATATATCTGTTTTGGTACCAGTACCATGCTGTTTTGGTTACTGTAGCCTTGTAGTATAGTTTGAAGTTAGGCAGTGTGATGCCTCCAGCTTTGTTCTTTTTGCTTAGGATTGTCTTGGCAAAGCAGGCTCTTTTTTGTTTCCATACGAACTTTAAAGTAGTTTTTTCCAGTTCTGTGAAGAAAGTCATTGGTGGCTTGATGGCGGTGGCACTGAATCTATAAATTACTTTGGGCAGTATGGCCATTTTCACGATATTGATTCTTCCTATCCATGAGCATAGAATATTCTTCCATTTGTTTGTGTCTTCTTTTATTTTGTTGAGCAGTGGTTTGTAGTTCTCCTTGAAGAGGTCCTTCACATCCCTTGTAAGTTGGATTCCTAAGTATTTTATCCTCTTTGTAGTAATTGTGAATGGGAGTTCACTCATGATTTGACTCTCTGTTTGTCTGTTAATGGTGTATAGGAATGCTTGTGATTTTTGCACATTGATTTTGTATCCTGAGACTGCTGAAGTTGCTTCTCAGCTTAAGGAGATTTTGGGCTGAGACGATGGGGTTTTCTAAATATACAATCATGCGATCTGCAAACAGGGACAATTTGACTTCTTTATTTCCTAATTGAATACCATTTATTTCTTTCTCTTGCCTGATTGCCCTGGCCAGAACTTCCAACACTGTGTTGAATAGGAGTGGTGAGAGAGGGCATCCTTGTCTTGTGCCAGTTTTCAAAGGGAATCCTTCCAGTTTTTGCCCATTCAGTATGATATTGGCTGTGGGTTTGTCATAAATGCCTCTTATTATTTTGAGATATGTTCCATCAATCCCTAATTTATTGAGAGTTTTTAGCATAAAGGGTTTTGAATTTTTTCAAAGGCTGTTTCTGCATCTATTGAGATAATCATGTGGTTTTTGTCTTTGGTTCTGTTTATGTTAAGGATTATGTTTATTGATTTGCATATCAGCCTTGCATCCCAGGAATGAAGCCGACTTGATCATAGTGGATAAGCTTTTTGATGTGCTGCAGGATTTGATTTGCTAGTATTTTACTGAGGACTTTCGCATTGATGTTCATCAGAGATATTGGTCTAAAATTCTCTTTTTTTGGTGGTGTCTCTGCCAGGCTTTGGTAGCAGGATGATGCTGGCCTCATAAAATGAGTTAGGGAGGATTCCCTCTTTTTCTATTGATTGGAATATTTACAGAAGGAATGGTACCAGCTCCTCTTTGTACCTCTGGTAGAATTTGGCTGTGAATCCTTCTGGTCCTGGACTTTTTTTTGGTTGGTAAGCTATTAATTATTGCCTCAATTTCAGAGCCTGTTATTGGTCTATTCAGAGATTCAACTTCTTCCTGGTTTAGTCTTGGGAGGCTGGATGTGTCCAGGAATTTATCCATTTCTTCTAGATTTTCTAGTTTATTTGTGTAGAGGTGTTTATAGTATTCCCTGATGGTAGTTTGTATTTCTGTGGGATCAGTGGTGATATCCCCTTTATCATTTTTTATTGTGTCTATTTCATTCTTCTCTCTTTTCTTCATCAGTCTTGCTAGCAGTCTATCAGTTTTGTTGATGTTTACAAAAAACCAGCTCCTGGATTCATTGATTTTTTGAAGGGTTTTTCGTGTCTCTATCTCTTTCAGTTCTGCTCTGATCTTAGTTATTTCTTGCCTTCTGCTAGCTTTTGAATGTGTTTCCTCTTGCTTCTCTAGTTCTTTTAATTGTGATGTTAGAGTGTCGATTTTAGATCTTTCCTGCTTTCTCTTGTGGGCATTTAGTGCTATAAATGTCCCTCTACACACTGCTTTAAATGTGTCCCAGAGATTCTGGTACATTGTGTCTTTGTTCTCATTGGTTTCAAAGAATATCTTTATTTCTGCCTTCATTTCGTTATTTACCCAGTAGTCATTCAGGAGCATGTTATTCAGTTTACATGTAGTTATGCAGTTTTGAGTGAGTTTCTCAATCCTGAATTCTAATTTGATTGCACTGTGGTCTGAGAGACAGTTTGTTGTGATTTCTGTTCTTTTACATTTGCTGAGGAGTGCTTTACTACCAATTATGTGGTCAATTTTAGAATAAGTGTGATGCGGTGCTGATTAGAATGTATATTCTATTGATTTGGAGTGGAGAGTTCTGTAGATTTCTATTAGGTCTGCTTGGTGCAGAGCTGAGTTCAAGTCCTGGATATCCTTGTTAACCTTCTGTCTCGTTGATCTGTCTAATATTGACAGTGGGGTATTAAAGTCTCCCATTATTATTGTGTGGAAGTCTAAGTCTCTTTGTAGGTCTCTAAGGACTTGCCTTATGAATCTGGGTGCTCCTGTATTGGGTGCATATGTATTTAGGATAGTTAGCTCTTCTTGTTGAATTGATCCCTTTGCCATTATGTAATGGCCTTCTTTGTCTCTTCTGATCCTCGTTGGTTTACGGTCTGTTTTATCAGAGACTAGGATTGCAACCCCTGCTTTTCTTTTTTTTTTTTTTTTTTTGCTTTCCATTTGCTTGGTAGATCTTTCTCCATTCCTTTATTTTGAGCCTATGTGCATCTTTGCACATGAGATGGGTCTCCTGAATACAGCACACTGATGGGTCTTGACTCTTTATCCAATTTGCCAGTCTGTATCTTTTAATTGGAGTACTTAGCCCATTTACATTTAAGGTTAATAATGTTATGTGTGAATTTGATTCTGTAATTATGAATTTCGCGGTTATTTTGCCCATTAATTAATGTAGTTTCTTCATAGCATTGATGGTCTTTACCATTTGGCATGTTTTTTGCAGGGGCTGATACTGGTTGTTCCTTTCCACATTTAGTGCTTCCTTCAGGAGCTCTTGTAAGGCAGGCCTGGTGGTGACGAAATCTCTCAGCATTTGCTTGTCTGTAAATGATTTTATTTCTCCTTCACTTATGAAGCTTAGTTTGGCTGGATATGAAATTCTGGGTTGAAAATTCTTTTCTTTAAGAATGTTGAACATTGCCCCCCACTCTCTTCTGGCCTGTAGGGTTTCTGCCGAGAGATCCACTGTTAGTCTGATGGGCTTCCCTTTGTGTGTAATTTGACCTTTCTCTCTGGCTGCGCTTAACATTTTTCCCTTCATTTCAACCTTGGTGAATCTGACAATTATGTGTCTAGGGGTTGCTCTTCTCAAAGAGTATCTTTGTGGTGTTCTCTGTATTTCCTGAATTTGAATGTTGGCCTGCCTTGCTAGGTTGGGGCAGTTCTCCTGGATAATATCCTGAAGAGTGTTTTCCAACTTGGTTCCATTCTCCCCATCACTTTCAGGTACACCAATCAAACGTAGGTTTGGTCTTTGCACATAGTCCCATATTTCTTGGAGGCTTTGTTCATTTCTTTTTACTCTTGTTTTCTCTAACCTTGTTTTCTCGCTTTATTTCATTAATTTGATCTTCAATCACTGATACCCTTTCTTCCACTTGATCAAATCAGCTATTGAAGCTTGTGCATGTGTCATGAAGTTCTCATGCCATAGTTTTCAGATCCAACAGGTCATTTAAGGTTATCCCTACACTGTTTATTCTAGTTAGTCATTCGTCTAATCTTTTTTCAAGGTTTTTAGCTATAGGGGTACAGGTATTAGGTAAATACAGCCATTTCAAATGGGAGAAATTAGCCAAAACAAAGGGGCTACAGGGCCCATACAAGTCCAAAATCCAGCAGGGCAGTCAAATCTTAAAGCTCCAAAATGATCTCCTTTGACTCCATGTCTCACATCTGGGTCACACTGAAGCAAGAGATGGGTTCCCATGGTCATGGGCAGCTCTACCTCTGTGACTTTGCAGGGTATAACCTTCCCAGCTGCTTTTATGGGCTGGTGTTGAGGGTCTGCAGCTTTTCCAGATGCAAAGTGCCAGCTGTCAGTGTACCTACAATTCTGGGGTCTGGAGGACAGTGGCCTTCTTCTCACAGCTCCACTAGGCAGTGCCCCAGTAGGGACTCTGTGTGGTCTCTTCCTCACTGCCCTAGTGGAGTTTCTCCATGAGGGCCTGTCCCTGCAGCAAACTTATTTCTGGACATACAGGCATTTCCATACATCCTCTGAAATTTAGGTAAGGGTTCCCAAACCCCATTTCTTGATTTCTGTGTACTCGCAAGATCAACACCATATGGAAGCTGCCAAGACTTGGGGATTGCACTCTCTGAAGCCATGGCCCCAGCTCTACATTGGCCCATTTCTGCCATGGCAGGAGTGGCTGGGATGCAAGGCACTGAGTCCCTAGGCTGCTCACAGCATGGAGACCCTGGGCCCAGTCACATTTTTTACTCCTAGGCCTCTGGGCCAGTGACAGGAGGGGCTGCCATGAAGACCTCTGACATGGCCCGGAGATATTTTCCCCATTGTCCTGGGTAATAACATTGGACTCCTCATTATTTATGCAAATTTCTGCAGCTAACTTGAATTTCTCCTGAGAAAATTGGTTTTTCTTTTCTATTGCATGGTCAGTATGCAAATTTTCCAAACTTTTATGCTCTGCTTTCCTTATAAAAGTGAATTATTTTAATAGCACCTAAGTCACCTCTTGAATGCTTTGCTGCTTAGAAATTTCTTCCACCAGATACCCTAAATCATCTCTCTCAAGTTCAAAGTTCCACAAATCTCTAGGGCTGGGGCAAAATGCCACTAGTCTTTTTGCTAAAACATAACAAGAGCCACCTTTGCTCCAGTTCCAAACAATTTCCTCATTTTCATCTGAGACCATCTCAGCCTGGACTTTATGGTCCATATCACTATCGGCATTTTTGTCAAAGCCATTCAACAAGTCTCTAGAAAGTTCCAAACTTTCCCACATTTTCCTGTCTTCTTCTGAGCCCTCCAAACTGTTCCAACCTCTGCCTGTTACCCAGTTACAAAGTCACTTCCACGTTTTTGGACATTTTTTCAGCAATGCCCCACTTACTGGTACCAATTTACTGTATTAGTCCATTTTCACACTGCTGATAAAGACATACCAAGACTGGGCAACGAGAGAGAGTGCTTGTGCAGGGAAATTCCCATTTTTAAAACCATCAGATCTTGCAGGACTTACTCACTATCACAAGAACAGCACAGGAAAGACTTACCCCCATGATTCAACTAGCTCTCACCAGGTCCCTCCCACAACACGTGGGAATTCAAGATAGTATTTGGGTGGGGTACAAAGCCAAACCGTATCAGAGGTCAAATATGTTGACATAAAGTTTTCATTTTTTAAAATTATTCCTTTAATATCTACAGATTGCAGTGATGTCACCTCTCTCATTCCTGATACTGATTAGTGTCTCTTTTCTCCTGTATAATGTCCAACACTATATAAACACCATATATTCATTATCTCACTTAATCCTCAAAGAATCTAATGAGAGAGTGACTACTATATTTTTAACAGATAAAACACTGATGTTCAATAAACATAAGTAACTTCACTCAAGGTCAAACAGCTAAATCTGAATGTGATTTCAGGGTCCTGGCTCCTAATGGTTTATTACATACAAGTTGACTTGTTGCTATATAAGTAACCAAAATGTAACTGAGCCTCCTTGGCTAGCCGTGCCCTCACCTAGTGTCTTCTATTGAATTCTCCCCTCCCTGCCCTCAATTCTAAGCACAAAAGCATTGATGACATGGTCTGTATTGAAGGTTTCATATTGAGACAAGGGAGGAGCTAGTCACACAGCAACACATCCAAAATATCCACTTTTGAAAGAAGATCTAAACTCCATTTCCTCACAACAGCTTTCAAGTATGTCTTTTCTCTCTTTCTTTCTAAAGCTTTTCCTCATTGTTTTTCCCAGAAGAGCTGGTTGTTCTCTCTTCAACATTTGCAAAACCCACTCCAAGAAAAAAAAATTAGAAATGATTCATTATTCTTCTAGCATTCCCTTGGTAGTGCTCAATTTTTAAATTGTTTCCCAAAGCATACATTTCACATTCCCTGATCCTCATTAACAATCCTGTGAAAGTTTTCAGATGGAAATGGGGAAGGCATGACTCAGACAATTTAAGAGACTTGCCCAAGGACAGAGTTAGTCAATGGTACAGCTCAAAACTTTAGTGTGTATCATCTCCTAAAAACTTAAAGCACAAAATTTCTTCCCTCATTCACTATCTTAGATGTGAAATTAAATTTTAGAGAATTCTTTTGGCTTACATATAAAATGCAAAGATTTCTTAGAAGGGTAACATTGTGAGCTAGCATATGACCAGTTATTATACCTTAAAGTTCATGAAGATATTCAGGACAGACTGGAGGACGGAGCAAGAGAGGAATGGGAAGATGATGAAATGGTATATAGGACGTTGAAACCTGGATTATCCTCAGGACATGAGTGAAATCCAGGCCTGGGCTTATCCTGTAGTATATTAGAATCCACAGACAGCCTTACTTTCCCATGTTCTTCTCTTTTAGAATCCATCCATTCATCTAACGATTTATTCCTTATGACTTATTTTGAGTTTCTTATTCTTTCTCTACCCTCAACCCTGAGAACCACAAGAACTTATTGGAAAAAAGAAATCACCTAAACATCCCTGAATTATCTCTAATTCAAGACCACCTGTAGATCAGAACTAACCTTCTGAGGTCCATCAGCTTGTTATGGTCCTATTCTTCATGGTGAAATTAGTTTCCCTGAGACCTCATTACCAAGCAGGATCTTATGACTAGTAGAAGAAGGGATTAGAATCCTCCAGAGAATTTTTTCTCAAGTGTTGCCTCAGGCAAATGATGAGAAAATCTTTTTCCCCATTTCTCCATGCTAAAGTGAAAGAAAACAGCCTTCCTTGAAATTATGTGATTCACCAGAAACATCTGACATTAATTCCAGGAACAAGGCTTGAGATATGAAAATGTGTAGAAAGCAACAGGGAGGGTCTCACAGAGAATCCATGGCATAAGATGTGGAAACTCCTTGTTAAATGTATCATCAGCTCTCACTTCCTGAACTGAAAACTGGTGGTCTTTGACTTATGAAATGTCTTGTTCTCAGCACCAGTGTACAGAGAGGGCATTAAATCAGGTCAAAGAATGCCAACCACATAATATGATGCTGACAGGGCTCTGAATTCTCTTCAGAAGACTGGCATTTTGCATTTCAAATGGCCTAGCCCGTCTTCCAAAACAGGATGCACTGCATCACCCAAACCCCTTAAGCCAGTCTGGTCACCAGCCTGACGCTTGAGGCACCATAAGCTAGACTCTCATCATCTAGAGTCATCCAGTCCTGCCACCCAGCTTGTCATTCCTAGGCAGCTAAAAAGCATAATTCTCACTAGCAATTAATTGTGTAGACTTGTCTAGTTCATTAATTTGACCAACATCTATGGAAAGCCCAAAGCTTGCTAGAGACTCTAAAGCATTGAGGCTCAAGAGAAAAGACCATTCCTTGCCCTAGATGAAGGCCTTTAGGACATGAAGAAGAGCAATCCAATGGTTGCTAAATAGTGTGCTTAGTATTATGTATTGGGGGAATCCACCTCCAATATTTCAATGTAGGTTCTATTTTCCCTAAGTGTTGGCCAGTCTGAGAAATAAAGAGAAAGAGTACAAAGAGAGGAATTTTACAGCTGGGCCGCTGGGGGTGACATCACTTATCGGTAGGTCCGTGATGCCCACCTGAGCTGCAAAAGCAGCAGGTTTTTATTAAGGGTTTCAAAAGGGGAGGGAGTGTATGAACAGGGAGTAGGTCACAAAGATCACATGCTAAGGGCAAAAAGGAAAACAAAGATCATATGCTTCTGAGGCCAATAAAGATCACAAGGCAAAGGGCAAAGCAAAGATCACAAGGCAAAGGGCAAAATCAGAAACTCTTGATAAGGGTCTATGTTCAGCTGTGCACATATTGTCTTGATAAACATCTTAAACAACAGTAAACAGAGTTTGAGAGCAGAGAACTGGTCTGACCTCAAATTTACCAGGGAGCAGTTTTTTCCCCACCCTAATAAGCCTGAGGGTACTGCAGGAGACCAGGGCATATTTCAGTCTTTATCTCAACCGCAAAAGACAGACACTCCCAGAGCAGCCCTTTATAGACCTCTCCCCAGGAAAGCAGTTCCTTTCCCAGGGTTTTGATTATTAATATTCCTTGCTAGGAAAAGAATTTAGTGATATCTTCCCTACTTGCACGTCCGTTTATAGGCTCCCTGCAAGAAGAAAAATATGGCTGTATTCTGCCCGACCCCATAGGCAGTCAGACCTTATGGTTCTCTTCCCTTGTTCCCTGAAAATCACTGTTATTCTGTTTTTTTTTTCAAGGTGCGCTGATTTCATATTGTTCAAACACACATGTTTTACAATGAATTTGTACAGTTAATGCAATGCTCACAGTGGACCTGAGGTGACGTACATCCTCAGCTTACAAAGTTAACAGGATTAAGAGATTAAAGTAAGACAGGCATAAGAAATTATAAGAGTATTATTAGGGAAGTGATAAATGTCCATGAAATCTTCACAATTTATGTTCCTCTGCCACGGCTCCAGCCGGTCCCTCCGTTCGGGGTCCCTGACTTGCCACAACAATTATCGATAGTGGTGAACAGGAGAACATATGAAAACCCTAGAAGGTCTCTAGCCCTACTTAATCCAGTGGGGAGGAGGAGAGGGTGTAAGAAAATCTTCCTGAAGATACCAGTTTTTGGTAACTCTTTAAATGGCAAGGAGAGTTACATAATGAAAGGGCAAGGAAGGTATTGGCCTCTAACAAAATAAGAACGATGTCCATTTGATTAATCAATAAATGGAAAGTAAAATGAATTGATGTAAAATGAAAAACACAATGATGAAAGAATATAGTTTAACTCTATTTAGAAGTGAAAATTGAGTGTGATAATTTCCTATGGTTGCCATAAAAATTATCACAAACTTAATGGCTTAATACAATACAAATTTAATATCTTACAGTTCTGTAGTTCAGAAGTTTGACATGAATCTCACAGGAATAAAATCAAGGTATTGGCTGGGCTGCATCCCTTCCTAGAGGCTCTAAAAGATAAGCTGTTTCCTTACCTTTTTTCAACTTCTAGAGCCCATATTCTGGCCTTGACTCCTTCCCTCCACCTCCAAAGTCAACAACATAGTCTCTCTCTGAAACTGCTTCCATCTTCACATCTCTGTCTCTGACTTTTCTGTAGCTCTGTCTTCCATTTTTGAGAAACATTGTGATTACATTGGGCCCACCTGGATAACCAAGATTATCTCTCAATTTTATGGTCAGTTGATTTGCAAGCTGAATTCCAACAGCAGCCCTAATTCTTTTTTGCCATGTTACCTAACATTCAAGTTTGGGAAAATTAGGATGTGAAAATTTTTGTAAATTTCCCTGAAGAAGCAATGTGTCTCCACAATCACAATGACAAGATTGTTCAGAGAACCTAAGGAGTATGTGAATGTTAAATAGAAATATTTGGCTGGGGCCGGGCGTGGTGGCTCATGCCTGTAATCTCAGCACTTTGGGAGGCTGAGGCAGGCAGATTACGAGGTCAGGAGATTGAGACCATCCTGGCTAACATGGTGAAACCCTGTCTCTACTAAAAATACAAAAAAAAAAAAAAAATAGCCAAGTGTGGTGGCAGGCGCCTGTAGTTCCAGCTACTTGGGAGGCTGAGGCAGGAGGATGGCGTGAACCTGGGAGGCAGAGCTTGCCGTGAGCCGAGATTGTGCCACTGCACTCTAGCCTGGGCGACAGAGCGAGACTCCATCTCAAAAAAAAAAAAAAAAAAAAAAAAAAAAAGAAATATTTGGCTGGGAAGAGTGGCTCACGCCTGTAATCCTAGCACTTTGAGAGGACAAAGTGGATGGATCATTTGAGGTCAGGAGTTAGAGACCAGCCTGGCCAACATGGTGAAACCCCGTCTCTACTAAAAATACAAAAATTACCTGGGCATAGTGGCAGTCTCCTGTAGTCCCAGCTACTGAGGTTGAGGCAGGAGAATAGCTTGAACCTGGGAGGTGGAGGTTGCAGTGAGCCGAGATTGTGCCTTTGCACCCCAGCCCGGTGACAGAGCGAGACTCTTCTGTCTCAAAAAAAAAAAAAAAAGAAAGAAGAAAGAAAGAAAAAGAAATATTTTAGTCAGGGGGTTAAAGAGGTTAAAAAGACACCGCAGTAAAGATAAATGCGGAGTTTTTGTTGGAGCATTTTCAGACGTACTGCTTGTTGATTCTACCTGAGAAAATAGCACATGGGCATTATGAATGGATGGAATGTGTTAATACATCACTACTGGATTAGGCTTTTTACAATTTAAAAAAATGTGGGTACATGGTAGATGTATATATTTATGGGATTACATCAAGTTAAAAAGCTTCTGTACACCAAAGGATACATTCTTATCATTTGAATGTATGATTTCTCCCATGTCCTTGTCACTGGATTTCACCTACACCAATGAAACCAATTCATCCATACTAAGAAATAGTTCTTAATGTTTCTCTACCAATAACTGCCAGAGCCTTTAAAATATTCATACCCTTTGGCTCAATAACTCACATTAAAAAATATATGCCAAGGTCATGATTCAAAATTTAAAGATCATCTAAACATCTTTTAGGAAAAGTGAAAAAGTTTGTGACAGCATACAGCAGCATAAAACATTTAAAAAGGAGGCTGATGATATAAATTGGAGCACAATCTAATAACTAAATATAACCTGGTCACTAAAAACCACATAAAATTGGCTACCTGAGAAATCCTAAAATGCTAACAGAAAAAAGACACAATTTATGAAACATTAAACACTGTATGAACATAGTCATATTGAAAATGTGTATAAATTTTAAAGGCTGGAAGATATAAACCAAAACCCATTGTCTCTGTGTGGTAGAACTATGGAGATCATATTTCTTCTTTCTAGTTTTCCATAGAAATATTTATAAGCAAGTCCTTCTTGTGCAATGGAAAATTGTTCTAGAAATAATATTTTTCTTATTCATAACTGTCTCAATATATAGCTGGTAGCAATAAGTGGATCCAGGAGGGTTTAGATATGAACCCAGTAGGTAATCAGGTCCCCAACTCTTCTCACCCAAGTGAGTTATTCACAACATCTTAAGCAAGCCATATGACAACAGACAGTGGAAGCTCACACAACACAAAATAAAAGCAAAGCACCAACAAGTAATTGTGTCCACATCAATCACACAGGCTGAGGCATAATTGATATGTTGTCCCAGGTTTAGGTGAGACAGACCTGCTTCAGACACGACACTGAGGGGCAGTGTCTAAGTAGGCTGCATTCAGAACAGACAGGTTGATGGCGGCACTTCTAGGAACGCCCAGCATCCGGTCCATTGCAGACACTCAATAATTATCCACTGAACGGGAAGCTACCATCCTTTCCCCCTTTCTTATGTTGCAGCACCCACAATACGTCTGCAGGGAAATAGGACTAAGTGGTCACCAACTTGTAGCTATCATGTAGAAAAGCAGCAGAGAGAGGGAGGAAACACTATCATCTGTATAGGCACTTAATGGAGTGAGTGTGTGTGTGCGTGTGTGTGTGTGTGTGTGTAGCCCCCCTCACTCTTGGACCTTGTTTCCAATTGTCTGAACTCTACCACCTCCGATCAATAAAAATATCCTAAACCCCATAACCCTAGTCCGCTGTTTCCTTCCCCTAATCAAGCCCTTCTTTCTGTTCCACTTATTAGCACTTACACTTGTTATTTTTTTCCAGTTTATCTCTTCACTGTAGGTCTCTGTTATCCAATTTTGCATATTTGCTTTGCATAATAGAAATGTGTGTATTTAATAATAACTAATTCTAAGTAAAGTTATTATTAGTTTTTAATATTAACTAATTCTGTAAGTAACTAATTCTGAATTTTGGAGTAATAAAGATGAATTTTCCTTAGATTGTTTTTGTTCTCTCCCACTTCATGCACTGAAGGAAGGATGAGATATAAAAGTGTATTATGTTTAGTGTGGAATCAGCCTGGTAATGACCATAAAAGGTATAATTAGGATCAGAGCAGAACACCTCACAGTGAAAAGCTCTGGCCTCCATCGCCTCAATCTACTGAAAAACACTGGCATTTAGTTTAAGGCCTTGTTTAAATATGAATTTACTTGGAAAGGAGTTTTTAGCTATTTTTAGTCAGTGTGAGTGGATTACAAATACTTTCTTCATAATCATTTTCAGAGGAGGGAAACAAAGATAAAGACATCTTGCAAGCCTGCGGGAGGACAGAAAATGGCACAGGAAACAGGAGCAAGAGGCAGCAAAGGGACACATAATTGACTGCACCATTGTGCTTGTAACTGGTCTTAGACATATTCATGCCACAGACATCTGCCAATTCAAGACGTGCATTTTAACGTGGCCTCTCAGCTTGGCGCACAGGAAATTACAATCCGGCTGAAAAAAAAAAAGAGCATTCCAGAATATATAGCACATGAACTAAAGTGTCTAGAGAAAATGTATTTTCCTTTTCTGTCCCCAAAGTGTGAAACCTGAGGCATCTTTAACTAAGAATGATTGTGGAGCACATGATTCTTTGCTCATAAAAAATCTTGGAAGAAACTACTGCTATACTTTTGGCTCCGAGTTGCAGATGAAGCAGGAAATGTTAAAATATTAAAATATTCTGGACTCCTACACAAAGGCTCTCAGTCTAAAATGGAATAAGAAACTCTTTTGGAAAAGATAGGGGATTAACAGGTGTGGGTTTTAAGTGTGTGCATTCTCCTTAGCTGACTCCTGAAAGTGTCCCCAAGGCTCTGTCTTTGGGAGATGGAAAGAGACGAAGCCTTAGGCAGGCTGATGCACAGATACAAAGATACTTAGGTTTGTCAGGAGCAAAAAAGAAACCATGAGTCACACAGAAAAGAAGGATTAAATACATACAAGAGTTTTTTGCTTTTCCTGGAATTCTTACTAGGAAAAAAAGCAACTTATTTTTTCCTTAGTGCAACAAATACCATTTTTCAGTATAGAGATGAACAGCATGTTTACATGTGCAAAATTAAGTAATTTTCCAATTTATACCCCTCCTTCTCTTTCATTAAGGTCAAACAAAATGCCTTCTAACAGATGAATTGCTACTCTTTAAAACAAAAAAAAATCTAGAGAATGAAAGTGTATAAACCTGAATGTTATAATGTTTCTGTGCCTTTAGAGGCAAGAGTACACTTCTATTAAGTTATAGCAGTTCTATACTACTAAAAAAATATGGCAGCTTAAAAGAGAAAGCTCTTACCTTGGTTTTCCTTAAATTTACCAAATTTATTGAATTGTATCCAAAGCATTACACTATCAGAAAAATAGGTGACAGATGGTGGGGAAAAGAAATTTTTAAGAAGTATCACAATTCTTATCTGTCTTCTAGTTTACAGTACTTATTGTTTTTAGTGAAAGATAACAGCAGTGTGCTTTAGTGCTTTAGCAAAATGTGCAATGCATACCTAAAGGAGGCTATTTCTGTTGCTTTATCGGATTATCAAAATATGGGCAATGAGGTTGGTGGGCATGATGTGAAGAGCCTGCCATAAAGAATTGAACTACAGTATCCTTTATCCAAAATGATTGGGACCAGAGGTGTTTCAGATTTTTTGAGTTCTACAATATTTGTGTTATACCAACTGAGCATTTCAAATTCAAAAATCCTAAATTCAAAATGCTCCAATAAGGATTTCTTTTCAGCATCTTGCTGGCACTCAAAATGTTGCAGATTTTGGAGCATTTTTAACTCTAGATTTGGGGATTTGGGATGTTCAATCTGTATTACACTTGAAAGTAAGGCCAGTGTTAAATCCTCAAGCTCATCTCCCACTTTGCTAAAGTGGGAACCACACATTCCAGAATCCTTCAGTTTTGAGTTTCCCCCACTTAGGGTTTTCATGGATTTAAGTGATCAACAAAATAATGTTTCTGGTGGTGGATGATGGCTGGAGTGACCACCTCTCCTGTATAAACACCTTAAGCACCACTGTGTTCAGATTTGGACTCTGGCCAATAAGAGAGAAATTTACCTAGACTAGCTAGCAAAGAAGTACAGTTGGAATCAATAAGGAGTTGATTAAGGAAGTAGAGTTTGAATCAATTGTCAGCCTAAAGGAGGAGAAAAAGATGCTTACTAAAAATCATCATTAGATAATTTGCCACAAGGAAAAGTTCTATTTGACACAATGACTAGGTGAGTGATTTTCACATTCCTTCCTCAGTACTGACAAGAAATATATCACACACAAATTATATCAATTGTACTTGGTATTTTCATGTCTGAATTCCTTCCCCCATTTTCCCCTTGTGGGCAGAAACACTCTCATCTCATCTTTGTATCCCCGCTGCATACCATGGTCCCTAGAGAGCAGAAGAGACCTTTGACAAATATTACTGGATATCATAATCATGAGAATTACTGAAATTAAGGGTAAAATGTAACAAAGGAAGATTTGATGATGAGAATTTGCACACATTCCCAAGACTGTCCAAGGAAGAGAACACTTGTTCAATGCAACTATTCCAGGTCTTTGAAAGGAACTCTCAAATACATAATATATTGTAGAGGTAAAAAAGAAAGAAAAGCACTGTATAATAATTACAGCCTGGAAAATGTCATGAACTTTCTTGGGAGCCAAGTTAGTCAGAGTTGTCTAAGCAGAGGTGACATAACAAGTTGTGTGTGATATTGCAAATGTATTACATGAACATTGGACCATTAGTTTCTTCCCAATTCAAAAGTCAATAGTTGGCCTATTCATTTGGCTATGTACAATTACTTGTTGATCATATCCCATAATGACAGTTAGCATCCTTGCTCACATCTATATTCGCTGTTAAGAAGGGTCCTTGGTAGTTTTATTTTCTAAGGCGATTCTCCCAGCAAGAAGGAAACAAGGGCTCTAAGATAAGTGAGTTTGATTTTAACGTCAGGTACATCTTCTATAATTTGTAAATTGACTATATGGCACTAATCAATCTTCTGTAGATTTGGTCAGCATTATATAAATTTTACAAGGATTTAATAATAACCAGCAACCAGAACAGCATTATTCAAAATGTGCTAGTCAAAATGCTGGTAGCTGGGTCCTCTTACTGGTACCCTTGCCTCTAGTCTTGTTCTATCTAACGCATTTTTTTTCTCTGATACAAGAGTGATCATCCTAAACATAAACCTAAAACTACCACCACCCTCCGCTCCATAAGACCCTTTAATGTCATCTAATTGCCTTCAAAAGAAAGTCTAAATGGCCCTAAGTTGTCTCTCCCTTAACTACCTCTTCATCTCAACCCCAGATACTCCCTTCCCTTGCCCTATATTCAGACATTGACAGATTTACAGTCCCCAATTGTGACATGTGCTCTTCTTCCCTATCTCTGGAGATCAGCAATTCTCCACAGGAAGCAATTTTGCCCCCCAAAGGACATTTGGTAATGTCTAGAGGCATTTTTTGGTGATCACAATTCAGAAGATGCTACTAGCATCTAGTAGTAAAGCCCAAGATGCTGCTAAACATCTACAATGCATAGGATTGTACACCTGTCACATCAAAGAATTAACCAGCCCAAATATCAATAGTGCTGTGGTTGACAAGTTCTGTTTTAAATAAATGAATGATAGCAAACTATGTGCAGCAACTCTTAAGGGAAATCCCTTTAAACAGTTCCCCTAAGACAGAGTTGGCAAACTGTGACCTAGGGGCTAAATCGGGCTCACTGCCTGTTTTTGTAAATAAAATGGTGCTGGAACATGGCTATGCCCATTTGCTTATGTATTGCCATTTTATCTATGGCTGCTTTTGCAGCAGAGATAAGCAGTTGCGAAAGAGACCGTCTGTCCCACAAAACCTAAAATATTTTCTATCTGGCTGTTTACAGAAAAAAGTTACCAACCCTGCTGTAAAATACCCCTACTATTGCCCTGATCCTAAGATTTCAGAAAATGTATACAGTTATGACTTGTATATGAGAATGAAAATAATTTTTCCCAACTGCCACACTATTTCTGTTTTGGAACAGTAAACATAGATATAGAATAACTTAAAAGTTGTTTTCTGGGTGTCCACATAGTCTTCTGGGAAAAGCATTTCGTGGAAACAAATACTGAGCTTTGCTGGCAAGATGTCATCAAACAGAGTTCAGGGCTTGGCAGTAGCAGATGTGGGGAGGGGTAAGAAAAACTTGGCAATCAGATCTTACTCTTTTCCTCTCTAGAAGTCTCTCCACTCAACATGTTCTGAACACAGCCTGGCATACCCTTTGAAGCAAGTAGACTGTGTCATGTCTCACCTTCAAGCACTTGCTAAAATTTGCGTCAAGAGATGGTAAGAGACAGTGAGGCAAATGGCTGTTAGGAGGAAAATAGCTAATGTCTCAAGAACTTGCTTTGTTGTTGAATCATTCATCTAACATTAGTAGATTGCTAATAAAATGAGAGGCATACAGAGGTTGCAATAGATAGGTGACCCTGGAAATATCAGCTAGGGTTTCCCCACATGGTTATTGTTGGCAAATGCAGACATATTTCAGATGCATGAAATATCAATTCAGTATATAAGTTCTTTTTTATATAATAACCCTCAATTTATTGTGTTTATGGTGAAGGAAATGGGTTCCTTATTACCACATGTGTATGCACTCCTATGCACATACATACCACACTGTGCTTCTTACCTACTGACATATTCATAGTTTGGGTGGCATCCCAGGAACTACAGGAGAGGGAGAGGAATTTCTGTGACTGCCCACATAGGACATATTTTCCCTGGGGATGGAACAGAGGAGAGTACTGCTCCTATAATTGGGACATCTACCTATCAGGCAAATCAAAATAGGGATCTTCTCAGATACTTGAAAAAAATCATGTGCTCAAGCAGCCAGAGAACTAAGGATTGTAAAATAAAACAGAGGTTGTCCTGAGAGCAAACGCCAATATCAGAAATGTGATCTGCAAGGGTACTGCAAAGACTGCAAAACCACCAAACAATGCCTTTGTGCAATTTATTTATTTATTTATTGAGACGGAGTCCTGCTCTGTCACCCTGGCTGGAGAGCAGTGGCACGATCTCGACTCACTGAAACCTCCGCCTCCCAGGTTCAAGCGATTCTTCTGCCTCAGCCTCCCGAGTAGCTGGGACTACAGGTGCAAACCACCACACCCGGCTAATTTTTGCATTTTTAGTAGAGAGGGTGTTTCACCATACTGGCCAGGCTGGTCTCGAACTGCTGACCTTGTGATCCGCCCACTTTGGCCTCCCAAAGTGCTGGGATTGCAGCAGATTATTTTTAAAAAGTGTTTTCTTTGACAGGAGTAGCTCTGAAAACAGGACATGAAGCCTTGGACCAGCAACAAGGCTGGGAAATCAAACCTGAGAGTCCTGCAGTAGGCCAGGGATTCCAAAGGGAGCTTTTCCTAGGAAAACAAATACAACTTAAATAAAACCATATCAAATAATAATAGAAAGCCTAAATATGGAAATTCGATCAGTAGTTTAAAATCTTCTCCAGAAAAAAAAATCTTAAAGATGAATTTTTTAAAGGCTAACATATGTAATTATTTAATTATATATGTTTAAAATCCTGTACAATAAAATACCAGTAACCAAGTCAGAAAAGATCTGTATAAAAAATTACAAAATATGTGAAGTCTTTAATAGTCAAATTAATGTGCAGAATCTATAGACAACTCCTAAAATCAATTGAGTGAAAAAAGAAAGTTATGAACAAGAAATTTATATGAGATGAAATATAAATGGCCATTTTGTATAAAAAGATGTATATTTACCTTCTCTAATAGAAAAATGTAAATTAATATTAAATATTATTTTGGGTCTATCTGTACTAGTTTTCTTTTTTAAAAAATTTCAATAGATTTAGGGGCACATGTGGTTTTGGGTTATATGGATGAATTGTATGGTGGTGAAGTCTAGGATTTTAGTTCACCCATCACCCAAATAGTGTACATTGTACCCAAGAGATAGTTTTGCATCCCTCACTCCCTCCATTCACTCCCTTTCTGGGTCTCCAATGTCCATTTTACCACTCTGAATGCCTTTATATACCCATAGCTTAGGTACTACTTACAAGTGAGAACATGCAGTATTTGGGTTTTGATTCCTGAGTTAATTCACTTAGAATAATGGCTTCCAGTTCCATCCGAATTGCTGCAAAAGACATTGTTTCATTCTTTTTCATCGCTAAGTAGTATTCCATGATATGTACGTGTATATATACCACATTTTCTTTATCCACTCATTGATTGTTAAACACTTAGTTTGATTCCATATCTTTTGCAATTGTGAGTTGTGTCATGATAAACATATGCATGCAGGTGTCTTTTTGATATAATGACTTATTTTCCTTTGGGTAGATACCCAGTAGGATTGCTGGATGAAATAGTGGATTGGCTTTTAGTTCTTTAAGAAATCTCCATACTGCTTTCCTACTAATTTACATTCTCACCAGCAGTGTATAAGCATTCCCTTTTCATCCACAAAAACATCTATTGTTTTTTGACTTTTTAGTAATGGCCATTCTGGCTGGGTTAAGGTGGTTATCTCATTGTGGTTTTAATTTGCATTTCCCTGATTATTAACACTGAGCATTTTTTCTTATGTTTGTTGGCCATCTGTATATCTTCTTTTGAGAAATGTCTACTCATGTCCTTTGTCCACTTTTTAATAGGATTATTTGTTTTTTTCTTGATTTGTTTGAGTTCTGTGTAGATTTTGGATATTAGTCCTTTGCTGGATGCATAGTTTGCAAATATTTCCTACCTATTCTTTGAGTTTTCTATTTCCTTTGATGATTATTTCTTTTGCTGCACAAAGCTTTTTAGTTTAATTAGGTCCCATTTATTTATTTTTGGTTTTGTTGCATTTGCTTTTGAGGTCTTAGCCATAAATTATTTGCCTCCCTCTTGTCCAGAAAAGATTTTCCTAGGTCTTCTTCTAGAGTTTTTATGTTGTCAAGTTTTAGATTTAAGTCCACCTTTAGTTAATTTTTGTATATGGTGAGAGATAGGGATCTAGTTTCATTCTTCTGCATGTGGCTATCCAATTTTCCTGGCACCATTTATTGAACAGCATGTCTTTTCCCTAGTTTATGTTTTTGTATGCTTTGTCAAAGATTAGCTGGATATAAGTATTTGGCTTTATTTCTAGGTTCTCTATTCTGTTCATGTATTCTATGTATCTACTTTTATGCCAGTATCATGCTGTTTTTATTACTATAGTCTTGTAGTATAATTTGAAGTCATGTGATGCCTTAGATTTACTCATTTTGCTTAGAATTGTTTTGGCTATTCAGGCTTTTCTTTAGTTCCATATCAAATTTAGAATTAATTTTTCTAATTCTGTGAAAAATGATGTTAGTATTTTGATAAAAATTGCATCGAATCTGTAGATTGCTTTGGCCAGTATGGTTATCATGATATCAATTCTTTCAGTCAGCGAGCATAGGATGTATTTCCATTTGTCTGTGTCATCTGTAATTTCTTTCAGCACCGTTTTATAGTTCTCCTTGTAGAGATCTTTCACCTCCTTGGTTCAGCATATTACTATGGTTTTTTGTTTGTGTGTGTGTGTGTGCGTATGTGTGTGTGTGTGTAGCTATTATAAAAGGGATTGAGCTCGATTTGATTCTCAGCTTGGTCATTGTTGGTGTATCACAGATCCACTGATTTGTGTACATTGTTTTTGTAACCTGAAACTTTATTGGATTTATTTATCATATCTAGAAATCACTTGAAGGAGTCTTTAGGGTTTTCCAGGTATAAGATTATACTATCAGCAAAGAGATAGTTTGACTTCCTCTTTCCCAACTTGGGTGCTGTTTCGTCTGATGCTCTGGCTAGAACTTCCAGTAGTATCTTGAGTAAAAGTGGTGAAAGTAGGCATTTTTGTCTTGTTCCAGTTCTATGGGGGAATGCTTTCAACTTTTCCGTATTCAATATGACCTTAGCTGTGGGTTTGTCATACATGACTTTTATTATTTTGAGGAATGTTTCTTCTATGCCTACTTTGTTCAGGGTTTTATCATACAGGAATGCTGGATTTTACTGAATGCTTTTTCTGTGTCTATTGAGGTGATCCTATGGCTTTTGTTTTAAATTCTGTTTATGGGATGAATCACATTTATTGACTTGCATTCAACCATCTCTGCATCCCTGGGATGCAACCTACTGATCATGGTAAAATTTTTTGGTTGAGCATTTGGATTCAGTTTGCTGGTATCCTGTCAAAGATTTTTCATCTATATTCATCAGGGGTATTGGTTCGTAGTTTTCTTTTTGTGTTATGTTATTTCCTGGCTTTGGTATCAGGGTGATACTGGCTTTGTAGAATGAGTAAAGGAGGATTACCTCCTTCTTTACCTCCTTCTTTTGGAATAGTTACTGAAAACTTGGTACAAATTCTTTGTCTGGTAGAATTTGGCTGTGAATGTAGCTGGCCCTGAGTTTTTTGTTGTTGTTGTTGTTGGCAGTTTTTAAATTACTGATTTAGTCTCACTGCTTGTCATTATTCTGTTCAGGATTTCTATTTTTCCCTGAATCAAGCTAGGATGTTGTATGTTTCTAGGATTTAGACATTTCCTCTAGGTTTTCTAGCATGTGTGCAAAAAGGTGTTCATAGTAGTCTCAAATAATCTTGTATATTTCTGTGGCATCAGTTGTAATGTTTCCATTTTTATTTTTAATTGAGTTTAAATATTCTCTTTTTTTACTCTTTAGCATTTTTTTAATTTTCATTTTTATTATACTTTAAGTTTTAGGGAACATGTGCACAACGTATAGGTTTGTTACATATGTATACATGTGCCATGGTTAATCTAGCTAGTGGTCTATCAACTTTGTTTTTTTTTATTATTATTATTATTATTGATAGGGTCTTGCTCTGTTGCCCAGGCTGAACTGCAGTGGCTTAATCATAGTTTGCTGCAGCCTCAACCTCCTGGGCTTAAGCGATTCTCCCACCTCAGCCTCCCAAGTAGCTGGGACTATAGATGCACACCACCATGCCAGGCTAATTTTTGTATTTTTTTGTAGAGATGAGGTTTCACCATGTTTCTCAGGCTGGTTTTGAAGTCCTGAGCTCAAGCAATCCTCTGACTCTCAGTGAAATGCACTGAGGACTTCTCAGGGAGAAGGGAGAGAGCCACCACAGCTCTCCTTTTAGGCCAGCAGGAAAGCAATCTACCTCCCAGTTACACCCCTTACCCAGTCTTCCAGCTATTCAGACCAGACAGGCACCTCCTTTCATCTACATGGATTCTGATGTTCCATGTACAGAGGGATTGTGACTCTACCTCTCATTCCAGCCTGAACTTGGAGGGCATGTCTATGGGGATGCAGTCACCCTGAAGTGTTCCACAAATGCTGCCTACGGAGGCACCCACACCAAGCTCCTATGGGAGAAGCTGCAGCTGTGTCTGCAGTGGTTGACAAGAGAGAAAAGAAGTCACCTTCTCTAACACCCTTCACAAGCACCAGGGGTTCCTGACTGTTGAGGTAGAACTGCAGACTTTCCCCATTTAGCCTAGCACTGCACCTGTGCCTCTGCTGAAAGAAACTTCTCACAAGTCGAAATTTCAGGGACTCAGTGCCTGCATTCTGGTTTCTTTTGTCCCATGGGGTGGTTCTTTAATGTGTTGCACCTCCTCTTCTTCTAGGAATAGCAGTCCCTGAGAACCAGACTCCTGTGAATCCTGCTGCTCCTCTGGGTCTAGGCACCCAGTGGGGCTACTATACTTCAAGCTGGTGCCAACGAATGTCTGCAAGGGATCCAGTGATGTGACCTGTCCTATTGTTTCCCAGAAGCAGGCACCAGCACCAGCTCTGATGGAAATGGGAGGAGAGTAATATAGACTGAGATTTCCTTTGTTATAAATAGCCTTAGTGTGTTGGCTTTCTCAAATGCCAGCTGTGGTAGTAATGTACTGGGTACATGGACAGACCCAAGATTTCCTAGTTCCTATGTCTCAGGGTGATAGAGGCAATGGTAATAGCTGAAGTTATGCAAAAGTTTTCTCCTTTCTGAGTGCTGTGTTTTTGTGCCTGCAGGTGTTATAATGGGCTGTGCTGATTGGCCTCCAGCCAGGAGGTGGCACTTGCAAAAGGGCACAATCTGCGGTGGTAGCAGTGGAATTTGTGCTTGCCTTATATTACCCAGGGGAAGGTGCTCTGGTGTCTCAGGCAATGGACAGGGCCATGGAGCTTCAAAATGTCCCTGTCCATTGTGTTAAGATACCAGGGCAGGTGGAGGGACAAAGCCAGGTGGGTGCTGGATCATGCAAGCCTGCATTCTGATTCCCCACATGTAGGTTCAAGCAGCAGCCTCAATGGGATCAGAGGGCAGTTCCCTGGCCTCTGGGGTAATGTTTCAGGGAGAAGCACAATTGCCTCTGCTGCACAAGAGAATCCACACAGGGAGCAACCAGTAGTAACACCCCATTCAGCTCCCATAAACTTGGTAAGGCAGGTCTCACACCCACAGTGTTCTGCTAGCAGCAGCTAGCTGCATTCTAGGCACCCTGCACTTAGAACTCAAAACTGCCCCAGGCCATAAGCCTTCCTGAGACAAAAAAGCCTAGGCTTCAGGTCACACCCCTCCTGGTGGTCCACTCATGAAGCAGGGTATCCACCTCTTGTGCTCATGGTTATAGCACACTTCTTGTGGTTCTAGCCAAGAGGGTTTGTCCCCACTCGAGATTATATTGCAGATCTTCGTTGGGAGCTTCTTTCTACCTGTGACCACCACCTGAGTTAACTGACAGACTTCCATGAGGTCCCGTGTGAGGTAGGATCAGGAATGGCTTTCCTTCATGCCTGCTGGAGCCTGGGAGTGCATGCAAAGCATGCTCCAATGCCACTCCTTCTCATATACTCCCCACTGCTCACTAAATTAGCTCCAGCACTGGGTAGGATTAAGGGCCTCCTGTGTGGCCTGGATTGCCTGGCTCCCCTGTAGGAGAGCGTGTCATAGCAGCTGTCTGTCCTCCTTTCATGGTGTGCAAACTCACAATTTTCCATCTGGTTCACAGTATAGGCTGCTGCCTTCCACTTCTTTCAAAGGGTTGGTGGTTTCTTTCAGTTTTTCTGTTAAGTTCTTGTGTTGCTTATTGGAAAAAAGTTCACAATGTGACTGTCTATACACTATTTTGTCTTTCCAAGTAGGAGAGGTATGCTAACATTGCCTCCAACATGCCATCTTGGAAAAAGAATTAAAGATGAATTCTATGAAATATCCAAAGAATAGATAATCCCAAACTCTTCTAGAGAAGGGAAACAAGGAACATTTCCCAGTGCCTTCTATGAGACAAACATAGCATTGATGCCCAAACCAGAAAAAAAGAGTTGAAAAAAGAAAACCATAGGCAAATTTCACTCAAAAACACAGATACAAAAATCCTAAAAATAATATTAGCAAGCCAAACCCAGCAGTTAAAAACCATATGTAACATTATAACTGAATTGAGTTTATCCCAGGAATTCAAGGGGGGTTTGATAGTCTATAAATATATTTTATAATATTAACAAATTAATAGAGAAAAACCATATGATCTCAACTTCACAGAAAAAAATACTTGAAAATATTCAATACCAATTCAAAATGTGAGATTTTGTTTGTTTTTAAGCATTTCTTACAATGGAGCAGAATCCTGAGGCAGACAGACCAAAACAAAATTTGAAATGTTACAATGTTAGGGAACGCAAGGAGCTATTCAATAAATGGTGCTGAGAAAACGGATTCTCTCTATGAAAAATAAATGACACTGGATCTCTTACTTCATACTGTATTAGTCTGTTCTCATGCTGCTAATAAAGACATATCCGAGACTGGGTAATTTATAAAGGAAAGAGGTTTAATGAACTCACAGTTCCACATGGCTGGCGAGGCCTCACAATCGTGGCAGAAGGCAAAGAAAGAACAAAGGCATGTCTTACATGGCGGTAGGCAAGAGGACTTGTGCAGGGAACTCCCCTTTATAAAACCATCAGATCTCAAGAGACTTGTTCATTATCACGAGAACAGCATGGGAAAAAACTCCACCCCCATGTTTCAGTTACCTCCTACTGCTTTGGGTACTTCCCATGACACCTAGGGATTATTACCATTCAGGGTGAGATTTGGGTAAGGACACAGAGCCAAACCATATCATATACCATACATAAATGTCAATCCCAGATGGATTAAGGACATTATTGTAGATGGCAAAACTTTAAGACTTTTGAAAGAAAACGTGGAAGACTACCTTTATAACCTCAGTATAGAAGAGGTTCTATGTAATAATAATGTTGAATATTATCATACAACGTAACCTAGAAATTCCACATCCCCCCACAAAGGCATACATAAGAATGTTCATGGTAGTTAATCTCATAATTTATTTTATTATTTTAACTTTTATTTTAAGTTCAAGGGTACATGTGCAGGTTTGTTACATAGGTAAATTTGTATCATGGGTTTGTTGTACAGATTATTTCATCACCCAGGTAACTAATAGGTATTAGTAATGAATAGGTAACTAACATAACTAATGGACATTAGTAACTAATAAGTAACTAAAATAACTAATGGGTACTAGTTACTTTTCCTGATCCTCTCCCTCTTCCCACCCTCCACACTCCAGTAGGCCCCAGTTTCTGTTGTTCCCCAGTATGTGTCCATGTGTTCTCATCATTTAACTCCCACTTATAAGTGAGAACATGTGGAACATAAGTGAGAACATTTGATTTTCTGTTCCTGCATTAGTTTGCTAAGCATAATGGCCCCCAGTTCCATCCATGTCCCTGCAAAGGACATGAGATCTCATTCTTTTTTTATGGCTGCATAGTATTCCATGGTGTATATGTACCACATTTTCTTTATCCAGTCTATTATTGATGGCCATTTAGGTTGATTCCATGCCTTTGCTATTGTAAATAGTGCTGCAATGAGTATACACATGCAAAGTCTTTATAATAGAACTATTTATATTCCTTTGGGTATGTACCCAGTAATGGGATTGCTGGGTCAAATTGTATTTCTGTCTTTAGTCTTTGAGGAATCACCTCACTGTCTTCCACAATGGTTGAACTAATTTACACTCCCACCAGCAGCATATCAGTATTTTTTGCTCCACAACCTCACCAACATCTGTTATTTTTTGACTTTTAGTAATAGCCATACTGACTGATGTGAGATGGTATCTCATTGTGGGTTTGATTTGCATTTCTCTAATTGTCAATAATATTAAGCTTTTTTCATATGATTATTGGTCACATGTATGCCTTCTTTTAAAAAGTGTCTGTTCATGTCCTTTGCCCACTTTTTAATGGGATTGTTTGGTTTTTTTCTTATAAATTTGTTTAAGTTCTTTATAGATGCTGGATATGAGATCTTTGTCGAAAGCATAGTTTGCAAAATGTTTTTCCCATTCTGTAGGTTGTCTGTTTATTCTGTCTATATTTATTTTGCTGTGCAGAAGCTCTTTAGCTCAATTAGATCCCATTTGTCAATTTTTGCTTTTATTGCAATTGCTTTTGGCATCTTCATCATAAAATATGTGCCCATGCCTATGTCCTGAATGATATTGCCTAGGTTGTCTTCCAGGGTTTTTACAGTTTGGGGTTTTCTTGTGTTTTTTTTTTTAATTTTTTATTTTACTTTAAATTCTGTGATACAAGTGCAGAATGTGTAGGTTTGTTATGTAGGTATATGTGTCCATGGTGCTTTGCTGTACCTATCAACCCATCATCTAGGTTTTAAGCTCTGCATGCATTAGCTATTCATCCTAATGCTCTCCCTCCCCTCACTCCCACCCCCTGACTGGCCCTGGTGTGTGTTGTTCCCCTCCCTGTGTCCACGTGTTCTCATTGTTCAACTCCCACTTGTGACTGAGAACATGTGGTGTTTTGTTTTCTGTTCCTGTGTTAGTTTGCTGAGGATGATGGCTTCCAGCTTCATCCATGTCCCTGCAAAGGACATGATCTCATTCCTTTTCATAGCTGCATATCATTCCATGGTGTATATGTACCACATTTTCTTTATGCAGTCTATCATTGATGGGCAATTGTGTTGGTCCCATGTATTTGCTATTGTAAATAGAGCTGCAGTAAACATATGTGTGCATGTGACTTTATAGTAGAATGATTTATATTCCTCTAGGTACATACCCAGTAGTGGGATTGCTGGGTCAAATGGTGTTTCTAGTTCTAGATCCTTGAGGAATCACCACACTGTCTTCCACAATGGTTGAACTAATTTATATTCCCACTAACAGTGTAAAAGCGTTCCTAGTTCTCCACAGCCTCGCCAGCATCTATTATTTCTTGACTTTTTAATAATCACCATTCTGACTGGCATGAGATGGTGTCTCATTGTGGTTTTATTTACATTTTTCTAATGATATTGAGCTTTTTTTCATATGTTTTTGGCCACATAAATATCTACAACCATCTGATCTTTGACCAACCTGGCGAAAACAAGCAATAGGGAAAGGATTCCCTATTTAATAAATGGTACTGGGAAAACTGGCTAGCCATATGCAGAAAGCTGAAACTGAACCCCTTCCTTACACCTTGTATAAAAATTAACTCAAGATGTAAAACCATAAAATCCCTAAAAGAAAACCTAGGCAACACCATTCAGGACATAGGCATGGGCAAAGACTTCATAATGAAAATGCCAAAAGCAATTGCAACAAAAGCCAAAATTGACAAATGGGATCTAATTAAACTAAAGAGCTTCTGCACAGGAAAAGAAACTATCATCAGAGTGAACAGGCAACCTACAGAATGAGAGAAAAGTTTTGCAATCTACCTATCTAACAAAGGTCTAATATCCAGAATCTACAAGGAACTTAAACAAATTTTCAAGAAAAAAAACAAATGGCCCCATTGACAAGTAGGCAAAGGATATGAACAGACACTTCGCAATAGTTTTGGGTTTTACATTTAAGTCTTTAATCCATCTTGAGTTAATTTTTGTATATAGTGTAAGAAAGAGGTTCAGTTTTAATCTTCTGCATATGGCTTGAGCTCATAATTTTACAAAATGGGAACAACCCAAATATTCAACAGGAAATAGAAACATTTTTCTATAGTCTCACAAAGCAATATTATACTACAGTGAATACAAGTGAACTATAACTAAATGTAATAACACAGAAGAATTGCTAAATTGACAACAGCAGATTGATAAAGTCTATAGCATATCAGAAAAGTTCAAACAATAAAGTTCAACAAAATATTTTTTTAGGACTACATACATATGAAAACTGCCCAGAAAGAAAAAGAAAAATAGGATCTAAGACCTGAAACTATGAAACTACTAGAAGAAAACATTGGAGAAATACTCTAGGACATTAACCTGGGCAAAACAATTTTTGAGTAAGACCTCAAAAGCACAGGCAACAAAAGAAAAAATAGATAAATGAGATTACATCAAGCTAAAAACTTTCTGCACAGCAAAGGAAACAATCATCAAATTGAATAGATAACTCACAGAATAAGAAAAAATATATGCAAACTGTCCACCTGACAAGAGATTAATAGCCAGAATACATAAGGAACTCAAACAACTCAATAGCAAAAAAAAAAAAAAATCTGATTTTAAAATGGGCAAAAGATCTGAATAGACATTTTTCAAAAAAAGACATTCAGGCCAGGTGCAGTGGCTTATACCTGTAATCCCAGCACTTTGGGTAGCCGAGGTGGGTGGCTTGCTTGAGCTCAGGAGTTCGAGATCAGTCTGGGCAACACAGCAAAAACCTGTCTCTGCAAAAAAAAATAAAACTTAGCTGGGTATGCTGGTGCATGTCTGCTATAGTCCCAGCCACTTGGGAGGCTGGGGTGGGAAGATCTCTTGAAGCTAGGAGATTGAGGCTACAGTGAGCCATGATTGTGCCACTGCACTCCAGCCTGAGTGACAGAGCCAGACGCTTTTTCAAAAAAAAAAAAAAAAGAAAGAAAGAAAAAGAATACACACAAATGGCCAACAGGTATATGAAAAAATGCTCAACATCTCTAAACATAAGCAAAATGCAAATCAAAGCCACAATGAAATATCATCTCACTGCAGTTAAGATGGCTTCCATAAAAAGGACAGGGAATAATGGATGCTGGCAAGGATGTGGAGAAAGGGGAAGCCTCATTCACTGCTGGTGGGAATGTAAATTAGTGCAGCCACTATGGAAAACTGGAAGTTCCTCAAAAAACTAAATAGAACTACCACATCAACAAACAATCTCACTACTGGGTATACAACCAAAAGAAAGGAAATCAATATGTGGAAGAAGTATCTGTACTCCCTTGTTTACTGCAGCACTTATTCATAATAGAAAAAAATATATAGAATCAAACTTAGTGCCCATCAGTGGACGAATGGATAAAGAAAATATGCTATACACACACAGTGGATTATCCACCCATAAAACAGGATGAAACCCTGTAATTCTTAGCAACTTAGACGGGACTAGAGGTCATTATGTTAAGCAAAATAAGCCAGTCACAGAAAGACAAAAATCACATGTTCTCACTCAACAGTGGGAGTTAAAAAAAATGAATCTCATGAAGATAGAGAGTAGATTGGTAGTTGTCAAGGTCTGGGAAGGGAAAGGAAGGGAAGGGAGGGGGGATGAAGAGAGATTGAATAATGGGTACAAATACATTTAGATAGAGGAAATAAGACCTAGTGTTCGGTGGGGTGACTATAGTTAACAACAATCTATTGTATATTTCAAAATAGCTAGAATAAAATAATGTGAATGTCCCCAGCATAAAGAAAAAATAACTATTTAAGGTGGTAGATATCCCAATTACTCTGATTTTATCATTACACTTTATATGAAATATGAATGTATGAAAATATCACAGGTACCTGCTAAATAGGTACATCTATTATATATCTATAAATAATTCAAAAATAACTTAAAAAAAAGAAGGACGGGATCCATAAACAAACTTCAAGATAATAATTACCACTTATGGCCGGGCGCGGTGGCTCAAGCCTGTAATCCCAGCACTTTGGGAGGCTGAGGCGGGTGGATCACGAGGTCAGGAGATTGAGACCATCCTGGCTAACACGGTGAAACCCCGTCTCTACTAAAAAATACAAAAAAATTAGCCAGGCGTGTTGGTGGGCGCCTGTGGTCCCAGCTACTCGGGAGGCTGAGGCAGGAGAATGGTGTGAACCCAGGAGGTGGAGGTTGCGGTGAGCCGAGATCGTGCCACCGCACTCCAGCCTGGGGGACAGAGAAAGACTCCGTCTCAAAAAAAAAAAAAAAAAAAAAAAAAAAAATTACCACTTCTTGCAGATGAGGGGGTGAACAGAGACAAAACACACATGCAGATGCAACAATATTGCTAATATTCTAGCCTTAAATTTGACATCAGATTCACGAATGTTCATTATTCTTTTGCTTCAGAATTTATATGAGGGGTCTTCAAAATTAGGAAAATGCATATTATGAAAAAAGTGTGCATGGATTTCAATTTTTTTTGCACCAAATTAAACTCATAACTAACTCGTTATAACATGTCTGAACAGGATCTACTTTGAGGCAATAAGAAGGATAAGACAAGAGTTTGAAAAGAGAAACATGAATTCTGCTTGTTCTTGAAGCAAGAACAAATACCAAATTTACAGTGAAATGGGGTGAAAGAATAGTCAAATCACTGAACCTTTATGAAAAGTTTATGAAGACAATGCCCCAAAGAAATCAGCAGCTTACAAATAGGCAATTGATTCTTAAGAGGGACAAGATAATGTTAAAGATGAAGCTTAGACTTGGGAGCCAAGATGGCCGAATAGGAACAGCTCCGGTCTATACCTCCCACCGTGAGCGACACAGAAGTCGGGTGATTTCTGCGTTTCCATTTGAGGTACCTGGTTTATCTCACTAGGGAGTGCCAAACAGTGGGTGCAGGACAGTCGGTGAGGCGCACTGTGCACGAGCCGAAGCAGGGCGAGGCATTGCCTCACTCGGGAAGTGCAAGGGATCAGGGAGTTCCCTTTCCTAGTCAAAGAAAGGGGTAACAGACGGCACCTGGAATATCGGGTTAGTCCCACCCTAATACTGCACTTTTCCAACGGGCCTGGAAAACGGCACACCAGGAGATTGTGTCCCGCACCTGGCTCGGAGGGTCCTATGCCCACGGAGTCTCACTGATTGCTAGCACAGCAGTCTGAGATCAAGCTGCAAGGCAGCAGCGAGGCTGGGGGAGGGGCGCCCGCCATTGCCCAGGCTTGCTTAGATAAACAGAGCAGCCAGGAAGCTCGAACTGGGTGGAGCCCACCACAGCTCAAGGAGGCCTGTCTGCCTCTGTAGGCTCCACCTCTGGGGGCAGGGCACAGACAAACAAAAAGTCAGCAGGAACCTCTGCAGACTTAAATGTCCCTGTCTGACAGCTTTGAAGAGAGTAGTGGTTCTCCCAGCACGCAGCTGGAGATCTGAGAACAGGCAGACTGCCTCGTGAAGTGGGTCCCTCACCCCCGAGCAGCCTAACTGGGAGGCACCCCCCAGTAGGGACAGACTGACACCTCATTCGGCCAGGTACTCCTCTGAGACAAAACTTCCAGAGGAACTATCAGACAGCTGAATTTGTGGTCTCACGAAAATTCCGCTGTTCTGCAGCCACCGCTGCTGACACCCAGCCAAACACAGTCTGGAGTGGACCTCTAGCAAACTCCAACAGACCTGCAGCTGAGGGTCCTGTCTGGTAGAAGGAAAACTAACAAACAGAAAGGACATCCACACCAAAACTCATCTGTACATCACCATCATCAAAGACCAAAAGTAGATAAAACCACAAAGATGGGGAAAAAACAGAGCAGAAAAACTGGAAACTCTAAACAGCAGAGCACCTCTCCTCCTCCAAAGGAACGCAGTTCCTCACCAGCAATGGAACAAAGCTGGACGGAGAATAACTTTGACGAGTTGAGAAAAGAAGGCTTCAGATGATCAAACTACTCTGAGCTACGGGAGGAAATTCAAAACAATAGCAAAGAAGTTAAAAACTTTGAAAAAAAATCAGATGAATGGATAACTAGAATAACCAATGAAGACAAGGGCTTAAAGGAGCTGATGGAGCTGAAAGCCAAGTTTTGAGAACCACGCGAAGATTGCAGAAGCCTCGGTAGCCAATGCGATCAACTGGAAGAAAGGGTATCAGTGATGGAAGATGAAATGAATGAAATGAAGCAAGAAGGGAAGTTTAGAGAAAAAGGAATAAAAAGAAACGAACAAAGCCTCCAGGAAATATGGGACTATGTGAAAAGACCAAACCTATGTCTGATTGGTGTACCTGAAAGTGACGGGGAGAATGAAACCAAGTTGGAAAACACTCTGCAAGATAATATCCAGGAGAACTTCCCCAATCTAGCAAGGCAGGCCAACATTCAGATTCAGGAAATACAGAGAACGCCACAAAGATACTCCTCGAGAAGAGCAACTCCAAGACACATAATTGTCAGATTCACCAAAGTTGAAATGAAGGAAAAAATGTTAAGGGCAGCCAGAGAGAAAGGTCGGGTTACCCACAAAGGGAAGCCCATCAGACTAACAGCTGATCTCTCGGCAGAAACTCTACAAGCCAGAAGAGAGTGGGGGCCAAGATTCAACATTCTTAAAGAAAAGAATTTTCAACCCAGAATTTCATATCCAGCCAAACTAAGCTTCACAAGTGAAGGAGAAATAAAATACTTTACAGACAAGCAAATGCTGAGTGATTTTGTCACCACCAGGCCTGCCCTAAAAGAGCTCCTGAAGGAAGCACTAAACATGGAAAGGAACAACCGGTACCAACCCCTGCAAAAACATGCCAAATTGTAAAGACCTTCCAGGCTTGGAAGAAACTGCATCAACTAACGAGCAAAATAACCAACTAACATCATAATGACAGGATCATATTCACGCATAACAATACTAACTTTAAATGTAAATGGGCTAAATGCTCCAATTAAAAGACACAGACTGGCAAATTGGATAAGGATTCAAGACCCATCAGTGTGCTATATTCAGGAAACCCATCTCACTTGCAGAGACACACATAGGCTCAAAATAAAGGGATGGAGGAAGATCTATCAAGCAAATGGAAAACAAAAAAAGGCAGGGGTTGCAAACCTAGTCTCTGATAAAATAGACTTTAAACCAACAAAGATCAAAAGAGACAAAGAAGGCCATTACATAATGGTAAAGGGATCAATTCAACAAGAAGAGCTAACTATCCTAAATATATATGCACCCAACACAGGAGCACCCAGATTCATAAAGCAAGTCCTGAGTGACCTACAAAGGGACTTAAACTCCCACACAATAATAATGGGAGATTTTAACACCCCACTGTCAACATTAGACAGATCAACGAGACAGAAAGTTAACAAGGATATCCAGGAATTGAACTCAGCTCTACATAAAGTGGACCTAATAGACATCTACAGAACTCTCCACCCCAAATCAACAGAATATACATTTTTTTCAGCACCACACCCCACCTATTCCAAAATTGACCACATAGTTGGAAGTAAAGCTCTCCTCAGCAAATGTAAAAGAACAGAAACTATAACAAACTGTCTCTCAGACCACAGTGCAATCAAACTAGAACTCAGGATTAAGAAACTTACTCAAAACCGCTCAACTACATGGAAACTGAACAACCTGCTCCTGAATGACTACTGAGTACATAACAAAATGAAGGCAGAAATAAAGATGTTCTTTGAAACCAACAAGAACAAAGACACAACATACCAGAATCTCTGGGACACATTCAAAGCAGTGTGTAGAGGGAAATTTATAGCACTAAATGCCCACAAGAGAAAGCAGGAAGGATCCAAAATTGACATCCTAGCATCACAATTAAAAGAACTAGAAAAGCAAGAGCAAACACATTCAAAAGCTAGCAGAAGGCTAGAAATAACTAAAATCAGAGCAGAACTGAAGGAAATAGAGACACAAAAAACCCTTCAAAAAATTAATGAATCCAGGAGCTGGTTTTTTGAATAGATCAACAAAATTGATAGACCACTAGCAAGACTAATAAAGAAGAAAAGAGAGAAGAATCAAATAGATGCAATAAAAAATGAAAAAGGGGATATCACCACCGATCCCACAGAAACACAATCTACCATCAGAGAATACTACAAACACCTCTACACAAAAAAACTAGAAAATCTAGAAGAAATGGATAAATTCCTCGACAAATACACCCTCCCAAGACTAAACCAGGAAGAAGTTGAATCTCTGAATAGACCAATAACAGGCTCTGAAATTGTGCCAATAATCAATAGCTTACCAACCAAGAAGAGTCCAGGACCTGATGGATTCACAGCCAAATTCTACTGGAGGTACAAGGAGGAACTGGTACCATTCCTTCTGAAACTATTCCAAGTGATAGAAAAAGAGGGAATCCTCCCTAACTCATTTTATGAGGCCAGCATCGTCCTGATACCAAAGCCTGGAAGAGACACAACAAAAAAAGGGAATTTTAGACCAATATCCTTGATGAACATTGATGCAAAAATCCTCAATAAAATACTGGCAAACCGAATCCAGAAGCACATCAAAAAGCTTATCCACCATGATCAAGTGAGCTTCATCCCTGGGATGCAAGCCTTGTTCAACATATGCAAATCAATAAATGTAATCCAGCATATAAACAGAACCAAAGAGAAAAACCACATGATTATCTCAATAGATGCAGAAAAGGCCTTTGACAAAATTCAACAACCCTTCATGCTAAAAACTCTCAATAAATTAGATATTGATGGGACATACCTCAAAATAATAAGAGCTATCTATGACAAACCCACAACCAATATCATACTGAATGGGCAAAAACTGGAAGCATTCCCTCTGAAAACTGGCACAAGACAGGGATGCCCTCTCTCACCACTCCTATTCAACATAGTGCTGGAAGTTCTGGCCAGGGCAATCAGACAGGAGAAGGAAATAAAGGGTATTCAATTAGGAAAAGAGGAAGTCAAATTGTCCCTGTTTGCAGAAGACATGATTGTATATCTAAAAAACCCCATTGTCTCAGCCCAAAATCTCCTTAAGCTGATTAGAAACTTCAGCAAAGTCTCAGGATACAAAATCAATGTACAAAAATCACAAGCATTCTTGTACACCAATCACAGACAAAGAGAGAGCCAAATCATGAGTGAACTCCCATTCACTTCAAAGAGAATAAAATACCTAGGAATCCAACTTACAAGGGATGTGAAGGACCTCTTCAAGGAGAACTACAAACCACTGCTCAATGAAATAAAAGAGGATACAAACAAATGGAAGAACATCCATGCTCATGTGTTGGAAGAATCCATATCGTGAAAATGGCCATACTGCCCAAGGTAATTTATAGATTCAATGCCATCCCCATCAAGCTACCAATGACTTTCTTCACAGAATTGGAAAAAACTACTTTAACGTTCATATGGAACCAAAAAAGAGCCTGCATCGCCAAGTCAATCCTAAGCCAAAAGAACAAAGCTGGAGGCATCATGCTACCTGACTTTGAACTATACTACAAGGCTACAGTAACCAAAACAGCATGGTACTGGTACCACAACAGAGACATAGATCAATGGAACAGAACAGAGCCCTGAGAAATAATGCCACATATCTACAACTATCTGATCTTTGAAAAACCTGACAAAAACAAGAAATGGGGAAAGGATTCCCTATTTAATAAATGGTGCTGGGAAAACTGGCTAGCCATATGTAGAAAGCCGAAACTGGATCCCTTCCTTACACCTTATACAAAAACTAATTCAAGATGGATTAAAGACTTAAATGTTAGACCTAAAACCATAAAAACCCTAGAAGAAAACCTAGGCAATACCATTCAGGACATAGGCATGGGCAAGGACTTCATGTCGAAAACACCAAAAGCAATGGCAACAAAAGGCAAAATTGACAAATGGGATCTAATTAAACTAAAGAGCTTCTGCACAGCAAGAGAAACTACCATCAGAGTGAACAGGCAACCTACAAAATGGGAGAAAATTTTCGCAACCTACTCATCTGACAAAGGGCTAATATCCAGAATCTACAATGAACTCAAACAAATTTACAAGAAAAAAACAAACAACCCCATCAAAAAGTGGGCAAAGGACATGAACAGACACTTCTCAAAAGAAGACATTTATGCAGCCAAAAAACACATGAAGAAATGCTCATCATCACTGGCCATCAGAGAAATGCAAATCAAAACCACAGTGAGATACCATCTCACACCAGTTAGAATGGCCATCATTAAAAAGTCAGGAAACAACAGGTGCTGGAGAGGATGTGGAGAAATAGGAACACTTTTACACTGTTGGTGGGACTGTAAACTAGTTCAACCATTGTGGAAGTCAGTGGCGATTCCTCAGGGATCTAGAACTAGAAATACCATTTGACCCAGCCATCCCATTACTGGGTATATACCCAAAGGACTATAAATCATGCTGCTATAAAGACACATGCACACGTATGTTTATTGCGGCACTATTCACAATAGCAAAGACTTGGAACCAACCCAAATGTCCAACAACGATAGGCTGAATTAAGAAAATGTGGCACATATACACCATGGAATACTATGCAGCCATAAAAAATGATGAGTTCATGTCCTTTGTAGGGACATGGATGAAACTGGAAAACATCATTCTCAGTAAACTATCACAAGGACAAAAAACCAAACACCGCATGTTCTCACTCATAGGTGGGAATTGAACAGTGAGAACTTATGGACAGAGGAAGGGGAACATCACACTCTGGGGACTGTTGTGGGGTGGGGGGAGGGGGGAGGGACAGCATTAGGAGATATACCTAATGCTAAATGACGAGTTAATGGGTGCAGCACACCAACATGGCACATGGATACATACGTAACAAACCTCCACATTGTGCACATGTACCCTAAAACCTAAAGTATAATAATAAAAAAAAAGAAAAAAAATAAAGATGAAGCTTACACTAGAAGACCATCCACATCCATTTTGAAGGACAAAAGTTAATCTTGTTTGTGCCCTAATTGAAGACTATTGACAATTAACAGCAGACACAATAGTTAATAATGTAAACATATCCATTTGTTCAGCTTACACAATTCCAGCTAAAAAATTAAAGTTGAGCCAACATTACACTTGATGGGTACCAAAAGCTCATCTGTGCACCCAGATGAGCTACAGACAAGAGGAGAGCTTTCCACAGAAATTTTGAGTAAGATCAAGGTCCTGAATCGTTTCTTTGAAGAATTGTAATAGCAGATGAAACATGGCTTTACTAGTATGATCCTGAAGACAATACACAATCAAAGTGATGGCTACCAAGATGTGGACATGGTCCAGGTCAAACCAACAGTAGACTGGTCAAGAACAAAGTCATGGCAAAAGTGTTTGGGGATGATCAAGGCATACTGCTTGTTGACTTTCTGAAGGACAAGAAGAATTGTAATAGGAGATGAAACATTTCTTTCATTATGAGAGCATTTTGAGAAAGTTAGCCAAAGCTTTAGCGGAAAATTTCCCAGAAAAGTTTTACCAAAGAGTTCTTCTCTACCATGCCAATGCTCCTGCTCATTCTTCTCATCCAATAAGGATAATTTTGTGGAAGTTTTGATGGGAAATTATTAGGCATCCACTTTATAGCTCTGATTTGGTTCCTTCTGACTTCTTTCTGTTTCCTAATCTTAAAAAATCTTTAAAAGGCACCCATTTTTCTTCCATTAATAATGTAAAAAAAGACTGCATTGTCTTGGTTTAATTCCCAGGAACTTAAACTCTTTAGGGATGGACTAAGTGGCTAGTATGATTGTTTACAAAATTGTCTTGACCTTGATGGAGCTTATGTGAGAAATAAAGCTTATATTTTTTATTTTTACCTTTTCATTTCATTTTCCACAAACTTTTTCAATATCTCCTCCTATATATGTTAAATATTTTTCTATGTAAAAAATGTTATATAATAAACATCTTAATGTAAAAATTATTGAGGTAGAGAAAGCTCAGAAAAAGAAGTCAGAAAAGCTAAGCCTAACAGAAAAAACCTGTGTTGACTCAAGGTTAATCAATTAAAGATGAGATTCATTCCTCCAATAATAGCAAGCAGCCTTACCTAAAGTAATTAGCAAATACTTTCTCTGAAGACTGAGGGCTGATGAGGTCAGATTGCTTCCTTGGACATTTACGAAAATCACTAATGTGACAGAAACAAATTGAGACCTTGTTATTAAACTGAATGAAAATGAGAAAAAGATGAGCTATGAAGAGCTAACATTTTAAAAAATCTCCCACAGTCAAAATAGGAGTTAATGTGAATTTAGAGTGCTACCTTGAGCCAATATGCCTGCCCTGACAGAAATGCAGATTCAATTCCTTGTAAGGAGGGTCTCCAGGTTGGGGAAAGGTGTGTCACCAAGTCACCTCAGCACGAGTGTCTTAAATCTCTTCTTCACTCAGATTCCCTGTTCATCAATAATTATTCTGATTGTAATTTGATTTTCCTTTTCCAAGTCATTTTTCCTACCCTGTTTCGTCCAGGGAGTAACAGAACTCTGAGACAAGTATGATCTTTTCATTTATAAATATGTATCTATGTGTGTGTGTGTGTTTAAATCATACACACAGTAGCAAAAGACAGTTCTGTGTGAGTCTGGCAGCATGAGGCAGCTGTCTCTAGACACCAACGCTTCCAGCCCAGCACACTATACAAAGACCATTGCTGAAACGCATTCCACATAATGATAAAACGATCTGTAGACAATTCCTGGCAATGCCTTTCAGAACTTGCCTGCAACTGAGTACAGATAAAGAAGTAAATCTGGACATAAAAATACATATTTGATCAAAAGGAAAAGATCCCAAGCAACTACCATCTGCACATGCATCTCTCTCTCATTGATATTGAGGATGATTTAGAATTAATATGCAGTCTAGGGAATCTCTCCTCTCTGCTTTCCCATGGAAATAGATACTTCCCATGGAAACAGAGCTACTCCCTCTTTGGGGGAGAGGGAGTGGCTTCAGCTATTAGCTTCTCTCTAAATCTCATCAAGTTCTACACCTTGCCATTGCTACCTTTCTCTCAACAATCATTCTGCTTGCACAGGATCAATTTCACCTTAGGACAGAATCACCAAATCTGAGTAATTATTGAACATTGTGGTCACTAATAGTTGATCCTAGAACACAGAGAGTTTTAAAAGTACATCAGAGGAAGCTATTTTATAATGCAACAGAAGCGCCACTTACTTACTTGGATAATTGAGGAGATAACTTTCATAATGCCCTAAAGATTGATATCCATGTTTTGTTTCACCCCCAATTAAATGTATGTAACTATTTGTAAAGGGAGGAGAGAAAGTGAGAACAAAAGCAAGATCAAATGGGCAAACAGACGTCAAAGAAAATATGTACTTCAGCCAAAATTTGGGATTATAGTATCCCTCATCTAGGTGAGAGGTTTTGTTACTACTGAGAGAACATGGTAAAGCTCTCCTTTTCCACTGAAGGATCCCAAAGGCCTAGTATGATGAGCTGGGAGACTGGCTTTAGCTGGTAGCACCTGCTCATACTCAGAATTTTCTAGTCTTTTTTTTTTTAATTTTGCATCTGACAAAGGTCCAATATCTATCATCTATAAAGAACTAAATCAACAAACAAAAAACAAATAACCCCATTAAAAAGTTGGAAAGGGACATGAACAGATAGTTTTCAAAAGAAGACATACAAGGGACCAACAAGCATAGAAAAATGCTCAGCATCACTAATCATTAGAGAAATGTACACGGAAACCACAGTGAGACACCATCTCACACCAGTCAGTATGGCTATGTTACAAAGTCACAAAATAACAGATGCTGGTGAGGTTGCAGAGAAAAGGGAATGTTTATACACTGCTGGTAGGAATGCAAATTAGTTTGGCCATTGTGATAAGCAGTTTGGTGATTTCTCAAAGAACTCAAAGCAAAATTAACATTCAACCCAGCAATCTCATTATTGAGTATATGACCAAAGAAATAAAAATCATTCTACCAAAAGGACACATGTACATGTATGTGCATCACAACACTATTCACAATAGCAAAGACATGGAATCAATCTAAATGCTCATCAATGGTGGACTGGAAAAAAAATGTGTTGCATACACACCATGGAATACTACACAGCCATAAAAAATAATGATATTGGCCAGGCGTGGTGGCTCACACCTATAATCCCGGAACTTTGGGAAGCTGAGGCAGGTGGATCACCTGAGGTCAGGAGATCGAGACCAGCCTGACAAACATGGAGAAACCCTGTCTCTACTAAAAATACAAAATTAGCCGGGTGTGGTGGTGCATGCCTGTAATCCCAGCTACTCAGGAGGCTGAGAGAGGAGAATCACTTGAACCTGGGAGATGGAGGCTGCAGTGAGCTGAGATCATGCCATTGCACTCCAGCCTGGGCAACAAGAGTGAAACTCTGTCTCAAAAAAAAAAAAAAAAAAAAAAAAGACATCAAGTCCTTTGAAGCAACATGGATGAAGCTGGAGGCCAGTATCCTAAGTGAATTAATGCAGGAACAGAGCCCTCACTTATAACTAGGAGCTCAACACTGAGTACACACAGACACAAAAAAAGGAACAACAGACACTGGGACCTACTTGAGGGTGGAGGGAGAAAGGAGGGTGAGGATCAAAAATCTACCTATCAGGTACTATGCTTACTACCTGGGTGGCAAAATAATCTGTCCACCACACCCCTGTGACATGCAATTTACCTATATAACAAACCTGCACATGTACCCCTGAACATAAAAGTTAAAAATCTAAGTGATTTTTTTTCTATTTGGCCTATAATACATCCATCAGAAAACAGAATTACACTGATTTTTCCCTCTACATGTGTGTAACAAAATCTTTTAGGAATGTAAAAATCCAATGTCTCCCCACCGCCAATATTTTAGGATAAAATAGAAGCATTGAGATAATGTGTCATACTTAACTGTAGTTTTGTGAATTTCAGAGCAGAAAGTAGGAGCTAAGTCAATTAGCACAATAGACAAATGTGAAGAAGAGAAAGAATAAAGTATAGCTAGATGTAACAGAGAAGAAAATCACTGAAATTTAATGTTAGGTTTTTTTTGCAACACATTGTGCTCTTCCCACAGATACTGTCAGATCAAGGAGAAAAATAACAGAGTCACATCACTTCCTAAAAAAATAGTCCAATGTCTTTAATAATCAGAGATTCAGCATTCAGCTTCTAAGGAAGGATTGACTCTTCCTGATTCCTTGGGGATTAGTCTTCATAACCACAGACAGAAGAACTCATAGCAATGAACCAGGAAGAAATTTTTAAAATATTTTATTCTAGAACACACAAAAAGTGCAGCAGTGATCTCATACTCATGGAATTCACTGGTCTTGCCACATTCCACACCATCCTGAAGCCGCTGGCTTGATAGGATGGTGGAATGGCCTTTTGAACACTCAGTTATAATGCCAGTTAGATGGCAATACCTTGCAAGGCTTGTACAAGGCCCTCCAGAAGGCTGTATATGCTCTGAATCAGCATCCAATATATGGTACTCTTTCTCTCAGAGCCAGAAGTCACAAGTCCAGGTATCAAGGGGTGGAGATGGGAGAGGCACCGTTTCCTATTTACTCATAGTAACTCACAAACAAAATGTATGCTTCCTGTTCATTAGACTTTATGCTCTGTTGGCTTAGACGTCTTAGTCCCAGAGGTAAGAATACTTCCACCAGGAGATACAACAATACTTCCATTAAACTAGAAGTTAAGATTGCCACTTTGGGCTCCTCATGCCTCTGAGTCAACAGCCAAGAAGGGAGCTATCATGTTGGCTGGGGTGACTGATCCTGACTACCAAGGGTAAATAGGACTACTACTCCGCAATAGAGGTAAGGAAGAGAAGTCTGAAATACAGAAGATCCCTTAGGGCATCTTTTAGTATTACCATGCCCTGTGATTAAGGTCAAGGAGAAACTACAACTACCCAATCCAGGCAGGATTACAAATGACCCAGACTGGTCAGGAATTAAGGTTTGGGTCACCCCACAGGTAAAGAGCCACAATGAGCTGAGGTCCTTGCTGAAGGCAAAGAAAATACAGAATGGGTAGTAGCAGAAGGTAGTTATAAATATCAGTTACAACTACATGACCAGTTACAGAAACGAGAATTGTAATTTCATGAGTATTTCCTCCTCATCTTGTTATGAATATATTTGGGTGTACATAGACATATATTAAGCAAATATATTTCATTTCTGATCTTATTTCCTTATCATATAACATGATATGTATTAACTTTATATCAGTATTTAACTATTGTTAATTTTATATCATAGTATTCAAGTGTAACTTGTAGGATATATGTGTATATATATATGTAATTTTATATATACATACATATACATATATAATTTTACATCATAGTATTCAAGCGTAACTTGTAGGATATAAGTGTGTGTGTGTGTGTGTGTGTGTGTCTGTGTATGTAACTTGTACATAGTATTCAAGTGTAACCTGTAGGATATCAGAAGAGAAAATGTCACTGAAAGACTTTACCTTCTCTTCTGAGGAAAGGATTAGTATTCCTTGTGTACGCAGGATCCTCCTATCATGGTAGGTGGAATTACGGCCTGGTTTTTGTCTTTATTTGAAGGTTAGGAATGGTTTAAGGGGATTCATATGGGTGCCAAGCTTACAAGGAGTAAATTGTGATGTTAATTTTATGTGTCAACTTGACTGAGCTAAGGAATATGCAGATTGCTGGCAAAACATTATTTCCCAGTGTGTCTGTGAGGCTGTTTCTGGGAGAGATCAGCATTTGAATAGACAAACTGAGTAAAGAAGATTGCACTCACTAAGGTGGGTGGAGGTAATCCAATATGTAAATGGAACATAAATATGGAAGAAGGGTGAATTTGCTTTTTTTCTTTGTCGGAACTGAGACATCCAAGTTCCTCTGCCTTTGGACATATATAATCCTGGTTCTCAGGCCTTCAGACTCAGACTGGGACTTATACCACCAGCTCCCTTTTTTCTCAGGCCTTTGGACTTGGAAGGAATTATACTACCAGCTTTCCTGGTTCTGCGCCTTGCATATGACAGACTGTGGGGCTTCTCAGCCTCTATAATCACATAGGCCAATTCCTATAATGAATTTCCCCATATATATCTATATTATTGTGGGGATTCTCGGCCCCCATAATCACATAAGGCAATTCCTATAACAAATTTCCTCTTCCATATATCTGTCTGTCTGTCTATCTATCTATCTATCTATCTATCTATCTGTCTATCCTATTGGTTTTATTTCTCTGAGGAACCCTGACTAATATCCCAGGGTAAGAAATCTACAGAGATGTGAAAAACTATTCCCTATTAAAAAAAAAAGCATCAGCTACTAACCAGCTGGTACAGAATTGAGTGGATCCCTAAATCTTAGTAAGGTCTAAGTGCAATGAACTTGCCGAGAGAGAGAGTGAAGCTAAAAGCATGACTACAGTTTGTGTGAGCAGTAACTATTTTTGGCTTGTGGTGTGATGATGCTGTAGTAATCAGAGAAAATCTTGTTCACAAGCTTCCACCTGGATTTTTAAAACATTTCAGCGGAAACAACCAAGTGTCAGTCTTTCAGCAGCTGACTGCTTGCATCACCTTTCTTTCTTTCTCCAGCAGTCTACTTTGGATCTTTCACTACCCCTTAGCAGCTCCTCCAGCATTGTGAAAAACATAGATGAAATTCAAATTAAGCCATTTTGCCTTCAACTGCCAGTTTGATAAGGCAAGAAAATGGACATATTGCAAACTTATTTTTATGGTAGTTATCCGTAGAAGAATTGTAATTATCCCCACATTCATGGTAGTAACATCTGCTCATTACACCACTGTCCTTTTCCAACCATTATACTTGCAATTCATCACTTCCTGAATGTGAAAGTAATAATCTCTCCCCAGAGGAAACCAAGGATTATTATTGCCATTCTTTGTTGAGACCAAGAAACGCAGCCAAACTCTAGTTTTTGCCTAAGGGTAAATCTTATGGGATTCATGAATATGAATTAAAAGTAGTGTGTGGTAAAGACTACAGTGATCTCTAGTCTGAGAGTAAAAGATGATTTGTTCCAAGTCAGTGACTACCTGTGACTCATATTCCCTTTAGCATTGCACAGCAAAAAAAACCACACTGGATTGGGAGTTAGAGGCCCAGGTTCTAACCCTGTCTCTACTACTCCTCTTGCCTCTTGCAGAAGTCATATAATCTCTCCAGACCTTATGTCTCTTTCTAAATTTTAATTTATACTCTAGCTAAGGTCTCTCCTAGCTGTGACCTTCTTTGAGTCCTTCCCTCTAGCAGCTCTATGCTTTCACTAACCAAATCTTGGAAAAGTGCAAGATGCAACTTTGAAGGCTTAATTAAAGGCGATTGCAACCTCTGCCAAGTTGGGAATCACCTACAGCTGTTAGTCTAGCCTTGCGCCTCTAGGGAGACAGTCAGTCAGAAAAATTTCTTAATAAATAGGGCTAGCCCTTGGCTAAGCAGTCAGATAGGTGGAATTTGTGTCTTACACTCCTCCCAATTTCTATTTCAGAGTACCCTTCATGCCAGCCAATTTTCTTATATCCCACAGAACCAGCCTTTAGCAGTCAACTAAACCATAGGATGTAGGTGGCTAATAAGCCTAAGGTAGGATTTCTTCTTAAAACTATGTTGGAACAGAAGATTCTTAGAGAATGAAAAAGACCCAACAGTGTTCCCAGCATGTGCCTCTCTTTTAGTCTTCCCTTCCACCCTTCCAGTTGCTGAGGCCCAATTCTTAAGTGCTATCCTGGGTTCCTCTTTCTATCATGCCCATCACGTAGTCCACCAGTAAATCCGATCAGCTCCATTATTGAAGTAGATCCAAAATCCAACTATTCTTCATCATACCCATTATTATTATTCTAATCAAAGCCTTTGCATTTGAGGGGTAGTATATACAGGGAAAAAAGGATAAGCAAAGAGAATCAGGCTTGGTTTAATGCAGAAGTCAGCAGACACTAGAAAGAATTCATTTTCTGAGAAAGAATGCCATATATATCTATATATATTTTAACAACTTAGCAGCCAGTACTGAGGGGAACATGCTTCTCATCCAGCTTTGGCAACAGCCTCCTAATCAGTCTGCTTCTGCCGGTGCCCCTGGGAAGGCTATTTTCATCCCAGCAGGCTGTTCTACAATGGCTGCCAAAGTAAGCCAGTTAACAGGCAAATAAGATTATGGTCGAAACTCCCCCATAGCTTCCCATCTCTCTTGGATTCAAGCCAGAATCTCATCCATTGTATACTTATCCCTGTGTACTGGCCCCCCTGACATCTCTGACCTCACCTCCTCCACTCACCTTACTGCTCCTACTCCCCTGCACCAGCTCCCTCCTCATTCCTCAGATACACCAGGCATGCAGCTTAGGACCTTCATGCTTGCTGTCCTTGCTGCCTTCTCTGCTTGGAAACTCAGCCCTCAGGGACCTGCAAGGCTTGCTTTCTTGTGACATTCAGTCCACTATCTCTTCCAGAGACTTTTGCAAACCACATTATATAAGAGTGTACCACACACACACACACACACACTTGCACACAAACACACCTCCCCCATCCCCTTATTGTTTTTTGTCGTTTCACTTTTCACCACCTGATGTCATATATATTTGCTTATTACAGGTTGAATGTCCCTTATCTGAAAATCCAAAATGCTGCAAAATGTCAAACTTTTCGAGTACCAGTATGATGCTCAAATAAAATACTCATTGGAGCATTTCAGATTTTGGATTTTCAGATTAGGGATGCTGAATCAGTAAGTATGATGCAAATATCCCCAAATCACAAAAATCTGAAACTTGAAACACTTCTGGTCCCATGCATTTGAGATAAGCGATAATCAACCTACATCTCTTATTCTCCTGTCCTCCTTCCCTCCACCAGAGCAGAGCTGCCTCTTGTTTGTTGTTGGACTTTTGCTGCTGGGACAGTGCCTGATATGCCATAAACACTCAGATACTTATGACAATGAATAGACTGAGGGATGGATGAACCATTCTCTAATCCAAGGAAATACACGTTGGTCCTTCTTCCAGCTTCTCCTCAGAACACATCTACTGTTATATTCTAGAAAGATCATAACCAAATGGCATCCAGCCCTGGCAGGACAGGCTTTGCTTCAATCCCTCCTTGCAATGAGGTAGTATATTGCTAGCAATTACCTACATATGACATTTCCTCTTTTTTTCTTGCTCTACTATTGGTTTTGTCTAGATGCATCAAGGTATACTTAACTGACATGTACTATGGTCATACAATCTTACATTCAATCTAAGTCTATTAAAATAATTTCTAAGAAAACGCTCTAAGAAGAGGAGTTTTTAGTGTGTCAAAACTCTAATTTCAATTGTCTGGGGCCCTGAGCCCCAGTTCAAAACAACAGACTAGTTTATATTTACTGATAGAAAAGTGAAAAGAACGAGAATTCATTAAGTCTCCACCAGCAACAAGCACTGTGCTCAGAGCTTGTTAAATGCTATCTCAGCAAATCTATGGTATCTCTATAAATCATCCCATGATTTCAATCATATAAATGAAGAAAATGATGCCTGGGGTGACTTTAAAAACTTAGCCAAAATTATAGAATCGAGAATCTGACACCTATCTGAATCCAAAATTCATTCTCCTTCTACACCAAAGACATAACATTCACACCATTCAGGGGAAAAATCAGTCCTTTTTCCTTCTCATGCACAAGCCCATGACTAATATTATTTGGCTAAGGATTTTCTTAGGGGTCAGAAGAGTTCTAAAGAGGTATTCTCAAGCATGAAATCCACAGCCTCTGAAACTGAACTTACCTAGCACGCACAGGGATTTGATCGGTTTTCATGGGAAATTACTTCCAGCTTAGGAAAACTCAAGCACAGAATGAAGACGTATCTACATATTAATGTCCACATAAGTTTAAAAACCACTGAAAACAATTATCCCAGACTCGTTTTCTGAAATGCTAATAAGAACTGGTTTCCAAATATTAAGTAGTACCTGGTAGCTTCTGGGAGTACAAACTGAACCTTCCTCCTTCTCTGCAGCCATTTCAGAAGCCCAGCCTTTTATTCAGGTGCCACTTGAGGTGCACTGGGCAGGTGCTGGGGACACAGCAGGGAGCAGCAAGCACTGTGCTACTCCTTTCCTACTTATGGTCTGATGTAGCAAGCAGACAATTATGTGAATCTTTAATTACTTTTTTGTTAAATGCTATCAACAAGTGCAGAGTTGTGCTATTACAGAACCTATAATCCCTGCTAAAGTGGTCACGATAGCCCTTCTTGAGAAAGTAATGTTTGAGCTGAGAGCTAATGCATGAAGAGACATGTCTTAGGTGGAGGGATTGGGAAGTGGTGGCTGAGAGTCAGTTTTTTCAGGCAGAGAGAGCAGCTTGTAGCAAAGCCCTGAAGTGGGAAGGAGACGGATACATCTGAAGAGCTAAAGGGAGGCCATGTGGCTGGAAGCTGAATTTGAGAAGAGTGAGAAGAGGAGAAGACTGCAGTGAGATGAAGCTTCCCAGATGGAAAGAGCTTGAGAGGGATTCTGGGATGGACTCCAAGAGCTGTAAGAAGTAAGGAAATGTTTTAGGCAAGGGTGCCTCATTCAGATTTGCATTTTGAAGGGTTCACCATAGACGTAGTATGGACAGTGGCTTCATGCAATGGAAGTTAATTAAACATAGGTGGAGGAGGTGGAGCTGATAAATACAAAGAAGACAGCGAGAATGCGAAGGCCAGAAAAAAATAAGAGTAGCAATGAATTTGTATAAAAGTCAACGCATTTGGGATATGTCTACAGGATAGAATCAACAGAACCTAGTGATACATTGGATATAAAAGATAAGGGAGGGGGGTGTCAAAAATGACTCCTAGATTTCCAGCAGGTTGGCTGGATGGTCACACTGTGTCCTGGGGAGGGAAACACAGCAGGAGTACATTTGAGGAAGGGGCATGGAAAGCATGAATTCATATTATACTTTGACTCTGAGTTGCCCATGAGACATCCAGTGGGATGTTGAGTGAGCAGTTGGGTATTTGAGATCACTCCGAGGAGCTATCATCTGGACTTGGGACTTAAATGTGGAAATGGATGCAATCACTTGGGAAAGGAACATAAAGTATTAAGAGGATGGAGTCATGACAAACTAAAATACTTAAAGGTCAGGTAGAAAAGGAATGAATTAACAAAGAGACATGGTGGAATTTCATCACATGCTGCCTTGGTATTATAGCTCCCCTTGAAAATGCCAGTGAACTTGTTTAGGTGAACCCATTAAAGTAAGGCATACCCAGGAAATCAGAATAAACAGTGTTTTCAACACTTTTTCTAATAGCAGAGAGAGCCAAGACAGGTCTTTGTGAATCAGCCAAAACAAAAATTGTTTATGTACCCAGCCATAATTACATAAGGCATTGAGTTTGCCCTGATCCTTATCCCTTCCAAAAACACATTTTTATTTTTTACTATTTCCATTCCAATTTTGACAATTTATTCCTATTCTTTTTCTGTACTACTTCTGTTCTACTAGAAGTGTGGTTAATTGGTATCATTTGTTTGGCAAAGTAATTCTCTATTGTACAGTCATCCGTTGTTATCCAAGGGGGATTGGTTCCAGGACCCCACACAGATACCAAGATCTGCAAATGCACAAGTCCTTTATATAAAATGGTTTAATATTTGCATATAAACTACACACATTCCCCCGATACTTTAAGTAATCTCTAGATTACTTATAATACCAAACATACTGCTTACACATCACTTCATGTGTGGATTTGACATAGTATTCAGTGCATGGGAAGTTCAAGCTTTGCTTTTTGGAACTTTGTGAACTTTCTTTCCCCAGTATTTCAATCCATAGTTGGTTGAATCCGTAGATGCAGAACCCACAGATATGGAGGGAAGATTCCAGTTTATTTTAAATAAAACATTATTCTTTCTTCTTCCTTTCCTAGAAAGAACTCTTATTCTGAATTTAGTGTTTATACACCTGCATTTCTTAATACATTTACCAAATATTTTCAAACCTATAAAGTTTTGCATGATTTTAATTTTATAAATGGCATCAAATTGTATTATTCTGCAACTTGTTTTTCTGGCTGAACACTATGTTTTTTATGTATACCCATGTTGATACTGGCAACTCTAGTTGATTCATTTTAACTGCTGTATAGTATTCCAGGGGATGACTTTGCCACCATTTTTTCTCTTTTCTTGTTGAGCATTCAGGTTGTTTCATTCTTTTTGCTATTGCACACAGCTATAATTATTTTCATACATTTCTTCTATGTACATTTGCTATGGTTTCTTTGAAGTATGAACCAGAATTGTCAATTTGCTGGCCAAAGAGTATACACATATTTGACTTTACTAGTTATTATCAAGCTACCCTCCAAAGAGTCACCAGAAATGTTTGAATTCTCACAGAGTAGATGTACTGGGATGAGATGAGCACAGGATACCAAGGGCACCACAGAGGATACCAAACAGACTGAGGAGGGAGAAGGACCATAGAAGGAGAGTACATCTGAGCTAGGATTTGAAAAATGAGTGGGAACACACCAGAGAGAAAAAGCATCCATGGTTTTAAACAAAAGCAAAAGAGAACATGGCAAGTTCAACGAATGGAGGGTATTTTGAAATGTTAAGAAACAGATATAAGGGGAGAGTGGAAAAAATTCTACAATACTCAAAGAAATGGAAAGACTAGCTGTAGATTATAAAAGACCTTGGCTGGGCACAGTGGCTCATGCCTGTAATCCCAGCACTTTGGGAGGCCGAGGTGGATGGATCACCTGAAGTCAGGAGTTCAAGACTAGCCTGGCCAACATGGTGAAACCCTGTCTCTACTAAAAATAAAAAAAAATAGCCGGGCGTGATGTCACGTGCCTGTAATCCCAGCTACTTGGAAGGCTGAGGCAGGAGAATCACTTGAACCCAGGAGGCAGAGGTTACAGTGAGCCAAGATTGTGCCATTGCACTCCAGCCTGGGCAACAAGAGCGAATTTCCATTTCAAAAAAAAAAAAAAAAAAAAAAAAAAGGCCTTGTGCCATGTGCAGGAGCTTGGACTTGATCCTTCAGGTGATGGGAAGTGCTCGGACAACATTTATTTTGCAGGAAAGTGGTAGTATTAGGATTTTTCCCTCAGTAAGATTCCCCCTGGGTCTTATATGGATAGTGATTAGGAGTAGGCAAGAACAAAAGCAAGACTGTCAATTAGATTTTTGCAGGTTGATGATCCAGGCTGCAAAGAATGGTCCTTTAACCTAACAGTAGTGGGGATAGTGAGGGGGAAATGAAGGACATTAAAAAAGTGTTCAACAGAATGTGAGGGATAAATCAAAGGTGAATCTCGTGGTGCCAAGCAAATAGGGAATTAAGGAGGAAGAGATTTGGGGAGTGTAATTTGAGGACGGGGAGAAAAGATGACAATTTCAGTTTTATGTTTATTGAGTTTAAGGCTCACATGGAACAGCCAAGCAGAGAATGAGGGCTTGGAATTCAGGTGAGAGATCTGGGCTTGAGATACACATTTAAGAATTATCAACTTACAGATAGAAAGTAAAGTCATGGCAATGGATTGGAGTGTTTAGAAAGAGTGTATGGAGGATTGTAAGATCAGAAAGGATGGGCAGAACCTTAGGAAGCACCAAAACAGAAAATAAATAAGGTGATAGAGGCTTAAAAAGAGACAGAGAGACTGGCGGGAAAAATATGGAAAAAGTCCAGGAGAATGTGGTGCTACCCAAGGAGCCAAAAGTTTTAAATGAAAAAGAGTCTCCAGTGACAAACGGTCCAGAGATCACTAACAAAATATCACCAAAAAGCGTTCGTTGGACTTAGACACAATGTGATCACTGGTGATCTTGGAAAGGGCAAGTACTTCTGAAGTCACCAGCATATGAACTATCTCTAATTCAACAAGATATGGATATTTATAGAGTATTTGTACCACCACCACACACAAAAAATGGTTGTTTCCTTTAACTAAAGCAAGTCAATTTATCTTCTTAGGCTCCAATTTGTTCAGCTGAATGAGGAGTAGGTCACATTAAGTGAGAAATAGGGCAGTCCCAGAGCTCAGAAGTGATCATGTTATCTCCCCAGATATATTTTTATTTTCTTCATTTAATTTTCATTTCTAGGATTTCTGTTTGTTTTTTAGGGTATCTGTCTCTCTCAGATCATGAATTGATTTCTTGATTTATTCACACTGTTCATCTGTGTTCTCTTGTATCTCACTGAGTTTCTTTAATATTATTATTTTGATTTTTTCAGTCGTTTCATATATTTTCTTTCTGGTGGAATCTGTTGCTAGGGAATTATTGTGTTCCTTTGGAGATGTCATGTTTTCTTGCCTTTTCATTATTCTCTTTTGTACTTCTGTTGCTATCTGTGCAGCTGGTGTAACAGTTGCTTTTTCTAATTTTATGGATTGACTTTATAAGAAAACACTTTTTCCTATAGATGTATCTATAGTGTTGGTTGGGTGAGGTGCTTTGGCTTTCATTCTGGGTGAGTGTAATAGTGTAGTCTCCATATAATTTCTTTGTAATCAGCACAGTGGAGTTCCTCATTGGCTTAGGTTGTTAGTGAAGGCTGTGGTGAGGCTTTGCTGGGAAAACGACACCAAGTGGGCCAGTCCTTGGATACCAGTGGTAATAGTGGCGGGCCAGGCATGCCAGTCCTTGGGCCCCCGGGTGGCATAAATGGGCACTGGTGGTAATGAAAGCCAATCTTTGGCCTCCAGGTGGCTTGCTCAGGTACCAGCAGTGGCAATAATTGGCTAGGCAGGTGGGCAGGTCTCCAGGTTTCTGAGTGGCATGCATAATGTCAGTGGTGGCTGTAGCCATGGCATGCCAGCCCTCAGGCCCCTGTGTGGCACATATGGGTGTTGGAGGTGGTCGTAGCAAGCTGGATGGGCCTTTCCCCAAGCCAAAGGGAGATTTTTAAGAACAAGAATCATTTGTACTTATCCATTCAATATTTATGTCATCTCTACCAAAATTTTTTGATTGTACATTATTTTTCTTAAAGTTCAAGCTATTCTCTTAATTTTTTTATCTCAAGACAAAATAATTATTAAACAATTTTTTGAGCTGAGCAAATCTAGCCCCTTTTTTCTTTATAGTGTTTTGGCAAGATCTAAAATTAAAAATTCTTTCGGTAGTCTTTTCAATATTTTAAAAATATTTTTGTTGATTTTTAAATATTTAAACAACTAAATTGAGTTTAAGTAAGCAGATCATTACTGGGTACAGCCGCTATACTATATATTCCTTAGGATGTACCACAAAAAGGCATTTATCTCAATGACACCATCCCCACAAGGGAAATGAAATAAAATGCTTGCTGCCAATATGAACATGTAAAGGTCAGGTTTCCTTTACTATGATAAAGGTCAAACAAGTGGGCCCAATTGAGTTAGGCATTAAAGAGCACATGTGGATCAAATCTGAACTCCCTCAAAGTTTGTGCTTAATTGAATTCAAATACCTGAAACTGCTTTTGAAAAAAAAAAAATACACTTGTTGTCTTTCAAGAAAGACACCTTTAAGATAGGACATGAGACTTCTTGAATATGTCAGTGCTCTTTCAAAAGAGCCCTAAAATTCTAAGTAAAATTTGTTGAGTTAAGCAAGGTTGGACCAACTCTACTCTTATGCTCTATTGGGAGGAAATTTATTTTTTTAGTGTTGACAGTGCAAGCCAACTTCAGACCTCATGGATATGTTTGTGGCTTTCCTTGTAATAAAGTGAAAGTAAAGGAAGGAGCTATGCATAACTGATCAGAGAGGAAAAGATGGTACATTTGAGAAGAAAAGAGAGACATAAATTTACTGAATTTTTACTGTGGATCAAACATGGTTCAACGGCTTCACATGAAGTCTCTTTTAACTCCTAAAAAACTCTATTTAAGTATCACTATTACACAATGAAACTAGCTCAGAGAAGTAACTTGCCCAAGATTGCATAACCTGTAAGAGGTGAAACCAGGGTTGTAATCCAGGTCTACCTGGTTCAGAGCCCAACTTATTCTTCTGTTCTGGGAGTAAGGGGGCAAGGAGGCCACGTCACAGAAGAATGTCATAAGGACACCTGACTGTTGCATACCCATGTTCATAGCAGCATATTCACAAGAATGAAAAGAAGGAAGCAACTCAAGAATCCATTGACGGATGAACGGATAACAAAATGGGGTATATACATAAAATGGAATATTATTTAGCCTTTAAAAGGGAGAAAATCCTGACACTTGCTACAATATGAATGAAGCTTGAGGACATTATGCAAGGTGAAATAAGTCAGTCACAAAAACACAAATATTGTATAAGTCCACTTATATGAGATACCTTAAGTAGTCAAAATCATAAAAAGAAAGTAAAATGGTCCTTACCAGGGACTAGGGGGAGGGGCAAATGGGGAGCTGTTTAATGAATATAAAGTTTCAGGGTCTGGCGTGGTGGTGGCTCACGCCTGTAATCCCAGCACTTCAGGAAGCTGAGGCAGGTGGATCACCCGAGGTCAGGAGTTCAAGAGCAGCCTGGGCAACATGGTGAAACTCCGTCTCTACTAAATATGCAAAAATAGCTGGGCATGGTGGTGGGCACCTGTAATCCCAGCTACTCAGCAGGCTGAGGCAAGAGAATCGCTAGAACCCAGGAGGTGGAGGTTGCAGTGAGCCAAGATTGCACCATTGCACTCCAGCCTGGGTGACACAGCAAGACACTGTCTCAAAAAAAAAAAAAAAAAGAATGTAGAGTTTCAGTTTTGCAAGATGAAAAGACTTCTGGAGATCGGTTATACACAGGAATGTGAATATACTTAACACTACTGAATTGTACATTTAAAAATCATTAAGACAGTAATTTTATATTATGTATATTTTACAACAATAAAAAAAAAAAAAAACCTGTATGAGTTGAATTGTTTCCTTCACCTTTACCAATTACTTCACTTTCTTTTCTACTCAGTGTTATCCGCCAAGGTGGGTGGATCACCTGAAGTCAAAAGTTTGAGACCAGCCTGGCCAATATGGTGAAACCCTGTCTCTACTAAAAATATAAAAATTAGCCGGTCATGGTGGCACGTGCCTGTAATCCCAGCTACTCAGGAGGCTGAGGCAGGAGAATTGCTTGAACCTGGGAGGTGGCAGAGATTGCAGTGAGCCGAGATCATGCCACTGCAGTCCAGCCTGGGAGTTCCTTTGCAAGGCAGGAATTGAGATCAATGAAATGAAGCTTCCACACAGACATACAACCTGTTCAAAGGAAAAAAAAATCCTAAAAACAAGAATATCCCTCCACTACACTAAACAGCCATTTATTTAAAGGACACAAATTCTTTAATAGAATTTACGTAGTCCATTGGAGATGGGTTCCTACATGATTTGTTTGTAGCTGATTTTTTAGCCAGGCATCTCAGGTTGAAAGAGAGGTCACTATATTTAACAAACTTCAAAGCACTCAATGTGTATCAGGAACAATTCTAAGCACTTCACAGATGTAAACTTAATTAGTCCTCACAACTCTATGAAGTGGTATGATTATTATCTTCATTTCATAAGTGAGTGAATTAGGGCATTGAGAGGTTAAGTAACTTGCCCAAGGTCAAACAACTAATAAATGGCAGAATCAAGATATTAACAAAAGCAGTCTGGCTCCAGAGTTTATGCTATGTAACTGGTCACTTGGATTTTTTTGTGGGCCTTCAAATACTATATACAAATATATTAAAAAGTAGGGATACAAGAAATTTTTTTGAAGTTTAAATTTCATTGTTTTCTTTCAAACTTGCTGGCGTTGCTAAGTAACTTTGTATTTAGGCTCATATGGAGATAAGATTAAAGTCTAAATGTGATGCTCAAGCCAGCTAGCTCTGCTGCCCTCCCCACAACCCTCCTGCCAATAGATTCTGCTTCTATCTACCCCAGGTCTACCCTAAGTTCTACTTCAAACCTAAGCTCCTTATTGCCCTTTGACTCCTGACTGGGCTTCCCTGGAAAGTGTCCATACCATTTTCCTGACCTAATTTCTCCCACTCGGAACACAGCTGTTGAATTTAGTTTCCACCGATTGCCCTGATCCATCTGCGGGTCTCTCCATTCACAGTTTCAGTTGTCTGCTCATCCCCCTTTGTTTTGAAGCTCACCCACATCATGCCTCCCTTCCAGAGCCTCTTGTCTCCTATTTTGTTCTCCGAGGTTTTGTTCAGAGCCCAACTTATTCTCCTATTCTGGGAGCAAGGCACGTGTTTCCTGACCCATTGTCTTTTTTCTGGCCAACCTTCCATTTCTCTGGCACCAACACCTTAAGGTTCTCAACCCACATGGCATCATGGCAAGGGGCATTTTCCTTCACGCTCTGCTGTCAATGTCTTTATCTCCTTGTCCTGAAACTCACCCAGCTGCTTCAAAAAGATAGGCCAGCTCTGTAATTTTCTTTATGATTTTGAATTTTAAAAATCTATCTGGGGTGGGGCGTGGTGGCTCACGCCTGTAATCCCAGCACTTTGGGAGGCCAAGGTGGGCAGATCACCTGAGGTCAAGCGTTTGAGACCAGCCTGGCCAATATGGCGAAACCCCGTCTCTACTAAAAATACAAAAATTAGCCAGGCATGGCGGCATGTGCCTGTAATCCCAGCTACTCAGGAGGCTGAGGCAGGAGAATTGCTTGAACCTGGAGGCAGCAGAGATTGCAGTGAGCCGAGATCATGCCACTGCATCCCAGCCTGGGCAACAGAGTGAGACTCTGTCCAAAAAAAAAAAAAAAAAAAAATCTATTTGGGGCAGAAGGTAAGAGAGTGTATGATCAAGAAAACAACTGATCATAGTGACCATTTTGTCAGCTGTGCCCATTAACCATGCATTGTTTGAGCTAAACAATGCAAGTCACATTTGATCCTGTAGGATTTAAAGCAGGGGTGGGTGAACTTTTCTGTAAAAGGCCAGGTAGTAAGTATTTTAGGCTTTGTGGGCTATACAGTCTCTGTGCCAGCTACTAAACTCTGCCTTTGCTGGGTGAAAGCAGCCATAGATGGGAAAAAAAAAAAAAATGGGTGTGGCTTTTTCCAATAAAATTTTATTTACAGAAACAGACACTGGGCTAAACTTAGCCCATAGACCATAATTTGCCAGCCCCTCAGTCAAAGCATTAAAACCCTTTGTGGTGTTTTTGAGCTTTAACATGGGTTTCCATGAAATTAGAGCCCCTCTTAATTGTTTCTTAGACCATACTTCATTAACTCTTCACTTCAGTAAAAATAAAATTAAAGTAAAATAAGAAACAGGATCCCTCACATAATTTGGCATATTCTCTTAAGCATAAGAATACATCTAAGACATGACAACCACTCGCTTCCAAAAACTGATAAACATTTGCTAGCACATACAGTGCTTCAATCAGGTACTTTTTTACTTCCACAAAGCACACCCTTTTACAAAGTGTTCATGAAGGATCTCCAGTCCATGTCTTGCCAAATACAGTTTTGAGACAGCAAAACAAACGTTGTGCAGGCATGCCAATAATTGAGTATGCGAGAAGCACATAGGGCTGAGGCCTCGAGGAACAGTGGTTTGCCAATACCTGCCGTAGTGAAAATTTTCACAATTTGGAGCATTCTTGGCTATTCTACATTGTCCCCACAAGGCTCTGAGGTGCTCATTCATTAACTCATTTTTTTCATTTGTTTAACAAATGTTTTGGAGGACTGTCTTTGGGCCAGCTATGTGGGTAGGCACTTGGAATCCAATGGCAAGGCAAAGACAGAAAGACAAAATAACTAACTAAATGAATGAATAAATAAATAAAACACAAAAATCAGAAAGGCATACAGAGAGAAGGGAGAGAAAAGAAAAGGACCAGTTTCTGACTTTGAAGAGCTGATAGTCTAGTGTATGGTAGCCAACAGAGCTTCCCATAATGGTGGAAATGTTCTTTATTCTCTGCTGCCCAATATGATAGCCACTAGTCACATGTGGCTCTTGAATACTTGAAATGTGTCTGGTGTGACTAGGCAACAGAACTTTCTATTCTATTTAATTTTAATTAACTTAAAGTTAAATAGCTACATATAGCTAGTAGCTACTATATTAGACAGTACAGGTCTAGAGGGAGAAATACTTGAATCAAATAAATGTAACATTTTACCTGTGTTATGTGCTAAGAAGGATATTAAGTACCAAGTGCTCTGAGAACTAATAAGAAGATTTGACCAATTAAGTAAGTTCAAGAAACACTTCCCTAAGGAAGTGGCAAAGGAGAAGAAATCAGAAAGAAGAGTAAGGTTCAGTCAGATGGAGTGAGGTGTCACATAAGGCAATCCAGGTGTTAACTAAGGGAAAATAATATTATGTAATATTAGTGTGGCTGAAGCAGAGGGCATTAGGGGAGTAAGAGCCAGATCTTACATGGCATCACAGGCCATGTAAGGGATTTTGGTATTTAGCCTAAGGACACGGTTTAAAGCTAGTAAGAATGGAAAGTTTGGGTGTCTGAGGTTACTGCATTTGCATTTTGAAGTGCTCTCCTTGGTTGTAGTGTATGGAACACACTGAAGGATGGCCACCAGAGAAAGCAGGCAGAGACCGGTAAATTATCTATTGCAGTGGTCCAAACGGCCAGTGATTGCATATGGCTTGAATTCAGACAGATGTATGGGATATGTAGAAAACAAAATTGACAAACCCTGGAAGAAAACTGGATGTGAGAAATAAGGAAAGAAAATCCAGCTTCAAGGATAAAAGTCCAGCTTGCACATCCTCATGGATAGAGGTGTTGTTAACTAATCAGAAAATACAGGGGGAAGAGCAGGTTTGGGGGTGATTATGTTAGTTGTGTCTTCAACATGTTGAGTTTGAGGTTCTCAGAGACATCCAAATGGTCTGTTGAATAGGCAGAAGAGTAAAAAAGAAGTATGAGTTGAATAGACATTGGAGAAATTTCTAGAATAGAAATTTGTTGAAAATTCATTAGTGAATATTTTATTAGTACTTCTTTCACTATGATAATGTAAGGTATTCTTGGGAGCTGCTATAAATGTTTGTTAAAGCACTCAGGGTAGTATGTACAAATAGAATACATCTAAGGCAATGCAGTAATTACAATAGTATTTTAAATGGGAGGAGATCAGAAACTATTCAGAGATGGAAAATACTGTTGAGGTTAATTTGTAAAATTTTCATAAGACTAAAATTTCCTAAAGAGATGGGAAACAAAGCATGATAAATTTACATACAGCGATGCTCAATGCAATTAGAAAGGAACAGGAGAGATGGAAAGGATTCAATTCAAGATGAGGTCTCAGAGAACTCAACTGAGTTGTTCCCTAGAAGAGAACAATGTAGCTCACGTATAACAGAAAGCAACAAATGTACAGGGAATTGGGACAAGAGTAAGTGACGTAGATCATTAACAGTGGTAGATGCTAATTTTAAAATTAATTTGTTTGGTTTCTGCTTATGAATGATGTTATAGATGCCACAATACAATTGAAAATACAAACTAGAAAGTCACTCATGTTTTTCATTCTATTCCCGTACACTGCTTTCATCTTAGAAACATGTAACTTCAAACTAGTGAAAAGAAAAGCCTCATTAGTTTTAAATAATCTGTTATCAGCTAGCCATATGCATGACTTGTTTATTTGTCTTCCCATCACTCCATTAACTGGGGGTCAAATTCTTCCATTTAAAAGTCCACCTACATCACTTCCCGGTCTTTTGGCTAAGATCAGGTGTAAATGTCCTCCCACTGAACTATAGATTAATGGAGCAGTAAAAATATAGAACATGGGTATGATTACACCAGTCAATAATTTTATAAC